>NW_012267340.1:1314242-1322762 GCF_000151885.1 Dipodomys ordii
TCTGTGTGTGTGTGCCTGATCTCTGTGTGTGTGTGCCTGATCTCTGTATGTGTGTGCCTGATCTGTGTGTGTGTGTGCCTGATCTGTGTGTGTGTGTGCCTGATCTGTGTGTGTGTGTGCCTGATCTGTGTGTGTGTGCCTGATCTGTGTGTGTGTGTTTATCTCACCATATCTCACCACCCTGTCTCTTTGGATCAGAATCACAGGCCCCAGATGCTAAGGGTAACTGATATTCTCCCACAAGCAGCTTCTGGCTTGTTGGCAGCCGCGGCCGGCAGTTGTGCGGGCAGCCGGCAGAGCTGGCTCTGACTTGCTTGTGTGGAGGAGGCTTGGCCGGCTATGGCCTGTCGGACCGCGCTCCCTCTGAGAGCCCGGGGGTTTTGTGAAGCAAGCGGTATTCAGTACAGTTCCCTTGGGCTGTCTCTGAATGAGCACGAGAGAGAGAGAGAGAGCCTGCCTTCAGTCAGCAGCTGAATCACCAACCCCAGGTGCTCAGGAAAACCAAAGCCACAACCAGAACTTCCCTGCTCTCTGTGGCCCTTGTGCATTTTATCCCCAAGGGAGCCGGCCGGATAACTGCATATCAGTATTGTGCTTTGGGAATTTTTTTTTGGGGGGGGGGTCCTTAATTTGTATGATTTTGCTAGTTCTTTGTTTCTCTCCATAGTCCTTATCATGAACAATCTTTCAAGATGTCTTCTTCTCAGATTATGAATAACAATAACACAGTTGTTAAAAAGTCTATCTTGCAAATACTAAATGTAAGAAAGGGATTCTGGGTGCCCCCCGACCTGGCTGGCAGATGAACTATTTAATAAAAACAAAAGTAGTATGTATCTGAAGCGGACAGAAGTAATACTTCATTCCTCGCGTGCTTGTAATCCGGGTGACATTTTAAAGCATGTGCTCAAGTTGTTCAAACAAAAGCATGCAGCGGAGCCACAGATGGTTTCAAAGACACCAATATAACTGTCTACCCAATAATTTGTGAGGCGTCTCCCTGTGACACCACAAAATGATGCATAAACCTGCATCACGGATTAAACAATGCCCTGGCTTCGCTCATACCTGACCACAATCCCCGAGGAAAAAGCAATATTTGAAGGACCGATCATCGTATTGTTTTATCTGTACCGAAATACCTGCAAATAGTTTTCTAAAAGAAACACAGGACATATTTTGCATGAAAATCACTCCTGTTGGTCAAAGCTGAGTTGGAACCAATTTCTTTCTATTGTTTCATTTCTATCTCATATGACTGTAAAGAAAAAAAAGAAACCCCAATTATTGATGCTACAGTTTTACAATTTAACAAACTGCAGACCTTCAGATAGTTGTCTAAAGCAGTTTGTGAAAGTCCTCATTTGCTTTACGATAAAGTGGACACTTTTGGTGTGTTGTGTGAGAGTATTTATTATCGACTAAAAACAAATAGAACAGCTCCAGGTGACAGGGGTTGACAGCCCTGTGCAAAAGCCGTGAAGCTGTGTTTGTAAACATGGCCTTCAGTGCCCGTCCTCTCTGATGCTGACTTTGCTCTCTGTCTGTGCAGTTCTCTGCTAAGGCTGGGTGCTGAGCTCCGAGCTGGAGAAATGACCACAGAGCACGGGGTGTGGGAGAGCCTCTACTCTTGATGACCATTTCTGGGTGAATTCACATAAAACTCCCAGGCTGTCTACGCAGGTTTACTCCAAGACATACACTCTTGATTTCTGGGCCAGCCTCGCTCTCTCTGGAGTAGAACACACTCAACACACGCGTGGGGAAATGAGACACGTGAGGCGATTTTATGGAGACTTTGTCCCCGCCCCACCACGCCCTGTCTTCAAGTCCTGTGAAACTGGTACTTCCAGACAGACTTCCGATGAGACCCTGAGTTCTCTGCTGTGCTGTGTGCGGGCTCCAGGGATGGAGTCACCGCTGCCCATGTCCATGCCGTTCCCGTTCACGCAGACCACGCTTCCCTGGGAGAGCTCTGAACATCCAGAACTGAACCCTTGGGTTATTTTTTCAGTCGCTTACGAGACTTTATGGACGAAGGATTGTATGGTTAATAAAAGACTGCAAAACAATAAGCAAAAAGAAATCGAAAACTGCTTTTGGCGGTCTTTTGACCAGTAGGTGTCGCTGTTGGGGCTTCCCAGGAATAATCTCAGGGCTTCTCCTCCTGGACTCCAGGGTCCACGGCACCTGGGTGATCAGAGGAGGTGGCTTGGGGGGGGTCCCTGAACCCGGGCACCCCAGAAAGAATTCCTGGGCAAAGACCGAGAGAAATGCAAAACCATCTGAAATATGAAACAAGCCTACGGAAGCCATCCTGGGGGAGGGACCCTGGTGCCAGTAATAATGATAATAATCCAACAGCCACCACAAAGCCATTCCTGGGATTTTTGAAAGATGGAAGGAAGGTAACTAAATAGCATCCTGGTAAGAGCAGATTTTTTTTTAAAAAAAAGGGATTGGATGTAGAAAAATAAATGTTGGAGACCAAGAAAAGAACGAGGGCTGCTTGACCTTTTGAAATGGGCCGAAGCTAATATTCCACATTTCAGCAAAGACATGACTGTGGAGTCACATCTTTTTGTTGTGTTTTGGGTTTTTTTTAAGAGAAAAAAACAACTGAGTTTCCCTATTCAAAAATAGAAAGTAAATACCCCCATCTTAGAAAATATAAGCAGTTTTAAAATTCTGGTGGGAAAATAAAATTGTTCTCCCCACCTGAAGTTCCTTAACAACAACAAACACGCGGCGAGTTTGGTTTGGGGCTAGGATGCTGAGCTGTATGCCTTCTGGACTTTTCACTGGCAGGGACGTATTGGCCTGTGTTTCTTATCCATCACTGGGTACCTTGGGAAAATGTCTGCTTCTCCATTCATGAGCAATGGCTTGCCGATACCTTCGTTTCCCTCCAGATTGCACTTCCAGTCTGTGCTAGGTGTGTGCACCCACCGCGTAGTCCCTGTGGAAAACATCCACCATCTTCAATCAAGCCACGGGAGGCTTATATAACACAAAGAGATTAAAAAGCAAAACCAAACCAATGACCTGACATTCCCTTGTTGAGTAACCTTAAAACACTCTCCCTGTGTCGGCCCGGCTCTCACAGCCCCTTGATTGCCGAGGGGTAGAAGTTCATCCTGACAGCTTCCAAAGGGTCCAGTGGGCATCAGCCCAGGCTGGGGGCCAGGCAGCGGGGGTAGGCAGTGGACGGTCATCTGTCTTGTGTGCAACTTGCCAGGAAGAGTGGCCGGGCCGGCAGGCCTGCACACACAGGGCCTGGCCAGTAGGGGCCTCTCTAGATTTGGGATGAAGAACTCAGGACGCCTGGGCTGGGTAGGGGGATGCGCCCAGCCACCACCACTACTTGAATAGCTCCGCGCGACGCCCTTTTAACTCCCTCCACCCCCGTGTTGATTAATGTTGCCCTTTCCATTAATGATGCCTCCAGTCAAAGAAAACAAATTTAAAATGGATAAATTCTACCGGAGGACGCATTAATGAGACAGATCCTTGGGCTGTGGGCTGTGGCCGGAGGGCCGGCCGCCTCTCTTGTCCTTACCTGTGTCAAACCCACCCCATCCTCTACTTGAATACCCACAATGAATAGCCCGTTTGAATGCAGGCTTTAGCCTGATTCGCCATACAAGGGGTACACTGTCACCGTGTTTCTCTCTCGGGGTCACTAAGTGATTTCTATATCTGTTGCCATGGTGACGTAGCATAGCTGGAGAGAGCCGGGGCAACTTGAGGCTTTCTCCTCCGATCCTGCGCTGACGCGCCGCTCCACAGCCTATAAAACATCGCGCTCTTCCCCCGGCCTTCTTTTTGTTCTCTGATTGTCAATAAAACTCATTTTAAGGGTAACAAGGACATCTAAATGTGTGTCATCTGTCACCGTGTTAGAGAGATTAAGTTTGTTTAGGGACTTGTGCTGGACAAAGGCCACTATTTGTTCCGCAGATACAAAGCTGCAGCGGGCTCCTGCCACTCCCGCCCTGGGAGGAGGCCTGTCGGCCAGGGAGGAGCGCGGAGAGGGGACGGCCTCCCGTGGCAGGTGACCGGGTCTCCTCCACGGCCCAGCCTTTCCCCGAGGGAAGTAACGGCGGCTGTGAGTGAGCATGTGAAGTTGCATCCTTACACCCTGCCCGGTTGCCCTGCACCACAGGCCCCCCTCACAGCCCGGCCGTGAGACAGAACTCGAGGGCACTGGGCCTGGCAGAATGGCAGGGTGCGCACGCACCATCTCCTCTGTGGACGAGGAAGAGTGGCTTTTGCAAGGGAAGAACGCCAATCACCCGCACACAGCATTAATTCGGCATTTGCTCCATCGTGAGGCTAGATGAAACATGCAGATTAATGAAGACATGGGTGCTGTTGAGATCAAATCCTGTGGTTCCTATGCCTTTCTTAATAATGAACATTGTGACTACTGGACGGGAAGAAGGGGCTTTGGGTGGGTTTTTCTCCCCTATTAATTTGGCACACATCCCAGATCTTATTCAACCAGAACCCATCCTGTGCGAAATACAACCCTTGCCTTTATGTGCCTACTAAATACGTGGTGATTTGGGGGGACAAACAGTGTCGTTGTCCCCAGATAAAGCAAATTTCAGAACTGAATCTAGAGTGTAAGTAATAAATAATATGAGCACTAACACACAGGGCTGACTTGGAAACACCCACTACGCTGCCCACACCACGCAAACCCACGCGCTGGCCAGGCGCCTCTCAGACCTTGCGGTACCCAACAACCCCAGGCTGCAGAGGGCCGTGGGCCAGAGCGCAGGTGTGGGGCCATGTTACACATGTGGGCCGTGGGACGGCTTCCAAGTAGAGTTGGTGGTGCCCCAACGACACAGGTATTTTCAGACTAGGAATGGGGTTGGACTGGTATGATGTTTCTCCAGTTTCTCTGGGAACAGACCGTGTGCAGAGCATGCCTGGGGTGCCCTGAGACCAACGTTCACAACAATAAACTCTCCTGATTCTGCAGGATACGTGCATAGAGTGCATGTTCATGCGTGTGTAGTTAACACCTATTATACATGTGATGTGTGGCTGTGTGTTACATGCAGTATATGCGGTATGTGGAAGGGTCTGTGATTGATGTACATGTACAAGTTAGCTATGTAACATGGGCTCTTCCAAATAAGTCAGTCTGAAATACCATTTTGATTGGAGGAGGCCTGGATGTACAGCCCAGAATGCTTCATGTTTCGGCTGGGAATCTGGTGGCTACACATCAATGAGCAGTACCATCTTGGTAAATCACACCCCAAATCTGACCCCTCACACAGCTGTGAAGAGTCTATCATATTAAAGGTGTGTCCGCTAAAAGGAACTACAGTCAAATTCTTTTTTTTTTAATTTAAAAAGAGCAAGTGACAATCTCAGTGTGATTTTCCTTTTAAGGATAGAAAAGTGCATTCCGCACAAAGCGAGCGCAGCAGTGAGCTGCTGCCCCATCAACATTGTAGGACTTTGGCGTGGTGTCTTAATAGCTCAGTCATTTGTTATTCATCTAGCCCACAGAGGACACTAGGGCGTTAGCAGGGACAGCCCTCTCGGGACGTCTTGAGCTCAATTTGTGTTTCTCTGTTTAGGCAGAACATGTGTTGGCATCCGCTCTGGTTACAGCAGGGGAAATCACAGTATACGACGTTTGGTTGCTGCCGCCCTGAGATAATTTCTCCTTTCTCAGAAGAGGAGAAGAACAGAGGCACTAAAGTCTAGCTCTGAATGTCTGCAAGGATGCAGGTGGCTTTGCGCTTCTTTCCTATTTTAACTTCTCATTGCGTACAGTTTTGCCCAGATGACAGCTGTGTGAAAGAAGGAGAGGCAAAAAGAAAAGGCCAATTGCAGCAGTTTAACAGAAAGGAGCATTCATTGTGAATACTTACAGCTAATAAGGAGGGGTGTGGAAATAGGCCCACGAAGCCAACTGGCATGCACGCACACGTGCGCGCGTGCACACACACACACATGCACACCAGCCTCTGCAAAGCTTTCTCCATGCCGCTCCAGGTGCGCTGCCAGCGTCCTCTGTCTTTCCTTGGGGTCCCTCCGAAGGCCTCTTTCAGCTCCAATAGGCAGCCAACAAATTCAGTGTTTCCATTTTACAACCTGGCTACTGTTTGGAAGACTTCTATTTTTATTATGAAAAACAGAGTTTTACTGTCAGAATATTTAATAAGTTGCATGCTTCAATTTTTCTTTAAAGTCTGCCATGTGAAATGAAGAATCCTGGCAGTTTTATTTCCTTCGTGCCTTAATCTTTCATTCCTGATAAATCGGCAGCTGCAAATCTATCCGGTCAGGACTGAGCCAATGAACACCATGCTAGATTTTTAGCTACTTTTGCATGTGGGAAACAAACAAAAATAAACTGGGCATGAAAGCCAACAATGAATTGAACTTTCTATGTCAGATTATCTTTGATAAACAATGCACTTGCTTGCTCTCTTGCTGTGACTGGGACCAAGCTTTGGAGCAGCTGAGATTGTTCCCTCTTCTCCTCTCCAGTTTGTTTCCAAATTCTTAACCCTGCTCTGCACTTGTACACCGAGTACAAACACGCATCCCATAAGCATGTGCAGATCAACGTATCACATGGGAGCCCCACTGCAGCTGATAGGTGCTAAGAAAGATACAGAAAGAAAAAGAGACAACGCCTCCAGGTGTAAGTTGGCTGATTCAAGTGCATAATTTTTACCTAGCAGAATTTCCTCCCAACAGAAAGAAAAGATGTCTTTATAAAGCTGAGTGAGAAGTTTGCATACAGCTCCATCTTACTCCTCTAGATCACAAATTGCAGACTGTAACTATTTTCATTGTAATCTGTGAATATAAAATTACATATTTGTCCAAGCCCTATTTTCTTTAAGTACTCACTGAAATTGAAATCCATACTTCAGTAGAATTTTTTAAAATCAGTAATAATTCATTTAATTAACAAAAGCAACCATACCATGTGGAAAGCTATAGAATATTACAGAAAGTCTGGTGTTGCTTATGGAAGACTTGTGACTACCAACACATATTCTTACCAACTTTTAGTGTGCATTATTTCCATTACCATATTGAAAATATACTGAAAACTAGGTAGTATGTTACAATTAAAGTCACTAGCTAATCTTAATTTTACTTAATGCTTTCAATTTTCTGTATTGTTATACCGGCAGCTCACTAACATTGAATATTTCAAATCCACAATATAAGAGATAAATAATAAAATACTTACTTATGTAGTTAAAATAAATCTCTATCAAGTTAGCTGCTTTAAACATAAACAAAATTTCCAATGCTACAAAACCATGTTGGATTTGTATATGCAATAAGTCAGAAGTAGAAATCTCATCATTTTGGATTTGTATATTTAAGAAGTCATAAGAAGAAATCTAGGTGTCATAAGTAGAAGCTGTACACCTGAGAAGTTATTTAATCTTAACATTGACAAGTTACAAAAGGATTTGTGGATATAAGCAAGATTATAGCTTTGACAATGTTCATCAACCTTCTAATCAAAGTTTTTTAAAGCATATTATCACGGTCATGCTTAGACTTGATATTCTGAACTAAAATGTTCAACATGCAACAAAGATCATCACAACCAGTTAAGAAGCGGCCAAAGTTTCAGTTCTGTGTAAAAGCCATGGCTATAGTGTACTTGGAACTGAATTGATTCTTCCTTTAACTTGTCATTTTCCCCAAATTTGCTCAACCTGGAAAACAAATGCATGCAACAGTTTAATGTGCAAAACCTGGGCTGGTGTGTCCAACATGTAGTTTCTGAATGGCAAGGTTGGTTTTTTTGTTAAGCTGTGAAAATAAAAATAATTTATTAGTTGTGTATTGTAAGCTTCATGTGTGAGTTCCACTCATTTTTGTCACAAAATTACAACAAATACTATAAAAATGTGGCTTGTTTTTCTTTGAATACCAATACATACATTTTTGGATGTTTTGGTTTTTATTTATTCAAATGCTGGTGTGTCTTTTTTAGTACAGTTTGTATTACAGGGAAATATTTATGGTGATCTCTCTATTTGTAAGTTTCCTCCCTGTTAGTTTCTTTTATAATTTACTGACAATAACAAAAATCACCCTTAAAAATGGGGGAAAAATCACAATATCACATATGAGTTTCAACAAGAAAAATTATATGGAGTTAGTCTTATGGGTAATGTCTGCCATAGAAGGTCATTTACTCTTTTTCATTCAAATACTAGACCTGGTTAGGTGAAGAATTCTTATTTAAGCTATTTTCTAGTGATGTCGTTCGATGTAAGACTAGAATAATATGCCTGAGAAACCGCAGCAGCCATGTTCTGCTGCTAGAAAATTCCTGTGTTTGGCTGCTCTGCCTTGATTAGTCTGTTAGCCTGTGTGGGTGCTCCCTGATTGGGTCATGGCTGTGTGGGTGCTTCCTGATTGGGCCATGGCTGTGTGGGTGCTCCCTGATTGGGCCATGGCTGTGTGGGTGCTCCCTGATTGGGCCATGGCTGTGTGGGTGCTCCCTGA
>NW_012267340.1:1322852-1343385 GCF_000151885.1 Dipodomys ordii
TTGGGCCATGGCTGTGTGGGTGCTCCCTGATTGGGCCATGGCTGTGTGGGTGCTCCCTGATTGGGCCATGGCTGTGTGGGTGCTCCCTGATTGGGTCATGGCTGTTTGTTCCAATATCTGATCTTTCCTGCGAAATAGCATTGCATCTTTCACATTACCAGGTTCCAATTTCTCCTAACTCCCTTTGTCCCCCTCCTATTTATTTTATTTGGCATTGCTCCTTCTCTGAGTCTCTCTCTTTGTTAAGGATCTATGTGTTTAATAACCTTTAAAGTAATATAACCACTCACATGTTAGTTTGCTTTTTTTGACTTGACATGTTCTGGAATTCTGTTACAAATAGTTTGGAAAAGTGAACTTAAGAAAAAGGTTTATATGTACTTAATATTCTGCCTTACAAAACAAGCTCCCAAGGAGTGCTGATAGCTTTTCCTTCACATGTCCAAATATTACATTGTGATTATCCTTCCTCTTCTTTAGAGGGTCTCTCTCTCTGTGTCTCTGTCTTCTCTCTCTCTGTCTCTGTCTCTCTCTGTCTCTCTCTCTGCCTCTGTCTCTCTCTCTCAATCTCACCCCTCCACTTCCCATGCCTCACCATTCAAAAGAAACAAAAGGAATAGAAAAATCTACAACTTCCTAGTACTTAGAGCAGATAAAGACGGACGTCTAGATACAGGCAGCCGCCCAGGCCAGGCCCTGCTGCTGCTCTGGGCACTTGTCTGCTTTTATGTCAAGGCTGAAGTTGCCGTGAGTAGAGTTCTGGCTTCAGAGACACCGAGGCCTGAGTTCAGATTCTAACTCTGGGAGAGGAAGCCGAATTCACAAGGCCTACTCACCCCACCGTGAGATGCCAACGAAGGGTGTGACATCCTGTGACCGTCACCAAGTCAGTGACGCGGCTGGGGGAAGGTTCCGCGGTTCCAAAGCAGTACTGAACCATGTTGGCGTGCAGTCTGGGGACGGGGGACGTCCGCCACTCCAGGCGATTCTCAGATCTGCAGTTCCACATTCACAAGTCATTCTGCGTCTCTGCGCAGTGCACCCGGCCCTGTTGGTTTACAGTGCTCACAGCTGTTGGTCTCCTCTGCTGGCCCCACCCGCCCCTCTCCACCAGTGAGGAAGAGCTGGGGAGAGGTGCGAGGGGCACACAAGTGCACCGTGCAGCATCCGCCGTATTGCGCATGGCATGGTGCTTTATGCCACGGCAGTACCTCATGTGCCGTGAAAATAGTTAGCAAACCAACACTGCAGTCAAAGTCACCCGTGCGCCACTCACCTGCAGAATGAGGAAGAAGGGAGATCATACCAAGTCATTACCACACGGCCTGGGCTGGGGCCGTGTTCACTAACTACCAAAGCATCACTGAAAAAAATATATATACAGAGAAATTGGCATATTGTTTCTAACATGCTCATTCAATTACTGTAAGAAAAAAAATCCAAAGCCGCTATGAAATAGAGTACAGTAAATTCAGAACTGGTGTGTCTTAAGTATGTATCTGCTTTAGTAATGAGTTATTTCATGGTAAGTCTTTATGATTCGTTTGTTTTGTCCAGAAATAAATGGCCGTGTTTAATCACTTGTAAACCTACCTGGAACTTTCGCCATCATCTACTCTGGGGAAGCCCCTGGGAGCCAGCCCCCCAGGACACTTCGGAGGAAAGAAGAGCATTTTATCTCTCCATCTGTTGTCCCTGTGACTTCCAGATTCTGGTGCACCGAATGTCACGGCTGCTGCTTGTGGCTGGTTGGGGAAAGTGGCCAGGACCACTTTTGCAAGACAAGCAAAGGACCTCTCCGCCTCGGGGCACACTCAGGCCTGAGTGCGTAGTGCACTCACACAGTGCAGCCGCAGGGTGGGGAAGACCCGCCTCCTCTCACCTTCACTAATGACCACAGGGGTGTCTTCCAATGCTTGTCTGAGATATGAATGTTGTAAGCAGCATGCTAACGTGCCCAATTGTAAATCGGCAATACAAAGCCTGTACAGAATTTAGATACCATTTTAAAGGCATATGAATTTTGACTTGTTTGAATAATTTTTTTCTTTCCAGAATCAGGCATCTACCTACCTAAGCTACTTGATTTTATTTTTAATGAAGCAAAGTGTAATTCAGACTTGGTGCCTGGGCCGACACTCTGCCATAAGAAATCCTCTCAAGAAATCAATTAAATCCAAGTTAAATAAATTAAATGAAAGGAACGCTCTCAAGATACCAATACATTAAAGCCACTCCAACTTTATCTTTAAAAAAAAAAACACAGGTCTCTTGTTTCCAGTGATTTAACAGAAACTTTATTGACACCTATTATATTCCGAACAATGATGCCAGATGATTTTTTTCATTATTACCTTGTCAAATTCTCTTCTTCAGTGTCTTTTATCTAGGCTGCTTAAAGCCCTACACATTCTCACACAAGTTTTACCAAAAAAAATATAGTCAGTCATGATTTAACATTTCTGATCATTTATTTTAATAAGGAACATATACAGACTGTGTGTGATCTTTGATTCTTTTCTAATAAGTGAATAATTTCTAAGTGAAACGATCACTCAGCAACAGCCATGCTCAGTTGTGATATTCAACATAAGGAGAATAATTACCTAAACTGATTGAGCTGAAAATTCTATTTATAAATTATTTAAGTCCAGGAAAAAAAAATTGCTTTGGATATTCCACGGATTTAAAAGAACAGGAGTTAATTAAATGGCTTGTTATGCAATTTCTGTCTTAAATAAAAGACGTGCGGTCACTCCACTGTTACAAATTTGGGAAACTCACCAGAGAAGCTGGGTCCATGATTTTCTCTGCAAATTCAGAATTCAACTAGGTCGATAAGTGACAACAGTCTGTTTAGCGGAAGAAGCCAACAAATAAAATAATTATGGTCAGTTATATACAAAGCCAGATTATTTTTCAAAGTCATTATCACATACCATAAAAATTAGCAGTTTCTCTGATGGGTAAAAATGCAGCAGTGCTTAATTAGATGTGAAGGGAATACGCCTTATTGCATATTCCCCGTGAATATCTTTGAAGTGGTAATGGCTATTGTTACATTTGTACTTTGATGGAGTCCTCTTCCGAAACTCTCCACCAAAACCCTTGTGTTTGTATTCTGCGTTACATCAACACCACCGCACACCATTTATCTGTAGGGATTATTTTGCTAGCACGAAGTAGCTCGGAGAGAGGCGGTGCGTAAATAAATCACGGCGTCTTATAAAAACACAGATTCCTTCAGAAAATTTCCACTGGCAGCTAAACTCGTTTGGAACTGTATTTGTTTTTTTTCAAATTAAGTATAATTTTCTGAGAATGGGGAAGAGGAAGAAGCAAAGCATGCGAGGAGAGTGAAGCCATAAATTGTAGAAGATCTAAAATGCTCAATCCTTCCTGACCTAGCATCGTCTGAAAAATAGCAAAAGATGGACATAAAGTCTACACCAGAAACACTTTCCTCACATTTGAGCATATGCTATTAGAGTGTGTCCTAAGCTCACAACGCTAGGTGTCTGCTTCTGCCTTGACTTCCCCTAGAAAGAAACAGTGATTTCATCCCAGATCCCAAAGAGAGAAAGACGCAAATGGCCTTTTACTAGGAAGAGACTCACCTGAGTCCAGAGTGTAATGTAGGATTCACAGTCACAGGGCGCGGGTGTGAATTCACTACGTGGCCCGTTGTATCGCACTTTGCCACAGATGGGCGGACCGTTTTAAACTCAGCATTGACTAGGTCTCGGCGAGCGCTTATCCTTCCTGTGAATTCCTGTAGTACTTACGCTACGGGGACAGCCAACTTTCACCCGCAGTCTGTCTGTGAAACTTGGATCTTTACCTTATTGTGCTTCATTAAACATGCAATTTTCCCAGCTCCCTTTCCATTTTCACCTTTAACATAAAGTTAACAGTCCTCCCCACACGTCTGGGATCATCTGCCTTGAGGTTTTAGATCCGAGTGTTAATACCTGACCTCATCTGATTTGAATCCCGGCGAGCCCCCGGCAGCCGTGTCCATGGTAGGGAACCACAGAGACGGGAAGGTTAGGAAGCCTCACACAGCTGAAACGCTTGCACTGCCACATCTGGTGAGGCTCACGTTAGTGTGGGCTGTTCCCTCTTCCCTCTCATTCCTCCCTTCCCATCTCTGTCCTTGGGTTGCTTCGTTCTTGTTCTTCTATGTCCAGTGCAGCTGATGGGCCCCGTTGATGGTTGATGGATGTTGTTCTGTTTCCCACTTATTCCGGGTCCTCCTCCTGGAATAATTTGTACTGTCAAAGCTCATAGAATTCACAAACTCTATAGACTATATAGACCATGATAATAACAATTTGCCTTGCGAAGGTTAAAACGTGTTTGTGACTTTAACTAAGTATCATTATCCCACAATACCATGAAATAGGTGAAATTTATGTAATCACCTAATCTCAATTTAAAAAAAAAATTGAGAGAAGGGATAGGTTAGGAGCTATGGGTGACAATGTTGTTAGACATCTTGTACTCATACACTGTTTTGTAGAATGGGACTTCTCTGTACAACTACTTAAAGATAATGATAATGATAATAATAATAAATGTTTAAAAAATGTTTGGACCTGTGATCCATGGACACCTTCTTGCAATTCTAAGTTTTTAAATGAATATTAGTAGTGAAATGAGTTCATCTGTGCATTCTTGTCTCTCAGAATAGTGTACATTTCTACTCAGTGTGTACCTAATGAAGAGCTCTAGGAACCTGAATTGAATACTGTTTCTGTCACTTACTGACTTTACATTCCCAGTAAAACTGACTACACAGTTTCCGTTTGCTGAACCAAAGCAAAAGAAAGGTGATGGGAATTCTCTAGAAAGGCTTCGTAATGAGCGAGACATCCTAAAATAACTAACACAACCCCTACAACGGGATAAGGGTTCGATAGCATCGGTTATTTTTTTTCTTGGTATTTCCTTTCAATAAAAAGTCACATCTGTTTCTGAATTTTGCTGATCTCATCACGTGAGTAGAAATTGAGAGAATTTTTTTGTTTGTCCCAAGGGTCAAAATTCAGAATCTGAATTTTTCAGTGTTTCCTTGAACGCTGTCCATTAGCTTACCTCAGTTTGCTGTTGCGTATTGTTTCCTTATTTGTTTGAAAATGCTCAACAGCAAATGAGCAGTTCCCTGCAAGTTACATGCTGTCCGTGGCTAGTTTGTTCCTTTGAGTTTGTTCCTTTACAGGAAGTGTTGGGTTTTGAACTCAGAGCCTTGTGTGGCTAGGCAGGTGCTTCCCCCCCGAGCCCCGGTCTCAGCCTTTCCTGACGCTGGGTTTTCTCCACAGAATATCTCACTTTTTGCCCAGGTGCATGCCAGGCTGGTGACCCGCCTGCTTTATGCTTCCTGCTGTAGCTGGGAGGAAGGCAACCACCGCTGCGTCCAGCCCCTTGCGTACAGAGGAGCCGTGCCCCGCACACCAGGCTCCTGAGCGGGTGCACAGGCCGTGGCTGCCTTCTCGAGAAGGAAGGCCCACGCAGACACGGCTTGGCTCGTGGTGTCCTCCAGAGTCATCGTGAGCATGCTGAAAGCTACTTGGTGACGTAATTGGAAAGGCTCCCATCCTGGGCGTTCACGGTTCCTGTGTGCCACTCCCTCTGGGCTGTTTGACAGGTTTCCTGGCGAGGTGGTGGTGGCATTGTTAGGACCGTCTTACATGGGGGTGGACATGTGTGCGCGTGGGGGGTGTGCCTTTTCACGTCTGTGTGTGGTCTGCCTGGATTGCGCGTACTCCCGTTCATCTCCTTGGGATCCTCTCAGTTGCACCCTGCCGGGCCCCAGAGCCCGTCTGGGGGGGCCATCGGCGGGGGCAGTCAACCTTTCCCCACCCAGCCCCGGCCCTCTCCAGAGGACGGGCTGGAGACCGGTGGGGCTCCGCACACCGCCATCCTGAACCCCTCCCGCAGGGTCAAGCCCTCACTAATTACAACACTAGCATCTATCAACTTCCCCATTCACCGCCAATTTTCATTCATTTCTTAAGGCTAATACTAATTGCAACTTTAAAAAAATAGTAATGCGAAATAGGGCAAGTAACCTGGGAACTCCAACGGGGCCTCTCCTCACACACGTTCACAGAGGAGCGGCAGAAACCTCTCCCAAGAGTTAGGGGCAAATGATTACTCTTCTAAAAATGTGTGCTTGCTTAGGGGTTACTCAATATGCTATTTCTTAAACGTGGGATGTGAGAGTTTGGGGATCACGGACTCAGAGGACCCTTTAACATGAGAGGAAACCTGAAGAACAAGGAAAGATAGGAAAGTACACACCAGATCTTCAAAATCTTCTAGCATAAACCCCGGGTTTTCATACACACAGTCTTGGTTACATTGGCTTTGGATATAGGCAGCGAGAATTCCAGAAATATTTTCCTGGTGAAGAAAATAACAATAACAACAACAATAATAATAATAATGAAGAAGAAGGAAGAGAAAGAAGAGGAGGAAGAGGAGGAGGAGGAGGAAGGAGGAGAAGGAAGAGGAGGAGGAGGAGTAAAAGAGGTGCTCCTCTACAGAGCCCCCTTGGGGTCATTCAGTTTCTAATGTCACCTGGTGACAGTACCATCTTTTGTATTTTGAGCAATGTTACTGCTTTACTTCCCGCTGCACCCATGTACGCACACCAGAGGAAGACGTACCGGATTGAGAGGGATGGCGCCCACCTGTAGTCCTCATGCTTGGAGTCTGCGGAAAGAAGATGGGGAGTTTGAGGCTGGCCGGGGTCACGGAGTGCATTCAAGGTCAGCCTGGGCTACACAGCAGGACCCTGTCTCAAAAAGAGAGCAAGAGAGGATGAGGAGGGGGAGGGGGGAAGGAGCGGGGGAGGGAAAGGAAGGAGGGGACAGCAGGGGAGGGGGAAGGGAAGTCACTCAAGAGATGTGCGGATTGAGGGGAAATGGGACATATCTATTACAGAATATAGATGCCTTTAAACTTCAAACCTAAAAGATTCAGAGTAAAACCACGTAGGGAGAGATTGACACCCTGCTACACTTCCCCCTTCCCCCGAACAAAGCATCCTAGGATCCTCACAAGTGAGGCTTGTGTGTGTGGTTGTGTTGTTGGGTTTTTTTCCCCCAAGCCCACAAGGAACAGATGGCCCCATCTCTTCAGACTCTCTGCGAGGTGGTTTTATGAATTAAAATGCCAGAATCTGTTCCCAGACTTAAAGGGTGAAAAATAGAAAGTGTGTGTAGCAGTTCCGACACGCGGGGCTCTGTGCACCAATTAACTCAAAATCAATAACACAGGAAGATAAAGGCAATAAGGTATTAGCCCCTCCGCGGGGACCAACCGGAAGCCCTCCCCAACGCAGTTGGGGCTTTATGCCCTTCCCTGTGCTCTCGGTGGATGGCTTCATTTGCGTGTGGCACACGGCATCACCTCCCCAAATTCCTCCACGCGCACCTGCTCCCCCCTCCCCTTTGGATGTTTCCGGCATTGTTGCCTTCTCCAGAATGTGGCTTGTTTAGAACCCAGGATGTGAGGTTTCCAGACTGCCTCTGTCCTTTTCTGCACTTCTTCAGCTCTCCATGTCTTTCTGTGGCTCGATGCTCACTTCTTGGCAATGAATAATAGATTCCTGGATTGGAGTGCGTTTAGATCTCAGAAGAGCGACTGAGGTTGTTTCCAGGTTCTGCTAGAAACATCCCCTGTGCAGGTGTCTGTAAGGACACAGGTTTTCTGTATGCCGGGGGTAAATGTGAGCAAGGCTCCCCAGGAAACCACAGGGACCGATTTCCAATGCGCCGCGACACCTCGGGTCCCGTGACCTTGTCCAGATTCTAGATTCGGGCCGTCCTGGTTTGGTCTGAGCTTCCCTGGTCCCCCGTTGTGTGGGTCATATTTGGCTGGGACATGTTCTTTGGCAAGCAGTCTGTCCAAGGTTCCTGCTCATTACACGGGGTTGCTTTATTATGGTTAAATTGCCAGTTCTCCATGGGTATCGGCTACCAAACCCTTTATCAGACCTACTGTCGTAAAGACGCTCCCAGTCTGGGGCCTTCCTGTTCGTGATCACACCAGTGTCCTTCACAATGCGAAGCTTTTGAATTGGCATCCAGCGCATTGCCTCTTTCTTTCGGGCTATCAGGCCTTAGGATTTATATCTTAGAAACACTCCTTCCCAGGACCAAGCCCATCTACATTTCTTCTACGTAATTCTCCAGAAGTGTGTGTGTGTGTGTGTGTGTGTGTGTGTGTGTGTTATCTTTAAGTAGTTGTTCAAAGCAGCTTATGAGCACAGTAGGTCTGGATCCGTGATGCCCTTCAACATTCTCCACACTCCCAACCCTTTGACCCATCTCTTCCCTTCCCTTTTGGACGTTTTAGACCTTACGTCTAGGTCTGTGATTCCACTCTAGTTAATATTTGTGAAGAATGTAAAACTCTCTGCCTGCATTCATTGCTTTTATTTTTTTAATTTTTTGGTTGGTTGTGGGGCTTGAACTCGGGGCCTGGGTGCTGTTCCCCGAGCTCTTCAGCTCAAGGCTAGCGCTCTACCACTTTGAGCCACAGCGCCACCTCTGGTTTTGCAGTGACTGACTGAAGATAAGAGTCTCACAGACTTTCCTGTCCAGTCTGGCTTGGGGCCTCGACCCTCACATCTCAGCCTCCTGCGTATCTGGGATGACATTTATGTGACAATGCCGGTGCCAGATAGGTACCTACCTAGCTCGTTTCTTAGCAAAAAGGGATAAACGTAGTATCAGATCCAAGTGATTGACTCTCTGAGAGTCTACAATACGTTTTTATCTGGTAATGATTCAATGAAATGAATGTAGATCTCACGATGAGAATTTCATCAGCTTTTCTTCATGTTTTCCTACCCTTGGGTCTGCACTCTCATTACATGCTAGCATGTAGCCCGCGTGGCATCGAACAGATGTGGGGTGGGACCAATTTCAGTATAATCATACCGTGCAGTGTTACTTAGAAACAAACCGGGGATGGGCACCTCTGGGCTGCCTCTGCAGGGTGCCGTAGCGGCGCTCAGCATCTTGCCTTGGTGACTGGAAATGGGGTAAATGGTGGGGTTGAGGGGGTGCAAGGTAGGGCAGGACACCTGTTACATCAGATTCCTTTCTCTGTCTTCCCTGCTGCCTGCCCCTGCAGTGCTCCGAATCTGGCTGTAAGGTGATACATAGGTGCTCCTATTGATCAGGCATTGGTTTACAAGAGAGGGCTACGGAACTCAGTCAAGTTCTCCAAAGACACGACTAAATCTCGATTGCGTTTCTCAGCCAGCCCTTGACGCTTGGGCCTGTGGAGCTCGGCTTGTCTGCCCACGGTTCTTTCTGAGCACGCCGGTGGCATCGGGGGGATTCGCTGGTATGCGAAGCATCTGGCGTACCACAAGGCGCCGTAGCTTCCGATTCCAAGGCAGAGCTGTTTTCAGAACCCGAGGTGGTAGCTCTTACAGTGTCCACCGCTGAGGCCCCACGGGGTCTTGATGCCCCAGGAGCGTGCCAGATGTATGATATCTGGGCTCCCCAGAGGCCCTCTCCCACATCAGAGAGACTCTGTGGAGAAGAACATCACATTTCTGACCGACATCTCTGCGAGGCTAAAACTGCACTCTGGCCATGAATTGGTGTTCACGAGCACCCCGCTTGGTGTCTCCCCAAGGTCTGATACGAGTTAAAATGCAAAACGCAGCAAGCTAGACTTAATCCTCCAAAGGGGAAATGGATCAGGTCTAGATGTGCTGCCTTTCAGAAAACTCCTGTGAGTCTCCTGTTGGCTGGAAATATGTCTGGAGGCCACACCCCCCGCCCCGTCTTTTAAAAATAATTTCACCACCGAGATCTATACGAGCAGCAGAAGAAAGCAAACCCCTGGAGGGGTTGAGGGTGGGCGGTGTCCAGGGCGCCGGACCTCCCTCTGCATGCCGGCCTCCCCGGGGGGACAGAGATGGGCGATGGGAAGCAAGGAGAGCAGGGTTTCTGGGGTGAAGTCCCTGGGAATATGAGACGGAGGCCCCGAGAGGAGAGAGGCTTGTGCAATGCCTGAGGTCCGCAGGCCGAGGCTGTCTTCCGAGGTCGCCCTACGTTCCTGACCAGCCCCTTTACACCACCTGTAAGAAAAACATGTTCTTAAGCTTTTTGTTTTTATTTTAGCAAATGTTTTCCCCACTGTAAATACCGTGTTTAATCAAATCCCACACAAAGAGTTAAATAGTAACAGAATCTTGAGATTTGAGCTCTCTATTCTGACTTAAGTAGCTCAGTGCCACTGCCGCAGTTCTGGGGACAGCAAACATGTTCCTTTTTAAGATATGAGATGACTAGCCCAGCACCGGCGGCTCACGCCTGTCATCCTAGCTACTCAGGAACTGAGATCTGAGGATCACGGTTCAAAGCCAGCTGACACAGAAAAGTGTGTGAGACTTTTATCTCCAATTAACTAACCCCCAAAAACAGGGAGTAGAGCTGTGGCTAAAGTTGTAAAGGTCTAGTCTTGAGCCAAAAAGCTCAGGAGCAACCCCAGGCCCTGAGTTCGAGCCCTAGGACTGGCACACACATGTGTGCGCACACACACACACACACACACACACTCACACAGAAACAAAATTGTAAGGCTAATCTGTAGTTTATACACCAGCAGACTGTGGGAATTCTCTCATAGTCTGGTGCCATGCTAATTTATTTCTTTTTAACAGCATGGAAAGAAAACAACTATAAACCAAGCTGTTCCCTGCAAACCTGATTCAAGATTCCCTTGTGTAGTGAGAAAACAGGGACATTTATGTCTATCAGAGGTTATAAATAACTCCCAGGATCAGATGCTGATGAGAAGAAAGCAGACACAAGCCAGCGTGGGGAAAGGATGAGCAAGTCGCTTTTCACGTTTGCAGAAGAAAGTCAACTAAAGAAAACACCCTGGGCAGGAAAAAGTATTTCATTATATTAACATTAAAATAGTCTTTAAAAAAAAAGAGCAACATAAATTGTCTTTGATCTTTAGAGCTACTGAGACGAACATACCAGGAATGTAAGTACGTCTCCATGATTTGGTGGTCTTCAAAGCAGAAAACTATTTATTTCCCTGTCTCTGTCTCTCTGTCTGTCTGTCTCTGTCTCTGTCTCTTTCCTTGAAACTCACTATTCTTACAAGACTTGGACAGCATTGAGCTTGAGCGATAGCGCCGTTAGACCTGTTTTCTAGGAGTAAATCCCCGTGGTTTCCTGGGCCTCGCTCACAGAGGAAGCAGTGGAGATTGGAGGGTAGAGTGGGAGAGGGGGTCGACACAAACTCAGAGCAGCCCAGATAAAAGGCAAATCAACCAGCCATTTCCTTTTGTGCCATTGGGTTCCGAAGGCTCCATCTCCCCGAGTGGACCACGGAGCACACAGCGTCCAAGGTTCAGCTTAGTGAAAGGTCCCCGCAGACCCGGCTAGAAAGGGGAGAGCCAGCGTCAGGCAGCAATTCCCTTCGTTAGACTGCTAGGATTTCCCCTCCAATTAGGTCTGAAGATTGGATTTTCAAAATTAGCCAGTTACTCCACCCAGTGCAAAGTCAAGAGCCCTGATTTTATAAACACACACATGCACACGCACAACCGGGCTTTGCTGCAATCAGTGATTTTTTTTTTTTACTTTTTCTGAAATAAAAATCCTTCTTTTATTAGCAAGCAATGGTAACAGAATGGCACCGTGTTTTACACTCTTCTTTCTGTTTGAGAGTTGGAATGTAATGGATCCGTTAGATCACTCACTAGAATTCAATTGGATGAGGAAGACGAGAGACCTTTTTTTTTTTTTTCAGATTCTTAGTTATGGATTATACTGAAATCTGTCAGTTCAACAAACCTGAATGTCTTGAAATGTCTATGAAATAGATTGTGAATGTTTCTATGTAGTTGTACATATCCATAATCTCTTTAGACATTTACTAGAGATACCTATTTGTGTATCAGTCTATCAACTCCAAGAAGTGCGGAGAGCAGCTTAAACTCCAAATAAATAACCACAAGATGCAAATTGCTAGTGTATTCAGAACATTACTTGCAATTTCAGTAAATATCTAGACTACTAATTAGGAGTTAGCATTCATTTTTTAATCATTCCCAGAAAAGGGAATGTCTGATGTCTGACAAGTAATCTCAACTTATAAAAATAATAAAAGTTTTCACCTCAGTTTTTTAATGAATATTTGTCATTTTTTCTAAAATTAATTGTAGTACTTGTATAATCCTGTTATTGTACCTGGATTTATGAGAGTATGCACATTAACAGGATAAATGGGGTAACAACGTGAATCATAATGTCTTTAAGAAATGACAGTCTTCTTGTAAACACATAAGTCTAGATTATTCCATATCAATCTCATAGGATGGTTTCTAGAAATTAGTTTCAAAGTGTACTTCTTTATTTCATAGCTGTGCAATAGAAAAGGTTACATTTTTATCAAAGCAGCTACATAAATTATAAATGCTCTAAATATGTGCAAGGTTTTGTGTATAAAAACATGTTTTATTAATTAGTTCATAGAATACTCAGTTTATAGACATAAACACATGAGAATATTTTTATTTTGCCAATTGGGAAAGTAATTATTTGTTGAAATATTAAGAGAACATTTTATTGGCTCGATTGAACTGGAGAGATTCTTATCGTATCTACAAAACTTTAATATGAAAAGGTTTGAATACTGGCTAGTTGAAATGGCAGGCAGGTCATTATTTTGTGTGTTTTTGCCAAGATGACTTGTTGGTGGCCTCTATGTAGGTTTAAAAAGTAGAAGCAGAGAACTGAAAGATTTTGCTCCTAGATTGGAGCATGTTTATTCCCATCTGAGAAAACTCAAAAACGCAGCTCACTTACATCTCTAGATACTGTAGAGTTTGATTCGAGTGGAATCAAAGCGGTTGTCAAAGGTCAAGAACCTCAGCCTTGCTCCGGAAGGTTCTCCCTGGCTCTGGCTGCTGTCCCCATCTCAACCCTCTACCTGTGAGAATCCACTCACTGGTTACTTTCAGTTTCCAGTTTGCTCGTCTGAAATACAGAGGTGCACTGAAAGCTCTTGTTTCAAATTCAATTTATTTTGACCTGCTTAGTGACAGTCTCTGCAGAGATGGACACTTGTCAACCACTAGGGTGAGGGAGAGGGGCAGGACTGGACTCCCTTATAAGTTGGTGTGTCTGCCTTTCTTTCTTGTCACCAGTTCTGCAAAGGTGTCGGTTACAATTCATTTGCGAAGATTCTCTTCATTTTTGTGGCCTTGGGTTCACTGAAAATTCCACCTCTAAAACAAGCGTCTGTTGACCATGTCCCCGGGAAACCCACACACAAGCCGATTCGAGGTCCTGAAAACTGTAGATTTCTCAAATTCCACATGCTCCCGGTTTTCACAAGCAGAATTTCAATTCCTCACGATTATACATGGAAATGCAGGAGAATGGACATGTTCACTTCCCTTACATCGCTGAGAGAAAAAATAAAATTCTCTCTGATGGTTTCACTATACTTTCTGATGCCTCCTGTTATTACTGTTTTTTAAAATATATATATATATATATATAATGTTACAAATAACATTATATATTAATGTTATTTGTAATAAACAAATGGTGAAATGAGATGAAAACAGTAATTTTCCCTGGGCCTTTTTACCTAAAAGGTAAATATTTTACTCCCAACGTGTTCCTCTATAGTCTTGGTCAAAAAAGAAAGAAAGAAGGAAAGAAAGAAAGAAAAAGAAAGAGAAAGAATGAAAAGAAAGAAAGAAGGAAAGAAAGGAAAAGAAGCAATTCCTACACATTAAGTATTTCATTCCTCTACGTTACCTGTGATTGTGATCGTTGCTCTGCTCGCTCGTGACAATTTCTAATTAATTTTGAACACCGTTTAATGGCCATTGTTCCTACAAGTAGTGATGAATGAGACCAGGCCCGACGCTTCTGTTGCACAATGAGCCGTCTCTGTAAACTCTCAAATTAAATTTACACCGCCGTCAAAACTCATCTGGTGCTTGCATTTCCTACTCTGCAGACAAGATAATCTCCAAAGGCAGAAGAGGCTAAAGATGCATTAGATAACTCTATAAAGTACAGTCTCAAGACTCTTGTCATCCTAGCCGTCCAAATTACTTCACTGGGACTCGGGGGAGTCTAAGGGAGAGAAATGACATGACAAACAATTATATCCTAGCACTCTATTTAGAACAATGCCCTTTCCGATTATTGTCCTTCCAGGCTGACACCACGCTCCCATCCCAAGAACGAATCAAGGAGCGCTAAGGCTACGTTGTGCACAGCTTGTAGGCAGAGGGGGGAAAAAAGACGAAGGAAGAGCTGACATTCAGGAAATATAGAGTGACTCAAGGATAAATTCAGCTGGGATGAGCTTAATTTATCAATGTCAATAACGACGGTGAACACGACGCAAGAATACATGCATATTAATTGAAAATAATTCAGATTAAATCACTGCTGTTTGACATTTTGAGATAGGCACTTTATCTTTTCAAGAAAAAGAGCACTATAAAATCTTTAATCTGAAAACACATCTTAATTGCATGTTATCACCTCCTAATTGCTTCTATATTATATTAAACATTTTGCTAATTACTAGCCTGATTGTGGTGTAAATAGCTTGAGGCAGTTGCTCCCACCGCGGAGGGCTGGGCCTGGAGGGCCGGGAGCGACCGAGGGAGCGAGCCAGCTCTCCGGACATCTGCGGGCGTGTCTTGTCAGTTGGGGTCTCGGAGAGACAGAGGAGAGGTCAAGGATGTTTTACGCAACGCTCAAGTTCTGAGCTTACTGTTGGAAAAGGGAGGTCGCCGATGCCCGGCCTGCACTCTGGATTAGGGTCGGAGCCCGGTCGGCGAAAGTCTGTCTTTCAACTTTACTCACGGGGATTTTGTCAAGACGGGGTTCAGTTAAATCACACTTCCTTCTCGAGAGCTCTGGTGAACATGCACGTCGCAAGTGTGTGTATACATATTTCTTTTCTCTCTATCTACCATCCATCTGTCATATCTACCATCTTCTATCATCCATTTATCATCTACCTCCATCATCTCAATCACCTATCTCTTATCTATTACCTGTCTATCATCTTATCTATCAGCTATCTATCTGCTACCTACTTACTTACTTACCTATGTATCTACTTATCAGTCTATCATCTATATATCTATTGATCTATCACCTATTTACCAATAGTCTTCCTAAAAGTAATGAGTAATTCAGAAAGTGCAAAATGCCCGTCACTGAAGGACAGATGCTTCTTAGAGAAAAATAAGCCAAAAACAGAAGACAAGGATCTTGAAGAGAATAATTCCAAACATGCCAATAATTTACTTATTGCTGGAGCACTGCAGCCACTGCGGGCCGCTCAGCGTCATCTCCTCTCCCTTGTGCGATGCACACACACACACATCGCACACGTAACAGCACATAACACACATGCTTCCATGTGTGCCGTGTGTGAGGCTGGCCAGCTGGGGCTCAGCTGTGTCCCGTGCCACGCAGCACACGCCTCTAACGGCCTCAGAAGTTATTGCACTTTGATTGGCATTGCCCCTAAAACAAACTGAAAAGGTAACGGAGGCCATTCCCTCTCCTCCTTCCTCCCGGGCGGGCGCCGCAGGCCCGCGGTGGATGGGGGGGCACCTGAGCCTCTTGCAGGCATCCATCTAAAACAGGAACAGGTGCTCCAATGGACTCACTCCCACATTAAACCCAAGGAAACCAAAATTAGAACCAAAGCTTTGTGGGAAGCGGATGGCTAAATGCTGAGCCACGTCTGGGTGTCTCCTGCCTGCCCAGCCTTGTAGCCCTGCCCGCCCCCCCCCGGGGGTGGGGGCACTGGGATTCTGATGCAAAGGCGTTTGCAATCTGCAGTCTGTCCACAGGCCAGGGGCCCACGCCCAGCAGGTGTCTCAGCGCCGCCCCGTAACTCCAAGGACAGCACACAGCGGCGGGTGTTGAAGCCGGCTCACCGTGGGTTCGAATGTCACAAGGTTTTACAGCCTGCCACATCTCAGCACTTCCCGGGGCACCGTGGTAATTCACAGTCTCTCCTTGGGTCCACAGGGACAACGACGTCTCTTTCTATTTTGTCTTAGAAATCCAGACCAAATGGCGTGGCTGCCAGCTGTTTTCATCGCTCTCATATTTTGCTTTTTTCAAAAAAAGATCTATTTTCAGCAGAACTTTCATAGGAGAGACGAATCAGACGACGCATAATTAAAAGATAATGAACCGCATTTTTATTGTCGCTTTAACAGTTGATATAGAAATCCAGAAATATTTCATAGATCACCCTTGATGAAAGTAGTAGTATAATTTTTACACAATTATACAAAAGTAATTGTGTAAAGGTAATTTTATGGCGCATCATGAGACTAAAGTGGAGTTGGGACTTCCTGGTTCTCCGAGATCATTATTGGGATAGTGAAGAAGAAAAGTGTATCATAAATTGGATAAGAAGGCATAAGTAAAATGCACTTCAAGTCTTTTTTATGAACAATAGACTTTTTTCCCCTTGTCTAAACATACTATAAAACCTGTTGTTAGATCTTCAGAAGCAGGAAGAAACGTCATTATTAAGAGCTTAACGCGACTCTTTTGCTGTTAATACATTCGGATTATTGTAAAAGGGGGGGACGTTTTTCATAATCTTTGTATCACCCAAGAATGTTCACATGCTTTTTCAAGCGCTGAAAGGCAGTTATTATCGTCAGAGAGAACAAATGGTTCTAAAGATAAAGTTTCAAGCTTTCGAGCTGAGGTTGGAAAAGCGAACCCTGGCCCACATGCCCACGGTTGGGTTGGGGATCTTTTGCCCTCCCCAAACTCCTTACCAGTCTGTCCAGCAGTCATCACACAGAGTGTTCATCCTCATGGGCCTTTCTGAGCAGTCCCTGCGGCCCTCCTCCTGTTTGTGAGGCAAGCTCTCCATGACCCCAGGTCTTCCCGAACCCCAAAGCACTCTCCTATAGGTCGGCAGAGCCCCTGGACAAAAGGACCTCACTGGATCCCAGCTGTGCTCATTTTCAGAGGCCCAAACTAGAGGGGGCGGGGTGGATGGAGGGGAGGGCTGGGTGGTGGTGTTCATTGGGTGTTCTCTTTTCCCAAAGAGGAGGGAACTGGGGGGAGCCACGGGGCCTCGGAGGCCCACTCGGACTTCCTGAGCCCTCAGTGCAGCCAGGTTCTGTTGAACAGAAGTGGGTCACCCCTGACCAGTCCACACCTCCCTTACGAGGCCACTTCCCACTGACCAGTCCACACCTCCCTGGCCAGTCCACTTGTTTCTGGAAGAGCAGGATTTCCGAAACTTTCAGACACGTTTGAAAGTCACTACAATCTCTCCCTTGGCTCTTCAGTCCTCACCCCAATTGTTCTGAAGAAGAAACCTAGAAAGCCGGATGGCGGCGACCATGAGCACCTCAGCTCTAAAAGACAGAGACGCCAGATAAAACAATAACAGTAACCACCACCAAATCTCTGTGCCATTCCAGTGCCTAAAGCTCTCGTTACTACGCGGTGTCGTCAAGCGCCCGGAGCTCAGGGTTCTTTTTCCATGGGGTTCCGTTGGTTTTGAAACAAAATGAGAACAGAGCGACCTGGAGTGCTGGGCGCATTTGCAGTGGTGTCTGGCCGTCTGACTGGATATGAACACGTGTGCACGGGCAGCAGCCGGAGCGCACACTTCGTGCTGGGTCTCTTGAGCGGTGTCCGCCCGCTGTTTGCGTCCACGTTTCTTATGGTTCTGTTCACAGCAGCCATGGAGAAGCGGGAAAGCAGACTTGTCTAGCTTGCCTTTGAACCTGGCATTGGTGCTCCCTTGATGAGTTGTATTTGTAATAAGCCATGCCTTGGAGCCAGCGGAAGCGGACGGAGGAGTGACGGCCGTTAATTGTCCATAATCTATTTATCCCAAGGAGCCATTGCACATCTGCTACATGTTGAGGTGATTGGCTACTTGTAGTGGGTTTGTGCGTGCGTGTGCGTGTGTGCATGTGTGTGATTTTTTTTTTTGAGCAGAGAAACATCTAATACCTAAAGCACCATAAAAGGAAAGAATGCCGTCCAGGGGCTTTAAAGCAGCAAAACAAAGAAAGTGTAGCTTTTTGTGTCTCAGAAATGAATGGTGCGATTCATTTGAATGGGGATTTTGTTTGATAAGTACGGGGTGAGGTTTGTGTACTAAACACTTGACTCCCATTTCAGAATGAACCGCTTTGTTAAATTCAGGTATTTATATGGGATGGATACTTGCATCTCGAGTTAAATGTCCTACACTGTTAGCCCCTGCTCTTCCAGTAATACACGTTACTCCTATCTGTGTCTGTTTCTACTCAGAACATATAGAAGCAGCTTATTAAATTTGTCCTGTACACCACTTTTGACTCCTACTTTGGGTCTAATAAGTTCAATGTCTTAGAATTCATTATACACTTGCATCCCTATTCCCAACAGTGAACTTGGTAGTTTTTGGGTTTTTTTAGTGAACTTGCTTATAAGTACACTGATAGCTAATCTTTACAGAAATAATGATCTAAATATTCAAAGTGAAACTGAAAAGTTCACCACGGATGGTATGATTATAGTCTTACAAGAGACAAGGATTTAGTCCTACATGGAAAATCGGCCTTTAAATTAACAATTTAAATAGAAAGTGTTCTGAAATAGCTCCAGCCTTCCTTGTAAATACTGCACAATGGCTCCAACAGTGAGAGCTCCATCTTTTCATTAAAATTTTAATGCATTTTTACTGATGATTGTATTTTCCGCATGCATGTATACCTTTTTTATTAATTAACGCGCAACTAACAGATTCATTATTGATTACTATGTTGGTGTGCATTTTTTTACATAAGACATTTCCATTATAGCAGGAAATGTACACACACACACACACACACACACACACACACACACACACAGATTCCTCTTTGCAGATAGATGCATGAAAGCCTCCAGGTAGGTGACTTTGCTTTTTCGACCCAACTTCTAGTGCTTACTGTTGAGTTTTCCTTCTTTCTTCTTTTAATTTCCAAACCACCAGAGGATAATTTCCCTAAGAATGCTCTCTGTGTGGGATATTAACCAGGCCCGTGTGTTCCTGTCAGGCCATAATAGTGTCCACTGCTGAGTGGGATCCATGACCTGCGAAGCTGTTCGGACCCTCCCTTGGCCCTCCGACCTTGCCCCCGGTCATTTTCAGTGTTTCAACTGTGTGTTTTATGTTTGGCTCTCGCATCTCCAGCCACGAAGCTTCCTCTCTCTTCTGGAAAGAGACTTCCTGGATTTACCCACTTAAATGCTTCTGCCTTTATGTCTGTTTTACTGCTGCACCTCTGGGGTTTCCTACTGTATCTGCATGCGGCTGAAAGAGACTGGAAAGGAATTTAACTCGTGCAGACCGAATCTGCTAGGGGCTGCACAGTCATTCTAAACAATTAGCAATAATTAAAATGCATCTATTCAGCCTGGGTGAAAGGTAAATAGATTTCATTTTAATAGAGTAGTTCATCGGTAAGGTTTTTCCCATTTGCAGGCATTCTTTTCTTAAATCTCCTGTTGCCAAATAACTTTGAAATTAAAGTGTTTGGGTTTTGTCAGTCTGTTTAATTCCGACCTCATGAGTGCTATTAACAAATCACTATACTTTAAAAAAAATAATTATCTTTGGTGGAGGCGGTACAACTAAAGCTGGATACAGTTGTAAGAAAACAGCACCTGAGTAAAATCTCGTTGATGCTGTTGTCGCTTATAATCTTCATGGGGAAGTGGCCAGATTTCTGATGCTGTCTATGATTCAGAATCTAGGCCGATATTTACCTTTCTGCATCAACTCCTGTGTCGTGTACGGCAAGGACTACATCCTGATCGGCTCCCACCGCACTCCTTAAACTGATTCAGATTAGAAGTTACTTGCTGGGTTCTCAGGGGAGACAGATTATATTTTTATTCAGAAGTATATAAAGGCACATATCATTCTACGAGTAAATGCTGAGCTTGCACAGATTTATACCAAAAAAACAACTACCTATTCTAGAGCTCTCTTATGAAATTTACGATGCATGGATCGGAAGCTCCCAGGGTGTCCTGTGAGGAGGGCCTCGAAAATCCAAACCTTATTGCTAGCTCTGTTCCTTAGGATTTTGTTTTAAGCATGACCTGCCAACAGTCTCAAAACGGATACCTGCGATACAGAATACAACACACTGCCAAAAGAAAAAGAGATATGAAGGAATATAAAAATAGGAAAATGCAGTCCAAAGATAACGTGTGTTTTGAGGACTATGCAGACTCAGTTTTTCTGGACTAATCAGAAATGCATGTAATGGTTTTTGATACACAAACAAAACTACCAAGAACAGAGTTTTGGGTTGTTGTTAGACTATATACAAGTTTGATTTCTTCCTTCCTTCCTTCCCTTCCTATCTCCTTCCCTCCCTCCCTTCTTTCCTTCCTTCCTTCTTTCCTTCCTTCCTTCCTTCCTTCCTTCCTTCCTTCCTTCCCTCCTTCCTTCCTTCCTTCCTTCC
>NW_012267340.1:1343435-1355739 GCF_000151885.1 Dipodomys ordii
TCCTTCCTTCCTTCCTTCCTTCCTTCCTTCCTTCCTTCCATTTGTTTGTTTGTCCTGGGGCTTGAACTCAGGGTCCAGGTGCTGTCCCTGAGCTTTTGTGCTCAAGGCTAGTGATCTACCAGTTGAGGCAAAGCTTTTGTTGGTGGTGGAGTTGGTGGTGGCTAATTGGAGATAGGTTTCACGAACTCTCCTGCCTGGCCTGGCTTTGAACTGTGATCTTCAGCTCTCGGCCTTTGCAGTGATGAGGATTACAGGCCTGAGCCACTGGTGCAGCCACAGAAAAGCCCTTGAAACTGTTAAAATCTAACTTCAGCATCATTCTGTGCAGCAAACGCAACATTCAGCTTTCACCTGGGCACAGATGGGGCAGGATGTAAGAGAGATCCTCTCTCTGTGTTTCTCTGTCTCTCTGTCTGTCTCTGTCTGTCTCTGTCTTTCTCTGTCTCTCTGTCTCTCCGTCTCTCCCTCTCTCTCTCTCTCTCTCCCTCTCTCTCTCTCTCTCTCTCTCTCTCTCTCGTCTACCTCCTTGGTTGCACATGTTCATTTCTGGGAGGATTTGTGGTATCTTTATTAAAACGCCATGCGAGGTCCGGGATTTCACGATGCATGCCCTGCGTGCCATGGTGTGTCTGCCACATCGTTGGTGCAGAAGCCACGCCCGTGAATAAGAGCACAGGCCGGGGCGGCCTCCCTCTTCCTCTGCCCCCTCACGAGGGTCCCTGGTGAGGGTCAGAAGTCTTTGTGTCAGACCCTCCCGTCTTCCCTTCCCATGGAAGGAAATAAATAAATAAATAAAACAACCCTGGTCTGGCGGGCTCAGGGAAGAGTTTAGCAAATGAAACGAATGATAAATGTTAACTGTTATTCCGCCCTTTCTCCCCCTCTATGATTTCAGGTGGGATTTATTAACAGAAGATGTATTTCTTCTTCTGAGTCATGGAGAACATTTTTTTCCTATCCGTAACCCTCCAAGGAAGCTCATGGCAAAATAGATAAAATGTCAGAAATAATTAAGAAAAATGCTAGGCCCTCCGCCAACCTAAAATTACATCTTTTTGGTCATGCCTTAGCTGCCGTCTCCTGTGTCCCTTGACAGAGATAAAAGCCGACTTCGGACATCCCCTGGTGATCGATGCCCGTGCCACGTGGCACGGGAAGGGGAGAGGGAGAAGGGCTTCTCTTAGGAAGCGTTGGGCCCAGGGCCTGGGGTTAGTCGGTGTTCACTAGCCCCTTGAGGCAGGGCCTGGACCCTTCAGAACGGACGCACAGAGAGCCCGCCACAGCCGTGCCCCGGACTCCCGAGTCAGGCGGGTTTCTACTCTCTCTTTGTGTTTAAACTTCATATTTTCTTCAGACACAGAAACTGCTCTAAAAATAATTTAGCTTCCCCTCTTTCGGTTCCACTGCGGGTGTTTTTGGTATGATGACCCCACGAATCGAGTGGGACCTCGTGACCCCAGGATTTCCCCTCTCAGGGATCTTGCATGCTTTCCCGCCTCGGGTGAAATGCTCTTACTGGAAGTGTAAACAAACCCACTCCCCTCCTGCCCCCACCCCCACCAGCACCGACACTTAAACTCGCCTGGACTTGCTTGCCCAAGATGGGCGCCCTCCCATCCAAGCCACACCTCCAGCCCCGGTGAGACCTGCTCTTGGAGATAGAGGCTGGCTTTGAACTGCCATCCTCAGACCTCAGCCTCTTGAGTAGCTAGGATTATAGGTGAGAGCCACTGAGGTCCAGCTCATATAAATTTATTTTAATGACGTACACTTAATGACCTCTTTCCGTATTGGCCAGAATAAATACGCTCGGATCGTTGAGGATGATTCTCCTAGTCATTTCTGTGCGACTGCGATCTTTAGACAAGCAGATAAAACATCTGAAATTACATTAATCTTCCTACCTAGTGCTTCTAATTACTCATTAGTACTGGTAGCTACCATAAAACAGATAAAAGCTTTTAACTATACCAGTGTTGAGCAACACACAACGTATTTTAATGCAACCTTAATTAGTAGTTCTAAGGGCAAGCCTCATTTTTTAAATACAAATGTGAACATGAGGCGCAGATAGGATAAATTCACCCAGGAAGTGGAGACGCTGGGTGGGAAACGCAGACTGATGAGCCAAGCAAAACCCAGGCCGGCCCTCCAGGGCGCTGTCTCCTCTGCGGAAGACCGAGGCCGGCAGCTCCCGCTCACTCACGCGCTGGCTCTCATTCTCGGGAGAACGGTTTTCTTAACTGAGACAGTCACAAAGTGGAAAACGGTGCCCACAAAATACTTCAGAACTTCCCTCTGCTCTTCAAAACATGTCGCACGTCACTCGTGAGGTGGGTCACATGTTTACCTCCATATGGGAGGTTTCACGTCACCAATAGTATCTGTAAAAATAGCAGAGATTTCTAACCTCCCTGAGCTAGCTAGCTCACCCAAGCGCTCGCTCTCTCTCTCTTTCTCTCTGATAAATCCAGGTGAAGAAGGAGTTATTGACATTCAGGTTTCTAAATTCCCCAACAGTGCCAAGGCCTTATTTTGATCATGAAAGAACCCCAACACACGGAACCAGACCTTGTTCTTAAAGCGGATCAATGTTTCAGTATTTCTTTACCAATGTGTTTTTCTCTGCGTTCTGTAATATTTTACTTCTCACACACACAGCAGAGAAATATCCTAAGTGAGAAATCAAAAAATAAAACTATGCCTTTGCGCTTGGAAATCCGTACTTTCGACGATGTAACCGAGAATATTTGCAGTTGTGGAGCAGGAACTTTGAGGTTGATCCAGACCGCAAGTGTTTGGCTTAAAGCGTTTCGAGTTTTCCTTTGGTTGCCCTGAGATCTGAAACTGTTTGAAATGTTTTAAACCACAGCCCACTTAGAAGACACTCTGGGAATGTTTAAATGCCTCAAGTAATAACGTGTCCTGCGTTGGGGATGTGCTGTTTTGTCTGGGCGTATAAATACGCGAATATTGACTTTTTGTTAAACATACGACTTCATGCCCCGTTGGCTTCGGGCAGAGGCCCGTGCTCCATCAGCTCATAATGTTTTGGTGATTACAGTGATGTGCTGTGGCACCTGGCTATTATTGCTACTTTTACACTGCCTGTTCTCCTGCCCGTGGGGGGCTGGCGGGGGAGGGGAACCCAGACACCCTAAAAGGCAGGTTTCTACCTAGGTCTCCATCCGAGCCGAGAATGAAAAGAAACGGTCGTCCTGGAAACTGGGAACAAAATTAATGCTCTCACATCCCGAGCCGTGACGACGCAGGTAGCCTTTTAGCCCGGCAGTTCTCAGATACTTTGATGCTGAAAGTGGGGTCTCTTATTACCAGTGGAAATGGACGGGCTGACTGCCCCTGCTCATTCCCCATTCCAGAGCGGAGTCCCTCCGGCTGCGGGTGAGCGGGGCCCCGGGCCCTGCTCCACAACTCTCCGTGGCTGCGGCAGAGCAGGTTGTACCTTGTGAGTCACTTAACTAACAGTTTAACCCGCACATCAGACCCGCTACATTGGCAAACGTAAGACTTGGCTCTCCTGCGTCTTATTCCAACATGCCGGTTAATTCTTCAGCATGCATTTTTTTTTCCTGATTTGCAAAGTAGCCCACATCCCCTTGAGGAAAAACAAATGTATAGATGTAAGGAAGTTAGAGACGCAAACGAAAAGTTGGAGCTAAAAATGCGCCCCATGATGACCGGGTGCCGCTTCATTTCCGGTCTTCCCTTCGTGCGTGTTTCTGAACCATCTCCTGCTTAGCCTCTTCTTGCCCTCTTTTCTGTCCGTCAGTCAGAAATCTGTTGCTCAATCGGCTAGCCAGTGGTTTGTGGTGACAGGTTTGTGTCTTGGTGGTGTGTCTGAGCCACTGCTCTGCTGTTACTTTGCCCTGTCACGTGTCTCTTTGTTGGAGCTCCTGTGAAGTCCTGCGCGTACACCCTTCCTTGCGGTCTGTTGTATCTCCTTCCAAGAGCAGCGGTGGATCAATCTGCGAGGCATCTCTCGAACCTTCCACACAGGCTCAGCTCGCTCTCTAGATTCCTAGGATTCTTCTAGAGTCTGGAAAACTCCTCCCCAGTCCAGTTCAATCACCGTTGGAAAGTTCCGGCGTGGCCGTACGCTTGCCAGCACTGAGGAAACCCAGTCTCGCTGGCAGCCTTCTGCTGCTACTTGGTCCTAATTTTTCTGTGGTACTGAGGTCGGAACACAGGGATCTCCTGCTTGCTAGGCTGGTGCTTTACTACTGAGCCATGCCCCCAGCCCTGCTTTAGGATGGGGCCTGGCTTCCTCCCTGGACTGCGGTGCTTCTGAGGGTTTGCCATGCCCGCTTCCTTCAGTGGAGGCAGAATCCACAGCCTGCCTCTCTCTCTCTCTCTCTCTCTCTCTCTCTCATTCTCCCTCCCACACTGCACCCCCCCCGCCACACCCAAACCTAAGACAAAACCATGGTGGCACAGATGCTTTCCTCCGTCCCCTTCCGAAGGGGTCCGGGGGGAACCTGGGTGCTGGAGGGAAGCCGGGGTGCTGTGGAAGAGCTCACATTGTCAGACCCCCCGCGCTGGCCCCTGCTCTTCATCTGTTCTTTCTAAAGTTGACTTTGAAGTGTAAGCTCATGGTAAGGAAAAAGAAATACATCATTTCAGAAAGTAAATTAACTCAGTGGTGCTGGGAGCAGGGCCGCTAGAGCTTTGGGATGCGCAGTCGTCAATTTAAACTTGGCCTGATTGGTTTTCCGTGCCGGAGTCTTATTTGCGTGATTTATACCTCGCGCCCTGCCTTCGACATGCGTTATTTTGAAGTGACTGGAGCTCAGATTCCTAATATGTATTCCTGCGACTTCATTTCTGTCATCCCGTAGCTGTGGCACAGGCTTTTAAGCACCTTACCTGGTGAGAATCGCACTGGTATAAAATCGACCCATAATTCACCCGCCAGAATTCGGCTCCCTAAATTCAGCTCCCGCTTCAGGAAGGGAACGGACGGAGGCCCGCGTTTTGTTGACAAGGCCTCCAGATCCCCTTCCTGACAGCAAGCCAGCCATCACGGCTGCACACGGGCATGGCGGCCTGGCCCAGCCTCCCACTGACCCCGGAGGAGAGCCCGAGCCAACCTGCCCGTCCTGGGAAATCTTAAAAACAACCATGGGACCAGAGTCCTTGGTGCGAGAATGCCCTTCTGTCATGTCCCACACACAGAGTCGGGAGTCTGGTCTCTCCCCAGCCCTGCGACAAGTCACCATTAATGAAATCACAGCTTTTGATGGGAGAGGGCTGCTGCTGCTGCTAGCCATGCTGATATTTTCTCTCTTTCTCTGTCTCTCTCTGTCTCTATGTATCTGTCTCTGTCTCTCTGTGTCTTTGCCTGTCTCTCTGTCTGTCTCTGTCTATCTCTGTCTCTGTTTCTCTCTGTCTTTCTCTCTCTCACTCTCTCTCTCTCTGCCATCTGGGCTGGGTGCTTGCTGCTTAACTTAGCACAGTGCTAGCTGCAAGATGCACAAGTTCCAAAATGATCCTAAGTGTTCATTTAACACGAGGTTTCCTCGGAGAAAAGGCTGCCAGTGGTGCATAATTGTGCCAAATGTGCAGCCGTTCCGTAATGGGGCCCGCAATCCTCCAGGAGCTGAATCCTGCTATTTCTCTCTTTAGGGGGACTTGTAAAACTCCGCTCTTCTCATTGTGACGAGTAACCTGGAGTCATTAGGGGTTATTGGAAATCTCCTTAAAAAATTGCTGCACAGGAGCGGACGCTTCCCTAATGTAAGGCAGAGTAATGCGAGCATCCCCGGGGCCGCCTGGGCCAGGAGACGGGGCCCGGAGACGGCTCTTCCTCGCCTCTAATAAATTATTCCCTCGTCTCATGTAGGATGCCTTTACTTAGAATAGAATTGTATCTTTAAATTATACAATCGCCACCTTCCTCAATAACGGGAGTACTTTGTGTAATGACAGAAAGAGGACTGATTTTCCTGCATCAGTGAGCCGAGAGGTGTATGGAAATGGAGAGGGGCGTGCGGGGGTGTGGGGGGTGGTGTGTCCTTCCCCGGGTGCGTGTGCACCCCTGTGTGTGCTCCTGTCTGCCGTGTGCGATCAGGCTTGTGTGCCTGCTTGTGTGTGCACAGGTGAGCGCACGGGTATGCCTGTGCATGCCCACGCTTGTACCTGTGTGCACCTGTGTGTGCTCTGGTTTGTGTGTGTGCCTGTGCGTGTTCTCGTTGTTACATGTGTGCCTGTGCGTGCGTGTTTGTACGTGTGCGTGTGAAAATGTGTGCTGTGGGTTGACATCCCACATCTGAATAGCCACACTCTGTGGCTGCTCAGGAACGGCGTGAGCTTCTCACAGAACGATGGAACCATCCGGGGCCAGGCCCACAGTGCCCTTTCTTACATCACGCCTCCATGTTGGCCCCCTGCCTCTCACCTGCCTAAAAATATCCGGAAAGGTCCGTGAGCCGCGTGTCCACGCGGGCTGTATCTAAGAACACCAGAGTGGAACTGTCCCTTGTTAGTAGATTGGACACCACGTCATCCCAGGGTTAAAGCATGAAGAAATGGACTGGGGATAGTGACTCCGAACGGCCGGTATTACTAGAGGTGTCTAATGACAGATACAGTATCTACTGGAAAAGAATGAGTTAGTGCTGGTCAAGCACGTTCCACATCTATCCCACTTGATGAAGATCTTGCAGATTTTCTAAAACGAAGAAAAGCACAACTTCAGCGTGTAAACACATACGTGTGGCTGTCGCCGTTAGAGCAAGCGTTGGCTGTTGACTGAGGAGACCTTGAGGGAGGGGAGTGGTGTCATTCCAGCCCCCTGGGCTAGCGGTGGCGGTGTTATCTTCCTAATACCACACCATCATCTGGCTCTCTCTGAAAGCGTCGGGGAGAAGGTTGGCTCCCGGGGCATCTGCTGAGCCCCTCCAGAGGCCCCCACCCCGCCTTCTTTCCTTCCAGCAAATCCAGACTGCCCATCGACGCCCTGAGCTGAACGACCCCCCCCCCACCTTTAACGTTCCAAGTTCTGGCTGAGCTTACCAAATTGTCAAGAAGACGCCCAGGAAAACTGTTCTCGGGAGGGTTCCCCTCAAACCATGGACTCAGTTCTACATCTAGGGAAGGGAATCCAAGCAAAAATAACGGACCCGCTACAACGAGGAAAGTGGATTCTAGAAGTTGCCTTGGGAAGCTGTAAACTGCCATGACAGTAAATCTTGTGGAAAAACAGAAAAAGAAAAGAAACGCGGCTGGGTTCATCCAAACTAGGATTTCAGAACCAGTAGAGCGGGCGTCCATGTGGCCCGTCGCTTCTCCTAACTTGAGAGGTCTTTTATTTTTTCTTTCTGGAAGCAATCACACCAAACGATGACTGTCAAACCTTAGTACTACTGATCTACAGTGAGGCTGTACCACAGACAAATGGTTTTCGGGAGAGGACCACCACGGTATCACATAAATAAAAGGCATTTGTTGGTGTCCAGCCAGGCGTCATGTGAGCGGTGGAGGCTTTGGGGGTGAGGGTTAGTGGAAGGAACTTAGGCCACCGAGAGAGGACCCCGCGCCTCCCTTTTTGTCCCCCGCTTCCGCCACATCTCAGAAATTCACCTTGGGTTCCAAATAACTTCCCACGTCCTTTCTAAGAAACTGCATTTTCAGCTACCTTTGCCTTCCCTATTCCAGCTCCTCCTCCACGCCCTCTTTGGTGCCCGTGTTGAAATGTCCTGAAGTTACCTAGCTAAACACTTAGTAACTTGCCCGTGACCTACGCCCCTCAAGCTCCTTATGGACCCCTGAGTGACACGATTTCCAAACCCGTCTGACTCAAAGCCTCCCCAAAGCTCGGCACAACATCTCTTCCTAAGCCCTGTGTGACATTAGCCTTCATAAAAATGTAAAAACTTAATTCTCTTGGAGAGTTCTTCATTTTTTTCAACAAATGTTTTATCACATTCTGCCACCTTTTCCATCATTTTTCTCCTTTTAAGCATAATCCATGTAACCCTCTAAATCCATTGATAGGAGTCTATGTGAAGTATTCATTCTGCCTAAAAAATTCTCTTTTTTATCTTTTAAGCTTGTCTCTGTTTCTGGTCCCAGTCTATCTCCCTATCATCTTCAATCGTATCATTTTATTTATTTTATTCCGATTGCACCATCACACTCTCCTGAATGCTCTTGTTTTATTTATTTGTTGATTTCCCATCTCCCTGCAGTTTAAGAGTCATGAAAGATCCACCTTCCTTCTGGGCTGGCTTAATGTCAACACTTAAAGCAGGACATAGACGTGGTAGGTGTATGCTAACTGTTTGTTGAATTAATAATGAATAAGCTCATTTCTTTTTTATAATGGCATAGCATTTCACAGCACGAAAGCACCTTAATTTATTCAACCCATCTCCTATTAATTGACAATATAGCTTGCAGATTTATTTTTGCCACTTATATAATTCTGTAATAAAGGTCCTTATGTATATTTCCTTATACATTTGTGGGTTTATTTCTGTTTGATGGATTCCCCAACCACTGAAATTACTTGGTTAAAGGATGTGTGTTGTGTTGAGATACGAGAATGCCTGCATATGTGTAAACATCTTTGTGCAGGTATATGTGTGTGCATATTAAATATATAGATAAATATATATACACATATTTGAGATTTCTCGCTCCATCCTTCCCTCCCTCCCTTTCTCGATGCCTCTCTTTCTCTCCCCCTCTCCCTCTCCCTGTCTCTCTTCATTAAACTATCTCTGGTTGAAGTCTTAGTCTGCAATTTCTTTGGACTGGTCCAGATCACAAATTGCTCAGGCTAGATTGTCAGGCAGTAAACGTTGAAGATGGAGACAAATGTTTGATCAGATAGGAAGATGACTTCCCGAAGCTTCCTTTGCGTTAACCTGGGGAGACCGGAGCTACAATAGTACCCTATCACACTCTTCCTATGAGTGACAATTACAAAGGCTGCACAGGAGAAAACGCACAGCATTTATTGGGAACCGAGTGAGAGTAAAGACCGTGAAGAGGAGGACGTAGGACAGAAAGGGCAGGTGTGGCTCAGGCGTGAGCTGCAGGGTGTGTCACCGTCCTGTGGGTTGCCATGGAAACAGGGGTTCTGTGAAGGTGAACCAGGGCCGTGTGCAGGGAAGGGCCCAGGGACCGCGGCAGAGGGGCACCTGCTGGAGACAAGAGGCCGCCAGCATCTTCTTAGAGCTCCTACTCAAAGGCATTGTTGCGGTTGAAAATAAAGCAAGAGTGGAACTCACGTCTGCCGTGGTCTAATATGGAATTAGATTGGCTTTAAGTAGAGAGCCAGATTGCCGTTAAATGAAATGGGCTAGCTGAAGTTAAATACTTCCACCCTAATCGGCTGGGTTGTAATAAAACATTTAAGCACACACATTATAGATATAAGGTTGCCCACTGTTCTGAGCAGCCCCCAAAGAAGCTTGCAGCTAAGTTATAAATTAATTTAAAAGGTTTTATAAAATTGTAAATGTTTTGCTGAGCCTTTAGAACTGCTTCCAAGGGAAATTACTAGGAATGCAATAAATATATTTTTAACTGGCTTAAGCTGGCAATTTAAACTTTTCTAACATGAAAGATGATTAGTTTTCCAAATCAGCTCAGCATCAAAAGTTTTTCCCCCTCAAATTTATTTAAAGAAATAAAATAATTTCCCGAGGATAGTGTTGTTTTCCTTCTCTCTCTTTTCTCCTCAGTTAAAAAAAAGAATTCAAGCTGACTCTAGGAATCTATGGGTCCTTTTCTGAGAGTCTTTGCAAGCTGATTTCTGGGATATTAAATGATGTCTCTACCTAGTTTATCTTGATTTCAATGCTGTCTGATTTGCAAGTTCATAATACACAGTCAGCTCTCTTCAAGAGTTGATTGCTAATTTTTTGACATCTTTCCCCAATGCACTATTGATTAGCAAGTCACCGAAGAGGCAGTAAATAAATCCGTACAAATCGCAATCTGTTGTTTTAAGAGGATGCATACGCATGGAGAACGGTGTCCGGACGTCACGTGGTCCGGTGGATTCTCCTTTTCCTTTGCCCCAGAGCAGTAGCAGCAGGGAGAGAAAACCCCGCCGGAGGAGGGGAAAGGGCACGCATCCATTTTGGTGGAGCACAGACAGAGGGAAGGACGGGATTCTGTCCCCTCGGGGAGAAGGGATGTGTGGCATGGGTGGCATTCTGGTTCCGGAGGGACTGTGTTTGCCGAATGTGTGGCTTATGGTTGTTTACTTGTAATTATAATGATTACCATATCACAGCCATGGAAACCAGTGGTCTGCAAAGGCTTTTAACCTTGTTAGGAAGGGTAAATAGACTGGCACTAATCATAGTTTTTAAGTCCATGATGAGTAAAAAGGTGGATAGAAAGTAGGAAAGCCATAACATAGGTTGTGGAACAGGGTTTTGTTTTGTTTTTCTTCCATAAGACCAAAGGAAATGCTTGAAAATCTAGTGAATTATCCAATATCCATTCATATGTCATAGTCGCTAACTAAACAGGTTATCATATTTAAGATTTATATTCCTAAATTGAACACATGTTCTATTTTTTTTTTGAAGAAGAAGAAATGGATAACAGAATCTCTCTTGGGATCTGTTGAGTGTCATTTTGTGTGGCAAAAGCTTGCCTGGCATAAGAAAATCAATTCCTGGGAAGAAACCTTCACCATGTCCCTGGGCCTGTAGAAGAGGGCCGTGTCTTCGTTGCTTTCTCTACACTCTCTTTCTTACCCCTTTCCTTCTTGGACTTCACCTCGCTCTGTCTGGATTTTTAAGTATTTCTTGCTAAAATCAGCATCTTTCTCTCTCTTTTCAAAACCAGCCAACATCAAAGCATTTTTACTCTGATTGGAAGCCCTCGCCCACTGCTGTTTGTTTCTCCTCGGTGACGTGACCGGTCCCCCGTGAGCCCCTGAACCCCGCAGGATACAGTCCTTTCCCACGAGCCCCTTTCCCGGTCCCTGTGGTGTCTGATGTGAAACAGATTTGAGAGTTCATAACAGAACCGAGGTCAACATGAAAGACTCCAGGGTCCCGGCCTTTGGCTTCTTTTCTTCTTCTTCTGGTCTTTATTATCACGACGAGGAGAGTTAGTTGAGCTATTATTTTCCATGTCGGGTAACATCTTTGCCATGACAGCCATCCCTCTTTAAGCTCGGATCAGAATTTCCAAGCCTGTGAGCCCGGGTATGGGCAGACAAAGATGACGAACAGAGCTCCTCAGAAGGAACCTTCCGGGTTCCGTGCCACGGGAAACCCTGGGCCCTCCGCGGGTCTCGTCTCCCACAGAGGCAGTGCAGGAGCTGAGCTCGGCGGGCGTCGAGTGCGGGAGACCCGGATGCAGCCACCCCCCCCCCGAGCCTCGGGCTTGTCCAGAAGGAAGTCATGGGAAGAATTCCCTTTGCCTCTGGGGGTGAGATTCCTCTTCCCCTTGGGCTTCTAACTGTGCTGTGACCTCACCTCAGCCCTCGGCCTGGTGATCAGGAGGGGGCTCTCTGAACCAAGAGACACCGTGGCCCTGGTGCTCAGGAAGGCCCAAGAGAGAGAGGCTGAGTCCTGAGCGTGGCTCAGGAAGGGGGGAGGGGGAAGCCATTCATCTTCTTTTTGGCTTAAGCAAGATCGAAACAGATCCCAATCGCCTGCAAGAGACAGGAGTCTTTCTATCTCACGAGACAAGTCACAGCAAACTATAACTTGGTTTAACAGCTTCTAACTGATGCCGTTTTTTGATCCGTGTTGGAGTCTGAACATTCAGAACTTGAAGTTGAAAATGTGCAAGTGTATTAGCCCTGGGCATGTGAAATATACACTGATCAACTAGCGTAGAGTATAGGTGTTTAGTAAGGATAAGGCGCTGGTTAAAACAAAACAAAACAAAAACGTTAAAGATAAAGGAATGATAGTCCTCTCTCCAGTAGAGACATGGATAATACTTTTCGTCATTAGTCTTGCTCTCAGTTTGACACTTCATATTTGAGTTGGACAGTAAGGAAAGATTACAGCTTTTCTGGTCCCTTTATAGATATGACGATATATACGATTATAAATATATAAATGAGAGAAACCACTGCATAATGTTCACAAAAGTATATAAATGATATGACCGTGATACATTGTGTATGCTACAGAATAAGATAGTCTATCTTCTATAGGACTCACAGATATACCGGAAATAGAAAGAGATCAGAGAATTAAAGAAGGGAGTTAGGCGACTGTGAAATAACACTGTAATGAATAGCATGGGCTGCGCACTTGTTTTAAAGTAGAAAGAAAAATGCCCGTGGATGGATTCATTA
>NW_012267340.1:1358999-1376160 GCF_000151885.1 Dipodomys ordii
CGACTATTAAAATGAAGGGCGGGTCTCCTCTGGAGACAGCCAGGCCCAGTTAGAGACAGAGAAATGCACAGCTCCAGACAAGGCCCAGTGCCTGGACCTACCGCGCCCCCTCCTCAGGCATGCTGAGAACAAGCAACACGCGCCACCTGTGTCCTCCACACCAGTATGAACGTCCTGACGTGGACGACAGATCCACAACACTGAGGAGGACGGGCCTCCACGCGGCCCTGAGGGAGGTTTGAGGCTCTGGCCGTCTTCACCGGGCCGCTGCTGTCCCTGCACCATGAGAGCTTCATGCTCAGGATCGAGGCTTTCACTACGTACAGCGCACAGGAGCAGCTCTTCAACCCACAGGACACCTGCAACTCCTGGTCACCGGGCGCACTCAGTGTGCAAACGATCCCACAGTTCTCTCCTTACTCCACCCGCTTTTTCTGTCATTGTATGTCTCTAGTAATGACCAAGGACTAGTCCCATAAGGTGTTCGAGTGCTGCGAAAACTATGTGAGCCGAGCTCATCTTCTGCTCTTCACACAAAGCATCAAGCCACCCACGGTCACCTCGTCTCTTCCTACACACGTACAGCCCTCTGTTCCCACAACCAACGCTCACTGTTGGTCAATGGTCCTCCAGTGAGCCACGCAAGGCAAGAGGCCTGTAGACGCATGCACCTGCATCTTCAAAACCGCAAGCCAGACACAGGAAGAGTTGCTGAGCCAATCAAACTCTCAATGGGCGCGAACTTGCCTTTCAGGACACAGGAATGACTCTGAGAACTGAGTCCTTGGGAGAAACAGCAGTCAGTGGTGATACCCCCCACCCCAGTCAGGGGTCTTCCTTCCTGGTTGTGACCTGTATCTTTGCAAACAGAAGAGTGTACCGTTGGAGTCTGCTGACAGTAGTTTTCCTGCTCAACACGTTTCCCCTGGAATTATTTTAGAAAGGGAAATGATTTAAGAGAGAGAGAGATGGTTATAATCGACACTAATATAGATGTAACCTTTATAATTTGATAAGGACTTGATTACAGAGAGCAGGCAGGTCTGGGCATGCCAGTTTGATGGGAAAGTTGTTCTTAAAGAAAGGAAGTATATACTTAGGCGGGATTTGTAGACATTTAGTGATTGGAGGCTAGAAATCAGACTCAACCCCTCTATTTTTTTTATGGGTGAAAATAAGGCCTGAACATAGGTTTAGGGACCAGCCCAAAGTCACCAAAGTCTTAAGAATATAAATGACTTTCATAGACCCACAAAAACTGTTAAGTATAAACCACAACGTGGATAATTTCATGAACATGAATGAGTGCATTTTAAATTATTCTGTAAGACACAGGAAAAAAATGTACACGGGAATATTCAGTGTACTAACACCGACGTTTTCTTCAAAAAAGTTAAATAATGGAAGCCGTGATTGTTTAAGCATAATGTCCTTCTGTCCAATTAAGCTCCTAAATCCAGATTAAGGCCAGGGTTGGCTCCAAAGAGCATGTCTCCCCGCCCCCCCACCCCTTCCTAGCCATTCATATTGAATTTTAAATTCATGTTACCAAGGCCCACACAACCCAGGGAGGGGAAAGAAAGAGGGGGAGGAGGCAGGGTGGGACTGGAAACATTTTTCTGAATGAAGTTTACAATTTAATCCTGGGAGATGGGACCCTGTGCCTCAGAGAGCTCCAGGACCACACAGAGTTATTTGTCAATAATTCAGAGACATTTCTTTTTAAACTCATAACTGAAAAACCGGGACTTCCCCGTTAGAAACCATCATTCAGCGGGTCACAAAAGAAGCTGATAATCCGTTCCAGGGGACATTTGTTGATCTGGGAGTGAAAGGCATGGATTTTTGGGGAGACGGTGCATTTCTAATATCGCCGTATGAAAGGCCGAGGGGTGACCCTGTTAACGTCTCAGGGTGTTCCCACTTGGGGTCAAGGAACACTCATTCCCAACCCTGTCACCTGTTGTGTGGGCAGGTGACAAATACCCCGGAGTAGCGAGCAAATCTGTTTCGTGTTCTGTCTGCACATGGGACCGGCCTCCGCCTGTTTGGTGCCCTATAGGCCTACTGGACCTGCCTCAGCGCAAGGTGTTAGCAGGAATAAACAGAAGCATGTGTATTTATTCCTCTCCCGTTTACAACAACACGCTCCGGTGTTAACAAATATAAATGTAACATTTACTGGGAACTAAGAGACTGCAGATGGAGATAAACAAACCGAGGCTGCCGTTCATCTAAGTAAACACTGAGGCTGTAAAGACCTCCAAACCCAAATATCAAGAGCCCAGCACATTAAGGCTCGGAACAATAGACCCTTTGAAAGCTAGCTTAATCCGACCCCCCTCCCCAATGGACACCGGGGCCTGCATCACAATGCAAGCGCCCAGGCTCCATTTAGAGTCTCCTCTGTGGGCTCTGTGAAGAAATAACAATTTCCTAGGCATGAAAGCGTTTTCAGGGGGTTCCCACTGATGTGTGATAAAAGTGACTTTCCTCTTTTTTTCTTCTTCTTCTTCTGCTCCTTCCGTACCACCCCCCTTCACCAAACCCACATGTAATGTTACAGAGAGAAAAGGGGTGCCGGGAAGGCCCCCTTGGAATGTGCCCTGCCTGATTTAACGGTGCAGGTGCTGATATAATTGAAGGTGTAGTGGCAGATCCAACCCCAAACAGCCTTTCCCACACGGAGATCACCTAGGTAGAGAATGCCCCAGTACCTGAAGAATGGCCGGGAGTGTGGAGCTTATTAACATAGCACCATTCAGCAGCAGCTGGGTATCTGAACAGGGAGGAGGAAGGAAAACCTTTAAAAAGCCTATTCAACTGCGTGAACAGCCCGCTGCCCGGCACATTGTGTGGGAAACCAAGTCCCTGGCTGTGAACTTCCTGGACTGCCTGCCCGGCTTGCATTCTTTTTTTATTATTATTATTATTGCTTCAGTATGATTATCTCCTCCTGGAAATAAAAACAATCAGGCTCTCACATCCAAGAAGCCAAAACATTCCGGGGATAACAAAGTCCAGAGATGTCAGTTGGAAGTTTCTTTTGTCTCCCTTCTTAACTGAAAAAGAAAAAAAAAGTATGTTTTCAAATTAAAGCAACCTTCCAAATTTACATCAAAGCCCATGACACTGGCTGGTAATTGACAAAGGTTTGTGTTTCCCCTTCCCTCTCCTTCTAAAACATACTATTTAAATTTCTTTCCTACTTGCCATTCCTTTTTTATTTTTTCAGAATTAATTCTTGAAGGCAAAATATGTTAATTTATTCAAATTAGACATGATTTTAAAAAATGTGAACGGCAAGTGTGCACCTCTTTAGAAGGAAGATAAGATTAGTAGACCCTTCAAAAAAATGGGAAAAAAATATAGACTGGGGTATATCGCAGCAAACAATTTCAACTCCAGCCCAGACTTGGGGAACACGTTAAACTTGAGAACAGGGCAAGGTAATTTAAGATGGAATCCAACCTTTTAGATCAGTTAAAAAGTTCAGGGTGTTGGCACCAATCAGAATTACTAGGCCAGGTCACCTTGTAGACGTGGGAGTGTTCCACTCAAAAAGAATATTGAATCAGAGAACCCACCCTCAATACTACGACCGTACCCCAATGCCAGGGTCATTATGAAATGGGGATGCTGTGTCTCACTGGCGCCATCTTGGCCACATGGTGGATGATAGGGAGTTGGGTTTAGCTGGTGCCATCTTGGCCACATGGTGGATGATAGGGAGGTGGGTTTAGCTGGCGCCATCTTGTCTTCATGGCAGCAGCAGGGAAGTCCATCTCCCATGGGCATGCCTGAATTCCTAGAGGCAGGGGCAGGGACTCGGATGACAGGTTGCTAGACCTGCCAGTCTCGGGTCAAGCTCCCTGTGACCCTCCCCCTGACCAGGACCCTGCTTAGGTCCAGACCAGCTCACACACCAGTACACCATGCTTCATGTTCCCGTCTCCTGTCTCTTGCCCCTCTTCCGGTCACCATGTCCTCCCACATCAGCTCTCCCCTGGAGTCGATCTGGTGTGTTAGTATTGTTTTTCTGTTCTTTCTTTCCCATTCTCATGGTTCAGTGTTAACTATATTCTAGGGGCCACAGGTCTTGGAACAGGGGTCCACCTGCAGCCGCTGGCTCTCCGATAAAGACTCCCAATTCCACCTCTCACAATGTGGCTTCTCTGTTTCTCTTGACTGAGTTCCCTTACAATGAATGGTTACAGTCCTTGTCATGAAAAGGAAGGGTAACCCCAAATACTATCTTCCTTTCTTCTTGAAACTTTGGCCAGTGAAGCTGATTTAGTCTTACTATTTGATAGGTCCATCAGCGTGGGAGATGGCTAAGAGAATGCTGTGAGTCCATCTCCCCTTCTGCTCTGGGGATGCACATTTTATCTCCACTGGCAGGACTTGTGTAGAAAAAACAAAAGAGCTTCCTAGTTTTACTGAGAGTAAGCCTTAACTTTGAGCCTGAGCTAAATGAGGAAAGGGAGAAACACATATCGTACCTATCTGCCACGAGTTCGCCACACCCAAAGTGGAGGCCGAGGAAGGGGCACAGTCGGTGGTATGCAAACCGGGTCATGTGCAGAATCCGCTTGGTTTGCCTAACCATGAACAAATACAGAGTTGTACATAGCAGTTGAAAAGAGCTGAATAGGACTTTCTGTGATACCGTGGCTAGACCTTCCTTTACTCCAGGCTGGAAAATCCATATTAATTACGCGAAATAATATTCATGGTTGAGCTTTATACAAAGCGAGAGATGAACAAGTCCTCCAAATTACTACTCATCTGTCTATTCCACCCAGCCGTTCAGTCACTGGTTCGCGTGAGGCCTTGCAGCCAGAGATGCACCTAGGAGCTCTGGATTCTTCTTGCCTTTGTGGAGGTGGGAAGCCTTACGTGGCACCTTTCTGTACACTTTCCTAACTTTCCATCAGCTTCTGGGCAACAAGATAAATTATTAAGCTATGGTGGGAATACAACTTGAGCGTGTATGCTTTCCTTCATCTTCACGCAGCTTCCTCAAGGACAGTTGGTGAGCAGAGCCCTGGCTCATCCAGGAGCCAGCCTCTCTCACACACAGCGACGGACGCATACCTCTCTATAAGAGTTTCTCTTCACAAGAGAAACTTTCTTCGAGACCAAATATCTCCTGGGTTTTTTTTTTTTTTTGCCTCTACTGGCTTCCGGTTCTGGTCCCTATCTCTTGCTTAAGGGCATTCGTGTGTGAAGAGCGGAGTGTTTACTTTTCTCTACAGGAAAGGAGCAGTTGATGTTCCCGAAGCCAAGGAGACCAGCAATGCTGTTTCCTTTCAAGCAAGCCGGACTGCGGATGGTGTGCGTTGGAAGGGATGTGTGATAGAGGGTGTAGGCTGCCAGGGTGACATTAGAAGTCAGGGTGTGCGGCGCTGGAGACCACGTGGCCCGCGTCTGTTAACCTTATTGATTGGTTAGTGATTTAGAGGCCCCTCTGGGAAACTACACCCCATCCCCACCTCCCCCCACTGAAAGGCTGACGAGGATCAATCTGGAACCACGGACGAGAATTCAATAAACAGCACTGTAAGGACCACCAGCCATCAGGATTTCCTTAAAATAAATCATCTTAAGGACCTTGCCATCACGAAGCTCTTTGGCGATTTTGAGATGTCAGTTGATTCCAAGTCAACCCTCTCCTTCCACCCCCTGTCCCCACCCATCAGAAGAAAGAGTAAAGTGTTGTCCAGACATCCAACTCTTTCAAGAGACCCCCTTATCTCCTCCAAGATAATTAACTGCCTGCCAGAAAGAACACCGGGCATGTGAGATCCAACTGGATGCCATGTGGAAATAACCTTCCGAACGCCACCCTTGTCTCTCTTACAAATTGAACTGCATTCAGTTCTGTCACAGAAAATAGTCTTATTGTCCTTTTCAAATCCATGGTGAAGAAAGATCCCTGGGCCTGTCAAGTTCCAACGGAGCTCTGCCGGATGGCTCAGACGCCGTGTCTCCATGAAGGAGAGAAAAATCTCAGGGTGTTTCCAGGACCCCAGCCCCATTCATGCTTACATGCACGGGACTCTGTGCACCTTGCTTACCCGATCCGATGGTGCAAAATCTGAAGCTCCTGCACCTACCGTAAAGCCTTCACGTTCCTAAGCTCACAAGGAGGAACGCATTTATCCATGTGGGATTCCAATGTTACATTTCAGCGTCTCTTCACTTCTGAATGCTTCTGGTTGTTTTTTTTTTTTTTTCCTAATGACTTTTCACTTATCTGTTTTCTTTTTTTCTGTTGCTGGGGCCTTGAACTTTTTGGCAAATGTTCTACTGAGCAACCTTCCCAGGGCAGGTGCTATTTTCAGTGACGGTTTTATAATTGTCTATGCAGTGTTAGTATACATACAAATACATATGTGTGTGTTTATATATACACATATATATGTTGAATGAAATACTGTGAAATTAAACGTGCAGGCAGTGTTCCATGATTTCAATTTAATATCCTCACTTGGCTGGCATTCTTGGGTCCCAAAATGCATCCAAGGCAACATTTCATATATGTCAGTGTTGGCACATTTTTGCTTACTGGAATATAAGTACTTAGTTCATTGTTCATGAGAAAATATCCCAGACAATTGGTTATGCCAAAATGAGCACCAGAAGAATAGGATCAAGGGAATTCATTGTTGCTTGCTGCGGTATGTATTTGGTCAACACTGCACCAGTCGCTGGCAGAGACATCTAACATAGAATACACCGTGTATTACATTATCTCTTTTACCTCTAGGCAAGAGGATTGTAAAGGGGGAAAAATCAAAATGACTGGGTTTTCCCCCTCCCCTTTTTTTTTATTGACAGCTCTCTAAGGAATAGCGTGGAATGAGTTCTGTCTGCCCAACTAATTGATAATTATTTAATTAGCAATTTATAATGACAATGGGATTTTACCCCCCACTGGACCCTCTCTCCTGTAAGGCTCAAGTAGACAACCTTCTGTGCTAACTTGGGGGCATCGACAACGGCCGGGGCGTGCCCTCCCCTAGACCCGCAGAATTAAACTGCAAAAGCCCCGCGCCACAGCGCCCCTCCTCAGTCTCAGCACCAACTTCCCCGGGCTAGGGAATGGCTGGCTGGCCGGGGCCCGAGGGTGCGGGTGCAGCCCGGGGCCCTCACAAGGACAGCTCCCACAGTGCGCCCCGATTCCTTCCCTCCTTCCCTTCCTGTCTTGCCCGGGGTTGACCTACGGCTTGAATTTCCCTGGACCTCTGCTTGACTTGTTTTTTCTTTTTTCAAATCCCAGACTTTCCAACACTGGGGATTGTAAGGAACAGGCTGCTCCGGGGCGGGGTGTAGGAGTTCCCTTTGTTCTTCCTCTTCAGCCAGGTTTGCCAGCCCCTCCCTCTCTCCCTCCAGCCCAAAAGGAAAAGGAAATCCACTTTTAATTATGCATTGATGGAAATCGCTGAGCAAGAAAAGGGGTGCATTCATCAGAGAGGGGCCATTTTAGACTCATTACAAACAAAAAGCGGTGCTTCCCTCAGAACAGCCATTCTGCCATCTGAGCAAAAGCTCGAGCTAAAAGTTACCCTACTCCATACCACTTCTGTGTATCATTTGTCAACTAGTGTGCGTTCCTTTTAAGAAGTGAAACTGTGTAGGAGATGGTGTACATGTGTGTATATTAAATATATACTATTTGGTTAATCACATGGGAGGGTTCAAACACCAAGATTGAACTTATAAATAAATCTCACAGAACATTTAAACAGGCTAATCCTCTGAGTGGCCTTTCTGCCCATTCATTCTTCTTGTATCTTCCCAGAAAGACACAGAGGTAGACTCAAGAAGATGCTGATGGACACAGGTAGAACTGTGGAAAGTGGTTGGAAAATCTAGGGGAGAAGGGTATGTTTTCACTACAGTCAGCTTTTAATGAGGTAGCTTCAATATTCTCCGTAGGAAAGTAGGGGAGAAGTAGGCATGATCTAGAGAAGGAGATCAGCTGCACTGATGGAGTTACTTTTTTAAAAAAATCAGGTAGTTAGCACAGAGACGAGAACGTAGGGATGAAAGCGCAGCCATTCGAAAGACTATATCTGGAAGGGGGAAGTAGCAATGGAAAGACACCGTCGGTGCCACGTACCAAGGGCCCCACAGGGCCAGCAAGAGCTGGCAGGACAGCTCACGACGCTGTCCACCCCCCCCCAACCCGGGTGCAGGGCTCCACTCTTACTAGAACGCCCATGGGCCTCTGTGAGGACGTGGACGGTCTCTGCAGGATGTGTATCCCCCATGACCGCCCAGGCATGCGATCGAGCACCCACAAACCGCAGAGGGGCCGGGTGCTCGGCAGGGCGTGGTGCTCGAGTTCCCGAGGGCACCTGCCTGTGGGCAGGCCGGGCCTGGAGGGACGGTGTCCAGCTGGACGTGCGGGCAAGGAGTCAGGGCACGCTCCCGGCTTCTGTGGTTTCCTCAACTGCCCTGCTGTCCTATTCTGAAGTCATGCATCACCGCTGGGCTCCTAACGGCCAGCCGGCCGTTAAACAAAACCCTGGAGGACCACACCGGCGTGGGTTCCGCTTACCGCGATGGAGGGGAGACTTTAACGGTGATGAGATACGGGAAGTGGCCTGAATGTGTTGAGAGGAACGTGGCTCCATTCCCACAGCCCACACCATTCACAAACTGTTCACGAGAACACTAGACCAGGTACCTTACCATCAGAGTGGGCAGCCTCCAGAGAGAAAGAAACTACAGTAAGGAGCCTCGTTCCCACCTCGAGCTGGTGTGGGTCTCGAGACAAAGAATATCCACTTTCGTGAAATATTGGACAACTACAACAATAGAGAAAGAACCAGTCTGGCAGTTACCATGCTGATTTGTGGCTTTGGGGGAAAGGCGACATTAAATAAATTAATACTCCACCCGCCCCGATGCGCTGTCTGATTCACTTAGCAAATCTTATTTTCATTGCTCCATAGAAAATCAAAGAAGCCAGGCAAATCAGGGACCACCCCTACAGGAAGTCATTTTGACTGAACAAATAAATGTGCTGTGAGCTGGTAACTCTCCCACTTACATAAAGCTGGCCTGTCACAGGACTTCCCAGTGCACCGAAAATGGAAGGATTTTAGAACAGAATGAGGCTCTGACCACAGATTGTGCAAGGCCGGGGAATAGTTTTACTCATGCATTTTCTGCCAATCGTGAGGAAAATCCAGCCTGAACCTCTCTCAGAGATTTCAACATATCTAATGATAGACCTGGTGTCAGGAAGAAGAGAAACACGTGGAAAATCCATCAAGCACTTAAGCACATGGTATTAATCAGCTCAGTTTCAGCTCATGTAACAGTTTTGAGACACAGAATTGCTTTTATTCTGATATAATAATTCCGGTTGTGTCTCATAGAGCATCGGCGCGATGGGCCTAAGTCAGTGCCTGAATTACGCCGGCGGAGCACTTGGCCTAAATAGTTACTGTCCATCCTCTCCCTCGTCTGTTTGCTCATGTGTTGGAGTTTTCAGAAAGTCAAAACGTTATGACTGACGCAACAGACTCTGTGTAAGGAAAGTACAACTTTGATGCAAGTCCAAGCGTTTGAGCTTAGAATTTGACTGGGGTAGTGTCAGAAGTGAAGTGATGCTCATAGAGAATTCTATCAGCCTGGTCTTTGGAGGGGGAAAGAAAAGAAAAAGAAAAAAAAAAAACACGTCGACCTGGTTTTGAGTGATGACTTCTCTAGTCACGAGCCGAGTGATTCAGATCTATCACCGTTCGCTCTTCACTCCCCAAGAGTCAGACCACAGCCTTTGATTGCTGTGGCTCGTGGGCTGCGTGTGACCCCCGCCAACCCCGGCCTCGGCCATCTCCCCTCCCGCCTCATCCGGTCTCACTGCGTCCTCTGGGTACCGTACAAGCTCCTTCTTCATTCTTCTTGCTTTCCTCCTCCAAGGACTATCCAACCCATCACCTGCGCAGACACAAAATGCCTAACCTGCTAGACACACATACAGATGCATCTGACCTTGCAAATACACTTTCTGTTAGGTATCCCCAACAGAAAGAAAACTCACAGCATCACAGCACAGGTAATAGTATCAAGTGACTCTCTCTCTCTCTCTCTCTCTCGTCATCAACCTGTATCGATGGGATGTAATTTATACTTAGTGAGGTGCTATATAATACATTTAAATACAAAGATACAACAATTCTGTTAGCAAATGCATACTTAATACGGGAGTCACCCGGGGGACAAACAAATCCTGAACTTCATTTTCACTTGAAGGAGACTTTTGTGTCTGACTTCCAAATATTCTTTATCCCGATGTTTCACTTGCTGCTTTTTGGTTTGAGACAGTTGATGATTTTTGTGGTTGGTTCTCTGGCTTATGTGTAGCACTTCAATACCACAGGTGGCATCTGATTTGCCAGGAAGATTAGGTGAAATGGTCTGCTGACATTCTAGAATGATTTGTTGGTTGGATGCAGCTGGGGAACTTTAAAAAAAAAAAAGATTTTTTGCAAGGAGCAGCTTGAAGTAGACGGACGGGGGAAAAAATAATTTCACATTTCTCAAAAAGACATTTTTCAGTTGATACCTAGGGTAAACTAATTGAAAATGCAAAACGGCACGGCTCTCCCACGGAGTATAAAAAGCGATTATAAGGCGAACAAAGGTATATATCTTAAATCTGAATTCTCATACATCTCCGACTTGCACAGCCATTACCTTTGCCCGCTATCTGGTGACATTTCAGGCAGTGTTGATGCTTTAGAGACCAGTGATCTAAGTGGGAAAATAGGAGTCACTCGTGTTGCTCTCCCGGTGTGGTTGCCAGATTCTCCTTCTTGCTGGCAAACGTCAAGCTATTGAAGTCCGTCCCAAGGAATCTTCTGGATAAACAGTGGTGCGTGTTTTTGAACTCGATGCATATTTTCTAAGCAGCTGAACTAACTTTCATTATTGAACTTTTACTTAAGAGTGCTGTTGCATGCTGAGGTTGTTTTGGTCTTTTCTTTTTCTTTTTCATGGAAAAACAAATGTGGTTTAAACATGGAATGGAGGGACGGCTTCTTTGATCAGATTCTAGCTGTGAAGATAGGTTAGCAAGCTGGGGCTGGGCTTCAGGTTACACTGGAGACGCCATCTTTGAGGGCGGGCAGGCTCCTCCTTCTGGATCTTACACCATGGGTTACTCAGGATGATCGTTAACTCACACACTGAATAAGACAGGATGGAATGTGCGGGAGGCAGAGGCTGGCCCGCAGAACGGGAGTGATTCCACTCTCCTGTGCCCGCACAGAAGACCCTGGGAATCTGCAGCCCCCCCCTTCCCGGGAGGCCACTAGATGCACATAGCTTCACGCTACACTGCAGTGCTGATCCGGCCTTCCCACGGCAGGCCTGCACCTCCTCTCAGCCAGCCTCACGTTTTCCGTGAAGCTTGCCTGCCTTCCACAGCACCACTGGCTCACTGTAAGATACACAGGCAGCCATTCCCTCACCCCCACCCACCCCTGCCCTGACTTTTCTCAGCATGGTAGGATACACGTAGAATTTCCGATGGCTTTCCCCCCCCACACACACCTGCTTTTTAAAAGGGAGATTTTCATACCATGGAGGGCAAGGAAATACGTCCAGCCCATCACACTCAGACTTTTACACACAGGGGCTGGTAACTCACAAACGGTTGGTTGAGAGTGTGCAGAAATTTGACGTTTTGCTTTCAGAATCTCTCTTGTTTGGCCATGGATTCAGGGGCGACGGGTTGACCCTACTTGGCCAAAACTGCCTGTAATAAATGCTCAAAAGAGGACTCGCGTAAACAGGACGTTAGTAAATGCGGTTTGGGTGTTTGCGTTTCTCAGTCGCACCTCGGTCATGCATTGACGTTTCCAGTTCCTCTTGCTTATGTGTCAGTGCATCAGATGGGTGGTGCAAAGCAATCGAGTCCCTCTAAGAGCTGCTGCTGAGTTTTGAGTAGACGTAATTCTGGTCCAAAGAAAGAGACATTTGAAATTCTCCAGAAATTGAAGTACATTGTGTATGTATAGAAATGTCACACTCAAAACCTTACAATCAACTAACACATGCTAATAAAAATGAAAAGAAACTGGGCACTGGTGGCTCACGCCTGTCATCCTAGCTACTTAGGAGGCTGAGATCTGAGGATCGTGTTTCAATGCTAAGGGCAGGAAAGTCCATGAGATTCTTACCTCCAACGAACCACCAGAAAACCAGAAGTGGCACTGTGGCTCAAAGTGGTAGAGCACTTGCCTTGAGCAAAAGAGCTCAGGGAAAGTGCCCAGGCTCTGAGTTCAAGCCCCATGACTGACAAAAATCATACAATTATTTCATGTGTGAAATTGCAATGAAGCTGAGAAATATCTGAAGCAGACAGAATGCTTCAAGGCACACAGGTGCATGCAGCTCCCTCTGCTTGCCCCAAATAACAACGCCAATGCCATGTCGGCAGCCACATCTCCTGGGCATTTCCGATTCAAAGGTTCTGATTATGGCTCATTAGAGCCTTTAGCCTAGGAATCGAAATCACAATTGATTCCTAGAACCTCAGTTCTCTTTGGTATTCTTTTCATAGGTATTTTTTTTAAAAACCAAACCTATAGAATGACATAATTTAAAAGAAAATTTAAAACAAAATTAAAATTTGCCTTTACTTACTAAGCAAAATTTACAACGAAATTTCTCTCTCTTTAAAGGAAGCAGAGCACTAAGGTACCTGGCATGTTCCTTCTGCAGTGCCCAGTGTGGCTGATTATTGCTCAAAAGATACACCACTCTCCATCCACTCGATGGCAGTTTCTCCCAGCCTTTACTTTCTTGTTTGGGCTCCTGGGCTGTTGGTAGACCCAGCTCAAGCTGAAGCTGGGAAACTGCTTGTAAGACCGCGTTCAAACTCCTGCGTCGCAGGCATGGGGACATCGCCAGCGGTGCGCTGCTCTCTGAACCCATCAGGGCCTCTGAGCTCCATGGCTGAGTGCAACCAGAGTGGGCGGCGCTCACCTTACCCCACAAGGAGGGGTAGGACCTGTGGCTTTGGGATGTGAATTAATTCCTCATTAGCTGTGTTCTCAAAGGAGTCTCAAGAAAACATGAAGTTAAGTTTTGGGTTTATTTCAAAAGTGAGTTATTTATATCAAATCTTTTCCACTTTCAACAAAAGAATGCTGTGTTTCCACATGTGTGTATATAATGTATATACATATATACATAATGTATACACCTATATGTATACACTGTATATACATATCTACACATGCACATATATATGTATATACTTACATATTGCATAAATACACACACACATATATAACTTAAGTCTTGCTTTCAGTGTAGTATCAAATGGCACACAGAATAACAGTTAAATGCAAAGTGTAATACTCGGGAAAGCCTGAGATTGTTTCACTTCCTAATTGTCAGAAACTCCGGTGAGCTGATGGTTTGCCTTGTGAGTCGGCTCTTCCCTCCGCGGGGCTCGCTCCGGCCTTGCAGGACCTTTTCAAAGGCTGCCGTCCATTTTATCCTGTTCTTGAAGGCGGCGGGGTGAAAAGCTTGCTTTCCCAGCTCATCCTAGCTACTCTGAGCACCGCCAGACTGCCTTTCCCAGGAGACAGACTTCTAAATTCTTCCCAATCTAGGTCAGGCTGGGCCTATTATTCCCTGTCTGCCTATGGGGCACTTATTTTTTTTTTCTCTGCAGAAAAGGGTCAGATATTGTCTGCCGGTGGCATGTTTGCTGCTTCGCTTCCATTGTTCAAGCGGGTCTGGTAAGACCACTGGAGGGAGCAGACAGCCCTCTCCCCACCCTGTAGAGCAGAATCTGAGGCTCTAGAGGCCTAGGCTCTGATTGTCTCCTCATCCGCCCTACTGGCTTTTCTGGTGGCAGAGTGATCCTGAGTGCTGGAGCAGGCCGGGACCTGGAGGAAGAGCTCCTGCGGGCAGCAGTCAGCAAGGGAGCTTGGGGAGCAGGAAAGCAGAACAGCTCTGAGTCAGCTCTGTTCTGGCCTCCTTCATTCTCCAGGGTCATCTGACCACAGGCCCCTTTCCCCCCACTTCACTTCCACCCCTCAGAGCTCACAGGCCTCTTCTGGAGTTGCCCCCCGAATAAACAACCTGTCCTGAAGCCCTTCATGCAGTGTCTGAATACAGAGGGGCACGGTACAGGATAATGCCTGCCCTAAAACAGAGATGTAGAGAGGAAGGAAGGGGAAATGAGCAGATGCCAAGGGAAATGGGTAGAAGGAAGGAAAAGAGGCAGAAAGGGAAAACGCATGAAAGGAAAGAAAAAAAGAAGAAAGGAAGGAGGAAGATGAATTAACTCCATTTCTAAGGAAAAAAAAATTCAGCTTAACTGTTACACACAACATACACTCATTCTGGAAAAAACTGTGAAAGAAGATGTTATTTTCAGATACCATGTCTGAACAGGAATGTTGTGTGTCCTGGGTCTGGTCTTGGGGATGTATGCGGGGATGAAGACACTGGGCGGCGTGGTTTTGCATGATGACTCCCCAGACCCCTTCCCCACGGTCGGTCCCCATGGCCCATGGAGACAATGTTTACTTTTATCCATATTAAAGGAACGATCACACACTGAGCCTTAATGACCTTAATTCTCTAAGCATAAGACACAGACTGGCAGAGGGGATTAGGAAGAACACCCAATCACTTGTGGCCTACAAGAAATTCGGTTCACCGATGAAAACAAACGCCAGAAGAGGTTTCCTAGCAAAGCTAGCCTAAAGCCAGCAGGGTCAGCCATCTTTGAACCTGATAAAGAAGACTGTAAACCAAAATTAGCCGCAATGAATAGCAGTGCAGTTCAAAGATCGTTAGGAAATATTTCAAAAACTTGCTTTTCAATGGATTGGAAAGTCTAGAAGAAATAAACTTCTAGCTGCATATGATGAAACAAAATTGAACCAGAAGATACGCACAGGGCTTAAACAGGATCTATACCTAGCAATGAGAATGAAGTTGAAATAAAACATGACTCTTGAAAATGCAAAAGCTCAGAAGTCTATGAAACTTTCAAAGAGCTAACAGTGATACATCTCAAACCCTTCCATAACTATAACATTCGTTTCCTTGAAACAAAACACAAATGCTCTCAATGAAAACTATTGATCCATTGACTTTTTTCTTCTTTATACTGTAGTCTTTGTTTTATTTAACTAATGTTATTCAGTATTAGAGACTCATTAAAGGAAAACTTGCTTTGGGAAGAAAAATGGAAACAGAATTTGAGATCCTACACCATCATCAAGTTAAATTTTATCTCAGGAATGCAAGGATGGTTCAACATATAAAAATTAATAAATGAGACATTGCACCTAGAATAATGGACCAAAAAAATCATATTGTCATCTCACTAGATGCAGGAAAAACAAAAACATTGCCAAAAATGTGAATTTGGGTGAATAGTGAAATGGGGTCTGTTTCTCTTATCACGCTTGGTTGAGAGAGGGTTTTAAGCATTAGAATGCAGGGGTGGTAAGACATCACAGGTTTAGGGAAAGGTATGGGGGTGCCATTATGTAAGCCAGTTACTTGAGAAGTCATAGGTCATAGCAATCAGGAGGATCGTGGTTCAAAACCAATTCAAAACAGTGAGGCACTCTGTCACTAGGCCTTCTACATTCGCCAGATCTGTAATTACACTACACAGGAGGTACAGTTAGGAGGAAGGCATTCCAAGCAGACACTCAGAAAAACTCCCTTAAAAATAGCTGGTGCAAAGAAAGGCTAGAAGCATGGCTCAAGTGGTAGAGCACCTGCTTAGCAAGCGTGTGGCCCTGACTCCAAACACCAGAGCAGCCAGGAAGTAAAGTCATAAGCAAATAGAATAAATAAGCACAAAGTTAACCATAATAAAAAGCACACACTTTCAAAATTTAAGAATGAAATTGGGAGGTCAAAATTAATCATTAAGTTTGGAAGCCTGGCTGCTTCTTAGGCGTGTGCGTGTGATGAACGCTGAGGCCGGGGCCCTGGCCCCTCTCCTAGTTTTGCGCTTTCAGATGGCTTCACCGGGTGGGAGCAGACGCTCTAATGGCACCTGATTCACCCAAGGAAACTGGAGATCACAGAGAGGCTCCCTTCGCCAGGACGCTTAGAACACTGGAGGAGTCTCGTCTGCTGTGCTCCTACATCGTTGTGCCCACTTTTAGGTTGTCCACTTGGCCTATTTATCATGAGAAAACTACACACGTTTTGGTAGACTGCTTTGATCAAAATGATGTAAGAAACCCAAAATGTCCACAGCTGGATTTTGGTATCTGATGACAACAGTCAGGTTCCTGGGGTTTGTTATTGTTGTTGTTGTTGTTTCATGAATATTAAAAATGCTTAGCTAGCCAGGCACCCGCCGCTCAAGGATGCTAAGATCTAAACACTGCAGTTCAAAGTTAGCTAGGGCAGGAAAGTCCATGAGAGTCTTTATCTCCAAATGACCACTAAAAAGCTAGAAGTAAAGCCATGGCTCAAGTGGTCGAGCACCAGCCTTGAGTGAAAAATCTGAGGGACAGCGTCTGGGCCATTAGTTCAAGTTCCAGGACTGTTGCACATGCTTGTGTGTGCATGTACATGCATGTGTGTGTGCGTGTGCACATGTGTGCACACACACACACACACACAGGGCTCTTGGCATTTTCTCGCTGTGGGTCTTGTTCCATTGAGTCTGAGTGAGCTTACACTCACAACAGCTGAGCCGGATCAGCTTTGCCCAGCAATAAAACTTCTCGTCTCGGTGCTTCGCCTGTGAAAACTGTGCAAGGACCAACAGGTACCACACACGGCCAGACGCCTTCAGACGTCTTTTCTCCTCTGGTTCTTCCTGTCACGTCTCTGGAAAGGGACCCCCGAGGCTGGCTTTTCTGTGCTTACCTCCCCCGGCTGTTTCAGGTTGCGTTCTGAGTTTAGCGCAGCAGCCACGGATCCTGCCTGGGGCCCTGGGTGAGGGCCAGCCCTCGCAGAGAGGGGGCCTGGCCGGCCTGGCCTCTGCTGTCTCAGTCACAGAGGGTGACAGGTGCACCCAGGGTGCACTGCAAACCCTACCTCGGATGCGAGGGGAGGGGGCAGACGGCCTGTCCTCCCCTGCCCGCCCCTGCCCGCCCCTCTCCCCTCCTTCCCCTCTCCCCCCTCCTCCCCTCCT
>NW_012267340.1:1376210-1378972 GCF_000151885.1 Dipodomys ordii
CCCCTGCCCACCCCTCTCCTCCTCTCCCCTCCCCTCTGAGCCCCAGGACACCTCTCAGCAGTGGCAGTTGCCTCTCTGTCTTCAGAATCACATTGCAGAATGGTTAGAAATATTAGAAAGCTGGAATGGAGAAGAAGGGAGGCGGGGATCAAGAATGAGTTGTTGGTGGTTTGCTTTTTCTTTTTTTAATAAATTTTACTTCTTTAAAAGATCAAATAACTATTCAACAACAAAAACCACCGTGTGGCTTCCGGAGCCCATGCGCCTTCACTGCCGGCCCAGTGTGTCTCCAGACGCCTGCTCTGTCCCCCAGCACAGACCCAAGAGCACGGCCCCACGCGAACCTCGTCCTCAGCGCCTGCCAGTGCAGAGAGCACGCCGTGATCAGAGATGAAATGGAGGGAAAGACAGACATCCAGGACGGGAGACATCCACAGTATTGGCGGAAAATTAAACCAGAATAAAGTGGCGACACACAATTTTCTGAATACCCAAAAATAATGAGAGCTAATAGTCACTCCCTCCCTTCCCCCCTCCCTGTAAGTTGGCATCTACACGCACGTACACACACACGCACGCACACACACACACACACGCGCGCACACACACACACGCACACACACACACAGGGGCCTGGCGGTTGAAGTCTGCTCTCGATGAGAATTCTGACCTCAGCTAGGCGGTGGGAGACACAGTAATCAACAAAACCTCTGAGAATTTGATGGACGTTGTGATCATTCTTTAAAGAAAAAAAAAGAAAGAAGAAGAGAAGACGAAGCAGCAGCAGAGAAGGTCTGGTTTTCAGTTTCCAAGGACTCACCAAGTTCTTAACACCTGACTGTCCAGAGTTAAGAACCCTGGGCGCAAACGTTCGATGTGTGAGCAACAGGTTCTGCCAGGGGCCAGCGTGTGGCGGAGGGGCGCGCTGACCCCCAGGCCCTCGGCATGTGGCGGAGGGGCGCGCTGACCCCCAGGCCCTCGGCGTGTGGCGGAGGGGCGCGCTTACCCCCAGGCCCTCGGCATGGTTGTCCTGGCTGCAGAAGACAGCCTTTCAATCTCCCCTGATGCCCTGCCGCAGACCCCCAGGCCCTCGGCATGGTTGTCCTGGCTGCAGAAGACAGCCTTTCAATCTCCCCTGATGCCCTGCCCGAGCACCCACCTGAGAATCAATCCACTCGCTGCACTACTTCCTTTTAATTCCACATCCTAGATGATTCCAAGGAAAACGTGTGTTTGACTATTCACGTCTGGAGAGAAACACATCGCAAACATGAAGGGTTAAAGGGGGGGAAAAACCCAAACCCATGACAACCTGCATTACTTACGTCCGTGGATGTTCATTTGAATAAGGTAAGGCATCAAGAAAACTACTTATGAGGAGTCTTATTTACCCAAGATGAATACCCAGAGATGGTCTTCGGTATTAGTGTCAGCGTCTGCAAGAAAAAATCATCCCATTAAAATCGCCCTTGTGAATAATTCAGAGAGTTCAGGGTAATGGAGGAAGGGGAGGCCAGAGCAGGTTATCCGAGCCCTCCCCGGGCCCACGGGGGGAAGCGGGTCTCCCTGTGACTTTCATTTTTATTTTTTTAGATTCTGCTTTGGTAGCACTCACAAAAGTAGATTGCTTTTCCCTCATAACATACTCCCAAAGGGACGCGACCTGCATGTTTGGCCGGCGTGGAGATGTGCGGAGGAGGAGGTGGGGAGCCCCTGGCCTCGCACGCCCGGCCAGCCCGAAGAGGCTTGAAGGGGCTTCACCACCTCCGACCCCCACGGTTTCTACCTAACGCCGACGGCCTCGCGCGGGCCCCGTCCCTGGATGGCCGTCCGTCTGCCCAGCGGCTCCCCGAGGCTGTGGGAGGCAGACTGCCTAGTTTCCCGGCGGATGGAGAGGACCCGCCCGGTGGAATGACCTAATCGGCGCCTAAACCCTGGCCATCAATAAGGGCCCGGCCCAAGGGCCTGGAGCGACAGAGTCACGCTGGCGAAATTAATTTCCTTGACCCGGCCGTGGGAGGCTGGCCTCCCTCCCGCGCAGATCGGCCAGGGAGGCGTCCCGGGCGATGGGGTCATGTCACGTCCCGGCCGCCTGGCACCTCCCAGGGGACGGGGTTTGCTTCTCCCCGCCAGGCCCTGCTCCAGCTCCTCTTCACGCGCACAGACGCCCCTTGGGCTCTCCTGCCATTCTCCCCACATTTTGGGTTTTTTTTTTAAATGGAGGAGGCTGCAGCGAGCCCATCCGCTCCGGCGCTCGGAGGAGACGCACCGACATCCCCGAGTGGCAAAGCCGGCCAGACGCCTGTGTTCAAACAGCCTCACAATGCTAATTATGTCACCGCAGCCCCTGTTGCGGGCATTAAGAGGCCGATCGCTCTGCCACGGGCCAGCCTCCTGGGACCGCTCTGCCTCTCTACCTCGTCCCCCTCCCTTCTCTCCCCATCTCTCTCTTTCTCTCTCCTCTCTCTCTCCCTCTCTTTATTCACTTATCTCCTTTTTGTATTTAGAGTGCACTCCATAAACAACATCTAATTTGGAAAAGAAAATCTACCTTGAATTTATACTCGGTACCAATTTATGCTGTAACATTAGTGACAGTGTCACTTAATTTGCCTGCTTGCCTATGGTCTAAATGTAGGTAATTTACAAACCTTTAACAATTTTCAGCTTTGCTAAATGGTACAGAGAGCTGCAATTACATTTAAAATGCACTGGGCTCTGTATGTCTGTTGGGAGGGCGGGGCGGCCGGCGGCGGGGGGGG
>NW_012267340.1:1379022-1399225 GCF_000151885.1 Dipodomys ordii
TGTGGCGGAGGGGCGCGCTGACCCCCAGGCCCTCGGCGTGTGGCGGAGGGGTGCGCTGACCCCCAGGCCCTCGGCGTGTGGCGGAGGGGCGCGCTGACCCCCAGGCCCTCGGCATGGTTGTCCTGGCTGCAGAAGACAGCCTTTCAATCTCCCCTGATGCCCTGCCCGAGCACCCACCTGAGAATCAATCCACTCGCTGCACTACTTCCTTTTAATTCCACATCCTAGATGATTCCAAGGAAAACGTGTGTTTGACTATTCACGTCTGGAGAGAAACACATCGCAAACATGAAGGGTTAAAGGGGGGGAAAAACCCAAACCCATGACAACCTGCATTACTTACGTCCGTGGATGTTCATTTGAATAAGGTAAGGCATCAAGAAAACTACTTATGAGGAGTCTTATTTACCCAAGATGAATACCCAGAGATGGTCTTCGGTATTAGTGTCAGCGTCTGCAAGAAAAAATCATCCCATTAAAATCGCCCTTGTGAATAATTCAGAGAGTTCAGGGTAATGGAGGAAGGGGAGGCCAGAGCAGGTTATCCGAGCCCTCCCCGGGCCCACGGGGGGAAGCGGGTCTCCCTGTGACTTTCATTTTTATTTTTTTAGATTCTGCTTTGGTAGCACTCACAAAAGTAGATTGCTTTTCCCTCATAACATACTCCCAAAGGGACGCGACCTGCATGTTTGGCCGGCGTGGAGATGTGCGGAGGAGGAGGTGGGGAGCCCCTGGCCTCGCACGCCCGGCCAGCCCGAAGAGGCTTGAAGGGGCTTCACCACCTCCGACCCCCACGGTTTCTACCTAACGCCGACGGCCTCGCGCGGGCCCCGTCCCTGGATGGCCGTCCGTCTGCCCAGCGGCTCCCCGAGGCTGTGGGAGGCAGACTGCCTAGTTTCCCGGCGGATGGAGAGGACCCGCCCGGTGGAATGACCTAATCGGCGCCTAAACCCTGGCCATCAATAAGGGCCCGGCCCAAGGGCCTGGAGCGACAGAGTCACGCTGGCGAAATTAATTTCCTTGACCCGGCCGTGGGAGGCTGGCCTCCCTCCCGCGCAGATCGGCCAGGGAGGCGTCCCGGGCGATGGGGTCATGTCACGTCCCGGCCGCCTGGCACCTCCCAGGGGACGGGGTTTGCTTCTCCCCGCCAGGCCCTGCTCCAGCTCCTCTTCACGCGCACAGACGCCCCTTGGGCTCTCCTGCCATTCTCCCCACATTTTGGGTTTTTTTTTTAAATGGAGGAGGCTGCAGCGAGCCCATCCGCTCCGGCGCTCGGAGGAGACGCACCGACATCCCCGAGTGGCAAAGCCGGCCAGACGCCTGTGTTCAAACAGCCTCACAATGCTAATTATGTCACCGCAGCCCCTGTTGCGGGCATTAAGAGGCCGATCGCTCTGCCACGGGCCAGCCTCCTGGGACCGCTCTGCCTCTCTACCTCGTCCCCCTCCCTTCTCTCCCCATCTCTCTCTTTCTCTCTCCTCTCTCTCTCCCTCTCTTTATTCACTTATCTCCTTTTTGTATTTAGAGTGCACTCCATAAACAACATCTAATTTGGAAAAGAAAATCTACCTTGAATTTATACTCGGTACCAATTTATGCTGTAACATTAGTGACAGTGTCACTTAATTTGCCTGCTTGCCTATGGTCTAAATGTAGGTAATTTACAAACCTTTAACAATTTTCAGCTTTGCTAAATGGTACAGAGAGCTGCAATTACATTTAAAATGCACTGGGCTCTGTATGTCTGTTGGGAGGGCGGGGCGGCCGGCGGCGGGGGGGGGGGGGCACCTATAAAGACGTAATTACAAGGTAATTGCTCGCAAGTTCCCGAAGTAAACCTCCAGAAGGCGTCTCCCACTTCCCAGACGCAGAAAGCCGCGTGCCAGCAGCTAGTTACTGTAACAACCCGAGTCCAAATTAAAATGTGGCGCTGAAGTATGTGTATCCTCGCAATCATTTCGGATGGGGGATTCCGTGCCAGGTGGCCAGCTCTCCGCCTGCCGAAACTGCGTTGGAAATCTATCCAGCAGGCTCGAGGGAAATATGTACAATCGATGTCTGAAAAGAGGTGCTGCAGAAAAGCCTTCCAGAACGTTTTAAGCAGGGGAAGGGATCACGACGTCCGCATTTGTCTACACGTTGGGGGAGACGGAGGAGGAAGTCTGCAACTTTGGCGGCAGTAGCCATGGCTTTGGGTGGACGTGGACACAGCTGGTGTAATGGAACGGTTCACGGGCCCTAGGAACAATCCGTGTCTCTTTACACATCTTGCACATGTGTGTGTAATGTGCACATTCTCATTAATAACATCCCAAATCCTACAGCTAGAGATTAATTTGAACATCTTCAGGGGAGTGGGGGGGGCGGGGTGTGCGCCAGCCCTGGGGTTTGAACTCAGGGCCTGAGTGCTGTCCCTGAGCTTTTGTGACCAATGATAGCGCTCTACCACCTGAGCCACAGATCTACTTCCAGCTTTTTGGTGGTTCATTGGAGATAAGCATCTCACAGACATTCCTGCCCAAGCTGGCTTTGAACCGTGGTCCTCAGATCTCAGCCTCCTGAGTAGGATGACAGGTGTGAGCCTCTGGCAGGGGGGCGGGTCTCTAAAGTACAAATGGTGGTGAGATGAGAACTTTGGACCTAACAGGGTTCAACACTGAGGTTTCAACTCCAAAGCCAACCTGGGAGGCCAGTTCCACAGTGGTCGTGGGAAGGGCCGGGCCTCTCTATGCAGATTTTCTTTCTTTCCTTTCTTTTCTTTTTGTCAGTTATGGGGCTTGAACTCTGGCCCTGGGCGCTGTCCCTCAGCTCTTCAGCTCAAGGCGAGCGCTCTACCACTTGAGCTACAGCGCCACTTCTGGTTTTCTGGTGGTTTGTTGGAGAGAAGAGTCTCACGGACTTTCCTGCCCAGGCTGGCTTTGAACCATGATCCTCAGATCTCAGCCTCCTGAGTAGCTAGGATGACAGGCGTGAGCCACCGGCGGCCGGCTTGTATGCAGATTTTCTGAACAGAGATTTCCTTCGTACATGTCTTATGCTCGAGGACGCGGCTGGACACAGTGTTACCCTGTGTCTTTTCTGAGAAAGGAACCGTGCTGTGATGCTGGGGGTGGCTCTGGGCCGCCGGCAAGGGAAGGCTCATCTGTCAGGGCCTGAACGTGGAAAGCCGCCCTTCTAACCAGAGCTCTGCCTCCCGTCTCTCTTTCCTCCCTTCTCTCAAACCTGAAATGACCCGACACACTCTCTATCCACTAAAGAGAAAGGTAATTAGGGATCTATACATATATATGTACGTGTGTGTGTATACATATATGGACATTGCATAATGTTGCAGACAGCTTCAAGTATAGGTTTGGGCTATTGGAAGAGGAGGGAAAGGTTTAGATTGGAAGAAAATGGAAGGATTGATTAATGCCTTCTACCGAACACTACTCATTGAACCAAGAGTGCATTGTGAACCAGCACAACTCTCCTCAGTGCCTGAGCCCCTTCATCTAGGAAGAGAAGTCCTGGTCTTGACAGACGGATGGATGGATGGACGGACAGATGTGGGTTAAGTAGAGGTTGGAAGCATGCTTCCTTCCATAAACCCACAACTGTTTGTTCAACATGTGCATTCTTATAGCTAGTCACCTGTGTGTGTCTCTAAGACATGCACGCACACGCACACACGCGCGCGCGCACACCCACACCCACACACACACACATATACACCACCACCACCGGGGTACCACTCACATCACGGGGGCCACGAGGAGGACTGGGGTGAACTAGAGGAAGTGGGGGAGGGCAAAAGAGCGTCCGATGAGGATGCGTGTGAGCTTGAGGGAGGAAAACGAGAGCCCCAGGAAAACATCTTCTCTTCAGAATTTACTCAGGACATGAGCGAGTGAATATGTATAGGACCAAAATAATAATAATAGGGATCAGTAACGCGAAGTCTTTTGTAGGGCTGAGTTTTCCAAGCTGCCTATAAACCCCACAATCATCTCAGGATCCTGACCTCCCCACCAAAAGGCTGATGGGGTTGGAAAACCCAGGTACTCCTTGAGGTAAAGCCAGTGCGATGCCACACTTGGTTCTGAAGTGGGTTCCCAACCAGTAATTCCCACCCTGCTGTGAAATCCGCAGGAGGGGCCTGGGCAGAGCTCCGCCCGGAAAGGTCAGGGTCCGCCGGGAAAGGTCAGGGTCTGCCGGGCAGAGGTCAGGGTCTGCCGGGAAAGGTCAGGGTCCACTGGGCAGAGGTCAGGATCTGCCAGGAAAGGTCAGGGTCTGCCGGGCAGAGGTCAGGGTCAGCCTTGGGGCTGGACACAGGGACAGGGACGTGGAGTTTGGGTCCCCATTTATCCTTCTAGAAGGTCATCTGTGTTCTCGTTCGGACCCTGGGACCCGTGAGTGGTGTTGGCCATCTGTGTACATAAGCAAGTGAAAATGGAGATGCACCTGTCCGGCTGGAAAACGCTTTTATTTACCCTTGAAAAAACTGAAATAGCGTTGCAACTAGAACACCTTCCGCTCCAAAGCCACCATCCCCAAAGATGGTAAATCTCCCAAGAACAAGGGCTGCCTTTCCCCCTTTCTTTTTTTGTATATATATTTTTATTGTAAAGATACTGTACAGAGGGGTTACAGTTACATGAGTGAGGTCATGAGTACATGTCCTACCTCCTCCTTTGTTTTTCCCCATCCATCCCTCTGCTTTGCCCCCTTTCTTTTGACAGATTTTTACATACAGTAAGCCTCACAGGCTTAAAAAGTACCCATGACACCAGACCACATTGAAGATGCTCAACTCCCCCCCCCCTTATCCTCCCAGGCTCCTTCTGCAGCTTTGCCATCTCTATTCTCTCTCTTCCTCTCTCCCACGTTCTCTTCTCTCTCTCCCTCTCTCTCTTCCATCTCTCTCTCCCCCTCTTTCCTTCTCTCTGTCTCTCCTGCTCTTTTCTGTCCCCACAAAGAAAGGAAGAACCGTTTCCATTCCTTTCATCATACTAGCTTTATTTGCTAGGGTTTTATATACATAGGATCAAAAGATGGGTCTCTCCCAAGGAACATTCTAAGTTCTTTCCCTTTCTGTATGAACGTTAGAATCTTACAGTTTCGTTTTTCAAAATAGCCATACTTGGGATTTTTCCCAGGAACTGCATTAAAGAGTTAACACGTTAAAAACTGAACTTTCTCATCTGTGGACATACCATGTCTTTTCCTGTATTTGGAGTTTGTTTGTTGTGCTTGGCAATATTTTACGGATTTCAGTGAACATAGTTATTTTGTACTTTTTATCATATTCATTGCAAAGTATTACTTATCGTATGCTCTTAAGACAGAACTGATCCTTGTTTTCATTTTTGTTAGTGGTAGAGATAGAATGTAATGTCCTGTAAACCCAGGGTCTCAGGCTTGCTAAAGCTCTACCACAAAGCAATACTTCTAAGCCCTAGCATTTATATATATCTGATAATCATCTTTCTGTACTCCAGGAGGTTTTATTTTAGATTATGCCAGTGTCTGCATCATAGTGAACAATGTCAGGTTTGGAGGGTTTATTTATTTAGTTAGTTTTGCCTTTTGAATCCAGATAGCTTCTATTGATTTGTTGGTTAATTCATTTTTCTCAACTGTTTGTCTTTTTGTCACATCCATTTCCTTGTCACCTCTGCATACAATAATGTCAACGCCCCTCAAAGAGCAAGAATGAGCCGCCCTCCCTGCATCTATCGTTAAAATCGTTCCATCAGAGAACGGAGCGATCCCAACAAGTCAGCTACCATGCATGAAAGCAGTCGGGAGGAAAGATTTGATGATCATTTCATCCCTGAGCCATGCCACCACAAACGGAACTCAGTGTGTCAGAGGGAAAAGTCCCTTCCATTTGAGTGGTTCTGTGTTAGAGATATTGGAACCAAAGGTGTCGCATGGAGATTGGGCATTGCAGAAGGGTGTGCAGAAGTGCGGAAGGTTAGAGATAGAAGAATATTCCTCAGAACAGAGGAACAACTGTGGCTCTGAGCGGTGCCCAGAACCCTGATATTATAAATTCTGGGGCAAAACCTTGCTATAATGTTTACATCATCTCTCACCTTCGTAACCAAAAACAAAACCCACTGTTAGGAAAAAGCACCCTTGTCCACCAGTAATCACCCGCAAGTGTATTGTGAAAGTCAGACCGTACCTGAATATCCGTTAGTAGGTGTCTCCTGCTTTTTTTATATTTTTCTGGACTAAGAACCAGTATGCTGGCGACTCCATAACTATTACAGTAAGTATAGCTTCCACTTGGAGCTTATCGCGGAATTCGTGGTCCCAATAATAATAACAGCCTAATGAACTTCACAGCTTTCAGGAGGGCTTAATAAACTTCAAAGAAGACAAAACAAGAATGTCTGAGTAAAAGTCCATCCTTAACCTTTCATTAGGCAAAATGAGCATGAGTCCGGGCCCAGCGTGGCTTCGAAAGTTAGCACTCCCCGCTACAAAGCAGATAGATGCAGAGAAATGTACAACAAAGGGCCTAGCTTTTAAAGCGCCAGTCGAGTCTCCACAAATGTCGCCTACAAAAGCGGCCATTCTCTGTGCTAACAAAAAGTTGTGGATCCGTGCTTCACTAAATCCTCTTTCCTTGCATAATCCACCCTCCCGCACTTTAGCTGGAGTGTGTTTTATCTGATCTAATCCGGGGCTCATTCACTCTCGGATAGAGGCGACAGGATTATTTCACACTTAAACGAGGTGCCTTTTTTTTTCTCCTTTTTTTATGTGATCCTTAAGAGGGCACCTGGTTGACAGAATTTAAGCCACAGATTAACCAGGTGCTCGGGGCACATAATGATCTCGGGTATAATAACAATTTATGACAGAAAGAACTGCGAGCGGACCCCATCAGAAACGTGTTCTCAGATGCATGCATTAAGACCCGCAAGCCCATTGAGCCATGTTTACTCTGCGCGCTCTCCACACACCTTCAAGAATAGAGGCTATGTCTATTAGGAATTACATAACCCGAAGAGAGCGCTCCTATCTGCATTCACATTTCTCTTTCATAGTCAGGCGTAGCCACAGCTTAAAACGGATAGAGCAGGGCCAACCTTTGTGGCTTAGCAAATTAGTCCTGGATTTTTTTTTTCTTCCCCCTTTTAATGCAATAGACAAGGAGCCTCAATAGAAAATAATCTAAGCCCCATGAAGCCACACACCATGGATTAGTATGAAACAAATCTATCTTTCTTAGTGTGGATCATCAGGGCTGTTGTATTTTTACATGACCTTTAAAAAAAAGTGTGCCTGTGCGTGTGTACACGTGTGTGTGTGTGTGTGTGTGTGTGTGAATGTGGATTGCTCTTTCATTTTCTTTACATTAGTGAGTGTATAAAAGACACATATTTCCTGTGGGTCTTAGATGTTCACTTCTTATTACTAAATCGTCAAAGGAGCCGCCATTTCAAACACAGTGTGAAGAGACGGTTAAAACAGGTCGAAGCTACGGAAATGTGTTGACTCCAAGTTTTGCATAAAAATCTATACAACTTCTATTTATCCATTTTTAAATCCGTAGTGTTTAAAAAGAAAAAAAAAAAAAGCAAGGGAGAGGCCACAGCTGCTTAAGAAAGAAGCAGGGCTAGCTTGCTTCTGGAAGAGCTGCCCTGGCCCTCAGGTCTGTCAGCAGACAAACCGGACGTAAACAGGCAAGGAGGGGCTGCATATCCGCACACATCTGAACCGGCTAAGGAACTCAGCTATCCAAGAAAAACCAGTCTTTACAGAAAATAGCGTCCACACCACTTCCGGTTTTCTGGTGGTTCATTGGAGATAAGAGTCTCAGGGACTTTTCTGCCAGCGCTGCCTTCAGACCCAGATCCTCAGATCTCAGCCTCCTGAGTAGCTAGGGCTACAGGCACAAGCCACTTCAAATTCATTTAAGAATGCGTAATTAGGCTGGAGATGTGGCCCAAGCTATAAAGTACCAGCCTTGAGTGGAAAAGCCAAGCGAGAATGTTGAGCTGAAGGCTGCGTTGAATTCAAACTCCAGGACTGGTACGTGTGTGTATGCACACGCACACACCCCACCCCCACGGGAATAGAAAAGAAAGAAAATTCATTTGTGATTCAGTATCTTTATCTGCAAGATGTACAGTTAGGTTGCACATCAGTAAGTCTCCTAGGAACTGCTAAATGCAGCGTTTGAGTTCACAATGCTACTCAAACAACTTGAACAAAAACATCGGTGCGTCTGTGTGTCTGTGCTCGGTCTGCCAAGCAGACTTGTCTCTGCAAAGCTGGGTGAGGTTTGTGTGGGGCACACTGACATTTTCACTAGACCATGAGGAATACATACTAGAATACACATACTGAATTGATTGCTTTTGTGGTTCTGAGGTTTGAACTCAGGATCTTGCACCTGCTAGGCAGGTGCTCTACCACTCAAGCCTTGTCCCCTAGCCCTGACCTTAGACATTAATGTCTTGAACATTAATTATTAAGTAGTTATAAGAAAAATGGAAACAAAAGACTAAGTTCATTATGGCAAAACTCAAGGATCAGCTTAATTCTCTAGGTGATTTTTCTTTTTAAATCGGCGATCTCATTGGTTGGCAATGTAGAAAAGTCATAAGATTGTTTTATCTTCCAAAGAGTTGTGCCATTCTAATGCAATAAAGAAATGATATGTTTTAAGAAGCAAAAACAACACTGGAATGAAATGCCTGCAATATTCTGCAGCACTAAGCAGAGATGGGTTCGTCCTAACTGAAGTAGGCCCTGCCTCTTCATCATCATTAATGAAAAAAAAAAAAACAGTTCTCAAATTAAATTAAACTTCAGGGCTACGCCTAGGAGCCATTCAGTCAGTCCTGGACATGGGCTGTTTGGGTTTTCACTGGTGTGAACTTCAGATGTGTGGAAAACGTCAGTGAAATCTAAGACGATTGTGGAAAGACTCCAGAGAGATCGTATGTGGAGCCAGGCAAGTGTCTACGTTGTCCAAACCCACATCAATGAAGCCCAATTGGTGACAATGCAATCGAAGCCATTGCTGCCCTAAATGAGAAGGAGCTGCGTGCTGTCTGCCCCTCATAGTCCGCTGGTGAGAACATCCACCATGCACGTGTTTACCGCTATCTGCAAATGCTGCTCACTCCAGCACTTCCGACGTAGTGTCCGATTCGTCCCCAGACCACCCAAGGAGTTGTGGAATCGTTCCTTTCCTCTTCACACCTGAGGAAACGAGGGTAGGCCTTGCTGGACCCCGCCACCCACGAGCCCCCCCCCGCCCCGCTCCCCCTGGAGCTCCTCAGATGGTGCCGTCTCAGGACGTCTTTTTCTAGCTCCGTCCTGCAGTGTGATCTTCCCACGCCACTCGCTGATTCCCGAAGCTGTACTTTTCCAGAAAAAAAAAAAATTTTGTTTTTGCCTGTTGTGTAGAAGTGGCCAACTATTTAAACCAGCTACTTGTTCTAACATTTTCACAAGTGGTTTAAGCTTGGGTTTCTTAATAACAACAAAGTGAGAGAAGATATAAACCACCGAAACTGACATAACAGAAAAAAAAAGGTTTGATTTTTGCCTCAATGTTTAATAGCTGAAATGCCAGGTGACTGGCTAAATTTAATTTTCTGAAAAGCTAGATACCCTCTAACGCGACATCGCTGGCTTGCAGTGGCTAAACTGAACTTTTCTCTGTTTCTCTTGTGAAGAGAGCAAATGGCTGCAAACCTTCTATTCCCTTATAGTTCTGGAAGTCGGAAGTCGAAAAACAAGGTGTTAGAAAATCCAGGCGGTGGTTTCTGGTTCTTTCCATCTCCTCTCTTTCCTCCTGATTTTAAAAATGACCAGTTTCACCTACTCACGTCTCCTGAGGTGTTAACCATTATTCGATTTATTCTTGTACTTCTGTGTCTCCCTCAAATGGCTTCACTTTCTATTCCAATCTTCCCCTTAACTCCTGAATTTTCCAATTCATGTTTAAAATTCTCAGTTACGCCCCATGCTATTTTCCTCACCGCTTTTTACTTGCTTTGGGACATTGTAGGCCGTAGCCCCAGCTTTGCAAGGCGTGCTGCTCCGGCCTGCTTTCATTGTCTCGAGAAATGTCACCCTGCTCTTGTATATATATATGTTTTTTCTTACTGGAATTACGCATGATACTTCACTTTGATATCTATCTGTTGCTTATTTTTATGAGAATTTAGCCTAGCTGCATTTTCTGACTGATGCCAGCAGCTTTGCCAACTTCAAAGCGCTTTCTGTTGGTATAAACCGGAAATGCCTTTGAAGTAGACCCTCAGAGCCATGATCAATAACTGCGCGATCGGTACCCATCGGCATCCTCATGCACTGCTTTATGTAATACTGATTACTTTGGGAGTGAATGATAAAATTAGTTGGCCATCATTTTTGCTGTATGACGAGACTTGCGCTGGTATTGATCCAAATCATTCACCAAGTCTGCAGGACACATTTTAGTAGTGGTGCGGCTGGCCCCTAGGTCCATGGGGGTAACCAGAGAAGCTGGAGAGAACACACGGCCGACATGTGGAAGTTCTTTCCATTATCCTCACTGATCATTTTTCTCATCATTTTACAATTTTATCGCTGTGTTGAAACAGAGTCAGTAAAAGCACAGTTGCTCCTCTCACTGACTGCTAAACGTTTCTGAGCTAAACTTGTCTTCTCTTGTGAATTGTCAGTTTTGAAAACTATGTCACAAGTTCCTAAATGAACACCGCTATCACCCAGGAAGGCTCTGTCCCGTCTGCTGCCAGCAAACCCCCTAGGACCCAGGGAGCCGTGACCGGTCTACAGGCGTACTCTCGGTCCTGGGGAGGTCTCTACCAGAAAGAACGCAGAACCCCTTTTTCCGTTTCTGCGGCTACCATGCTACTGTCCCCTGCCCGTGCCCTGGTCCATTTCCCACACTGAAGCAGCGTGTGGAGCTCAGTCCCTCACCCCAGCGCTCACAGCCATGAGCTTCTGTTCTCTTCCATGACATTCAATACACTCCACCCACTATTACTTACTGGAAATTCAGAGTTTGGGGCTGTGGGTCTTCCTTTGAGAGTTTACATTAGAAAACGGATGTGCAGCTAGCTGTCTAGGTGTTTGATTTTGGGTGGAAACAAGGTGTGCTCTCCGGTTGGGTGCATATTCTCTGTCTACAGACTTTATCCTGTGTTCCTGCCTTCTGCAACTCCACTAACATTTTGTCTCTTGATCTATCTCGAAGTGAGAGAGATGTGCTGACATCTCCTGTTTTTAACATGTGTTTGTGCCTCCGGCCACCTCCTGTAGTTTCTGCTCTGTGAAAGTCGCTACTGGCGCTTGGTGAACAGATATTAATATCTCCCCTGTGAACGGTGTCTTGGGCGCTGCGGTGGCCTGTTTACATTGTTTAACTCATCTTGACCTGAATTCTACCTTGTTTTAGATCAAGGTCGGGGCCCCTGCTCCCTTCGTGCGGATTGTGGCTTGTACTTACACTTTCATCTTTTACCATTTTCAGCTCACTTGCCTTTAAGGGAGAGGTCTTCTGCATAGGGTGTGGGGTGAGACGCTGCCTCCCGAACCCCTCTGAAAGTCTGTTTCTGTTATTGTGTTAGTTAAACCCACCTACGTGGATGATGAACACACATATTCCTGGTTCTGTACTAATGGGAGTCGTATTTGGAGATGGTGTGCATGTGCTAGAAGCAAATCAATTAGCGGGCATAAAGGCTGAAAGAGAGCCTCTCGCTGATGACAAGTCCGACAATGTCGAAGGATGTGGGCAGGAGAGACAGCCTGGAAAGAGACAAACAGAAAGATTCCTCCCCACCAGTCAGGAGTAGTTCTGACTAAGAAGAACTCCAGCCTGGTTCCCACACTCCGGAGGGCCGTGTAGGCATCACCCTTCAGAAACACACACAAAAGCAAATCTATTAGCATGGGTTGGGGTGGGGGGTCTTTGCCATAAAGAATTCAAAGCCAGCCTCACCCTACCGCACCTGCCACACTCCTGAAAGCTCTGTGGACGGGATTTCCACGGCTCTGTCCCTACCTTGGAACACACGTCCGTGCTCCTCACGCATCGCTCAGCCCATACCCTCCCCGTCTTTCTGTAGCCAGCTTGCGCGGTCCACATGCCCACAACTGTGTGTATATTTACCTGTGCAAGTACATCTTCCGCTTCGCTTTCTCTGACCTCCATCCCATGACATCGTTACTGTTTTCCGGAACCATTAAACTTTACCTCTGGAGCACTACATCAATGCGTATATTTTTACACATCCAAAATAAGGTTCGGGTGGGGGTAACCAGATGAAACCAGATGTCAGGGCTTAGAACTAACCGTGTGGGGGGGGGTTCAGAGAAGAGAGCGCCGTGTGAACTCCAATCACAGCAGAGCTGGCGGCCTTTAAAGGTACATATATAGGAGTCAAGTCTCTCAACTCCAAATCTCAAATGCTGCTGCTTCCTCCTCCTCGATTCAAAATTATCTTGGCAGAAGAGGAAGAGAAGTCAAAGAACTATAGGAACAACTGAATCTTGGCACCAGGAAAGACATAAAAAGTTCCCTGTGAGTCAGGCTGGAGGTTTATAACCTTGTGTTTTCTTTAGACTGCGTTTCAGCAGCCTTTCTATTTTGGTTATATATAAATGAAGGGGGAGAAGGGTTTATTAGAGGTCTGCTCACTGCCTGCAGATCCTGATGTGCCTTAAATGCCACACTGAGATCCTGGGCCCAGACGTACTGTGGCAACGGAACGTATGCTTAGATTTTCAGTGACTAGCCCCCAGTGACTAGCCCTCAAACCAGATTTCAGTGGCTAGCGCACAAACACATCTTCTGCACCCAATAAGTTTGATTTCCCTGTCAGCGCCGGTCGTCCCCCTGCCCCTCAGAACCAATGTAGGATTTCAGAGTCCATACGGATATTTTCTTTATAGAATGAGATGGCCAACAATGCAGTCATTGAGAAAAACCTCAGGAAAACAATTAAATCTCAAGCAGTCACACTGCCGACTGAACCTGGCAGGAGGGAAATGTGGTGACAGACTCTCTGCAGCGCTTTCTGCAAAGTCCCACTTTCTTACATTTTTATTTTGTTTTATTTTTGCCCCAAGTCCTATCATCAAAATGAATAAGCACAAACAATGCAAGAACCTGGGACTAGGACTCGGGCCGGCGTAGCTAGAGAACACTGGAGCGTGTTCTCAGAGACGGGGGCTCCGGGGCCTTTCCTTTCCTTGAAGATAATCAGGTGCACTTTCTATGAACATGGGACAGATAGCTATGGAGAGAGATACATTTGTGTGTGTGGCGTATGTGATATCCATGTCATATGTCTGTGTATAACCCAAGTAGGCAGGCAGATCAATGGATAGACAGACAGACCGACAGGATCATTTCATTACTCTTGGATGATTTTACCAGAGCCCCTACCAGAGCATCTTGCCAAGTGTTATTCATTCAAGAATCACAACTAACACCCATGCTGCACCACACCCCCCCCCCTTTGTCTTATACCCTGCCATCCTGAAAAACAAGCTGGGGTCCCCTTTGTGTCATTCTAGTATTTATGAATGCACCAGAAACGACGGGAATTCCACTGTTTCCTTCACCAGCCCATTTTTTTTTTGTTCACTTTCAAAATGCACCAGCAGAGAAAGGTTGCATTTTTTTTCTTTTCCCTAAGGGGAAATTCCTTAATCTTATTTAACAAATACAGTGTCTCTACTTCTTCATCCATCTTAGAACTCAGTCATTTGTTATATTCTTTAACCCGGCTTTATTCCTATTTTCCCCCCTTCGGAAAACACTATGAGGTATTGACTAAAACATGACATCTATTCATTTTCTGTGCTTTATGTGTCTAGTGTAATGGACGGTATGCTGGCCCCGAGCTCACATGACATTACCTTCCGACAAAAGCAGGAGGCCACGGACAGAGGGTCCGATGTGCACTGTATATAACGCGGTCCTATAAACCGTGGGTTTACCGTCCCAGACACGGGCCCTGTGGTCACACGCACTGTGTGGGAAAGTGCGCACAGCCCGGCGCCCTTACAGTGTCTGTGAGAGTCGTAGTGTAGAAAACACGTTACTAAAGCACATCGGGGCGTGTCAGCCGCAGCCTGGCCGTCTGTGGCACGTGGGGCGCCCCCACGCATCCCCCGTCCCCCGTGGCTGGCCGGAGATCCCCGCCAGCGAGCCGACACGGCCGGCCCTGGCAGCTGTGTCCCGCGGGTGTCCCCTTCACTGGCTGTCAGTTTCATTTAGACAGGATTGGAATTGTGCCTCCCTGGAGCTGTCAGCCCGGTGAGCGCAGCCCCCTTGGAAAGCGTGGTGCAGCGAGCACCTCTGTGTGCTGGGGCCCGGGGACCAAGTCCAGCACCGCTCACGTGGGCAGGCGCCCGGCCGGCCTGCAGCTAAACACCGCCGGCGCCTCTGCGGTCCGTGCCCAGGCTATTTTAATGAAATTACATAAGTCCATATAACCAAATACATCGCTCCTCTGTAACCACATGAAGCAGGAATTAAACGTTGAGCTAATGTGGCTTTGTATCTTACCTATTAACTCTGTTTTCCATTTTATCCCAAATTGTGTATAGCTGCAGTTTTAAAGTGGTAAATTATCTATCTATCTATCTATGTGTCATTTTGTCACCAACTTTTATCAGTAACCCTGTAACCTTTGTACTGCTCTGTAACTGATCTTAGAGCAGGAATGACAACTAAAACCGTGTATCACATCATAGAGCCCAACTAAAAATGTCACAGCTTAGTTTAGTACTCAGGAATAATTATCAGCCAATGATTACAATGGTGGTTTAATGCACCAGAATAATTCCTACAGGTATCTATCCCAAAATGTCACTCCACGCGTAATAGATAAACAATAGTATCATTAACTTTGGAATGAAGGGAGCTAGCAGTATGCAACCAACACATGAAAACTAAAAAATAAAAGAAAGAAAAACGATACTGCCAACAGCCCTCATATACAACACTTTGATAAGTGGTACCTGTTAGAAATGCAACCTGAAAATTCATGTGTTCACGCAAAGCTGCGAAGTGTTGGTAAACGGCTAGATAGAGAATTGGGTTGGTTGTGTGCAGTGTGGTGGATGGGCGGCTTGATTTTTAGAACCCACGGAAGCGTCTTTGGGAAGGATTATTGACAGGCCCTGTGGCTGCTGTGGTGGAATCCCGCAGGACCTGTTGCTCCTCCCCCAGCCCGACCCCAAACTTCAGTAACTTGTTTGTTGATACCTGGGGTAGGTTCAAAGTCAGCATCGTATAATTAAGCCACAAGCGGCTACCTGGACCTGTTGCCATAGGCGATACTGTGCAAGGGAAGTGAGAGCTGAGGGTTTAAAAAGACAGAGTCATAAGATGTTTCTCTTCTTCTCCTTTTTCTTTCATTCCACAATCAGGATTTCCTTGTCATTCTTCTAAAGTTTCATTGCTTTTTATTAAATAATGAGGATCAGAATCACAATGATTAGCCATCTCAGAGCTCTGTACACTCGATTCTTTGGTGACAACTGAAAGCCTTTTGATGTGGATACTGAGAAAAAGATATTTTCATCCTCAGAAGTGTGTTTTAAAACACAAAAACCACGTGCATTGCAGAATCAGAGATGTTCGGCTATAGCTCTAAAAACATGTAAGTCCATAGACACACGGATCCTTCAAGTGAAATATGAGAAGCTGAATAAGCTGGATATCGAGGATCAGGATGGAGGCAAACCCGACATAATCAGGAGGCCCGTAGCTCACCCACAGCGTGTTTGGGGACGGGGAGAGGCCGGTGTCGCAAGCAGGCCGCATGCCCGCGGCACCTTCTCCCCTGGGACCTGTCCCCTGGGCTCTGCCCAGCGCAGGCTGGTGATTCGATCTGACAGCGGCCTCGCTGCCTCCTTGATGCAGAAGGAAAGGGCCTTGTCAGGTTGCATATCCTCTCGCCGCGCAGGGAGCGGTGCTGCGCGCTGCAAACGTGCTCTCCACCAGCCGCCGCCCGGCCCACGGCGCCAGCAGCAGGGCCATCAAGGCCCAAAGCCGCTGCGTTCGCGCCCCAACGGCCTGTCCACTCATCGCTGTTGCTCTGTCTGCTTGGCTTCTGGTTTGGTCTGGTTCTTCTTTGGTTTCCTCCAGACGGGTAAAATAAAGTTGTGAAATAACTTCAAAAACAAAGAAGGGAAATACGGTAACTGTTAAATAACAAGAAACATTTGCCAAAGACCGAATCCAACTTAAAATTTAAAAACGCATGGACGTGTGTGTGCACGTGTGTGTACGTATACATGTGGATACTGAAGGTCCGTATACGTGTGGATACACGCCAGGTGCGGATCCTATTCTCTGGCCGTATTGTAAGAAGGGATTAAGTGAGCAGGACTAGATATGAGAAAGTACAAACAGCACCCTGAAAGGTGAAAGATCAAATACAACTTCGGCAGAGTTAAACGCTAATGCCTCTGGCTCCTGCAATTTGTGGGCAGCGACAAACACCCGGAACGCCATGGCTGCCTCCTCCGGCTCACACACCGTGACCCAGGAGTGCTTGGCGTGGAGGGACCGCGGCGCCTCCCATAAACGCAAGGCTGGCCTTCATCTCCGCCCCAGTCACTGCTTTCCCAGTGGTGCGGGAGAGTTAGATGGTTTTGATAGACAAGGGCTCTCCTCTTCGGAGCTCCCCCCTCTCCTTTTTATAGACTTCATTTGTTCCGCTCTAGCTTCGTCTTGTGCCTCTCTCTGCCCAGGGCTGGTCTGGGACCCTGGGCCTCCTACCCATGTCCTCCGGTCTGGCTGGGGTATCGGGTACATGCTCCCACCCCTACTTGGTTGAGAGGAGATGGCTGGGACGGGCTATTGGCCCACATCTGGAGCTGGGCCTACAGCGCTGCACCACCACACCTGGTTATTCATTATTTTTTTTTTCAGAAAAATGTAATTTGACTATAAAATAGTTGCTACCTTCAACAAAATCAAACAATCCTTAATTTGTGAACCATAGTGTTTTGTTCAGCTGAGAGTACTTCAAATCTTGGCTCCAGACGCTGCCTGAGAAGCTTTCTGGCTGATGGGGTACTACCCAATAAGACCGATGCGTTTGTGTCTGTCACTCCTTACAGAAGAGAACACCCCATCCTCGCACTCAGTACTGAGAACCAATGCACGGGAAGCGTTGCTCAGGGCGTGGGGGCTGTCCCTGAACGTTTATTTTGTTCAAGGCTAGCTTTTCAGTTGTTAGCTGGAGACCAGAGTCTCCCAAACCTTCTTGCCCAGGGCAAGCTCTCAGCCTCCTGGGTGGCAGAATCATACTGAGTAGAGGATCTGTTCTTGTGATCCAATCCCTGCCTAGGCCCAGCCTCCAGGGCACCCGCGCTCGGACCCTAGCTCGTGGACACAGCTCGAGCCCGCTCTGCATTGCAGGTGCGATGCTTTACGTCTGAGGCTCAGGAACCCTCAGTGTAGTATGAAATGCCCTGAGCCACGGTTAGGATGGGGTGGGCCTTGGCTGCCACTTGAGGTCACCTCTGGACACTTGCTGGCCTGTCAGGTCCCTGGCACTTGGATGTCCAGGCAGCTACTCTCTCCCCGCCCCCGTCTCTCTGTCTCTCTCTCCCTCTCTGTCTCTGTTTCTGTCTCTCTCTCTCTCCCTCCTCCCCCCCCCCCCGGCCTCTATGGGTTGACCCATGGAGATATCTCCACAGATAGTGATGGCTGGTGATAAATGTCTCTCTCTTCTCTATCTGGGACCGCAGTCTCTAAACAGATTCCACTCCCGCCACGTCTCTTTCAAGTACACGTTCCAGGTATTTCTGGGAGCCTTGGGCCTGGGACACAGGTCCTTCCTTGGCCCGCGTCGGCATTACCTCTTCAGTTAGATCAGCTGTGCTCTGTCTAGCTGCACACTAGGAAATTCGTTTCCCTGGAAATCCTGCTCGCTTTGAGACGTTCTCAGGCAGCGACAGGGAGAAGCCGTTGCTCCCGATGGCAGGTGCACCTTCGGAGCCGAGGTCTCTGGCGTGTTTTCCCAGATGCAGGTGTGGTGGTGCAGCGCTGTAGGCCCAGCTCCAGATGTGGGCCAATAGCCCGTCCCAGCCATCTCCTCTCAACCAAGTAGGGGTGGGAGCATGTACCTGTTACCCCAGCCAGACCGGAGGACATGGGTAGGAGGCCCAGGGTCCCAGACCAGCCCTGGGCAGAGAGAGGCACAAGACGAAGCTAGAGTGGAACAAATTAAGTCTATAAAAAGGAGAGGGGGGAGCTCCGAAGAGGAGAGCCCTTGTCTATCAAAACCATCTAACTCTTCCGCACCACTGGGAAGCGGTGACTGGGGCGGAGATGAAGGCCAGCCTTGCGTTTATGGGAGGCGCCGCGGTCCCTCCACGCCAAGCATTCCTGGCAGGACGGGAGACCAAAGCCAGCGTCCACTCCTTCTGGCTCCTTTCATCCTTGCCATTTTAGACATTTTTTCACACCACCGAGTAATTAAACCACCTTGCCCCTTGCACCACGTGACACAGCTAATTTTCCCTTCTGAGTTAACACTAGAGCAGATTTCCTTTTTTTATTTTTATTTTTTGTCCACCATGGCTGCACACGATCTCTTTAAGCTTATTTTAATCCTGCTATTATTTCCCAGATACCGAGTGTTAGTGAAGATATAAATGCGAGGAAGGACCGGTGGGGGCTATTCAATAGCTCCCGTCTCGTCGCGCAAAACCAATATTGTGCCGATGTTTGTTCTCCACCAAGCGAGGAAGGGCCACCACGCTTTTATTTTGATATATTATACATGATGCATGCAAGGTTTTTCCCACCAGCTGTTCAGCCTAGGGAGGATTTTTATGGCCAACTAACAAACTCTCAAACAGTATTTATAATGTAAATGCTGATATACCATTATTTATACTTCAGTTCAGTAGGGGAAAAATCGGTTCCGTGATAAATAAACCCTCGTTATTCAGTCATTAGTCTGTGGTAGCCACCATCACGGGCCATGCCACAGGCAACACAATATCACTAATGAAATGAATTAATTTATCTTTTTCCAAAGGGCCATTGGAGAATTGTAAATGTATGTTTTATAGCAACACTCCAAATAGAAATCACATCTAATAATTCAACATTTCAGGCACACATTTCTCCATCCGTCAAGTTTGCTTTATTCAACGAACACTCATTGGGTGCTTTCCTATGTTGGGACCTTTCTAGGTGAAAGACTAAATCCTCCCAGGGGTGAAACGGAGGGTAGACAAGGTAAAAAATAGACCAGGCTGTCTGAGATTCTGATGGAGGTTGCTATGAAAAAAAAAAAAGAAAAGGAGAAAATGAACGATGAAACCCAAACATCAGCAACCAAGTTAGCCCCGGTTGATGACAGTCTTGGAAGGCAGTATGTTACACGGTGACTGGAAAACATTTGATTTTTGTTTTCCTGCTATAAAAGTCACCGTGATATATGTAGTTTGGACCCCATGAAATCACTTACCATCAACGCTTTTACCCTTAAAAAAAATAAGACTTTCAGATAGTTCCATCTGATAGCTGCTGGCCCTGATATTCGTAACCAAAACAACTGTCGGAGGTAAGGATGTGTCCATTTTTATTTCACCTTTGCAGCCGCTCTAGGCCTGCATTCTACCATCCACACTCTGTCTAGTGTGTAGGTTCTGGGCTAGCTGTGTAGGAGCGCAGGGAGTCTGAAGATGGGGACCTGTTTTGGTTTTTTGGGTTGAATTTGGGGGCATAGGCCTCGGTGGATCTTCTGTAACCAGCATGGCTCCCCAGCCCTGGCTCAGGGCTCCCCGGGCTCCTTCCATCCCCGGGTCCCACGACACAGGCACAATGTGTCTTCCAACGCCTCCCAGCCTTGGGTCTGTTTGGTTTCCTAAGCCCCAGGGAAGACGATTAGCGGAGGCCATGGGGTTGTTCCAGGCATGGCAGCTGCAGGACAGGGTCGCTGACGCGTGAGCACATCGCTAATATTAGGACTGTGGGCAGAGGTGAGCCCAGACTGGCCACGTGGTGCTGGGGGACCTCGGAGGGCCACTGCGGGGACGAGATGCCATGGGTACATTTTCCACGCTCCGTGTCTCTAGAAGATGGGGGGAAGCAGGGACCGATGGTATGGAGAACTGATGGGCGTTCGGAAAAGTCTCACACACTCGATGGATGGGGAAACCAACCAAAGCACCAAGTTCTTTTTTTGGGGGGGGG
>NW_012267340.1:1399310-1435491 GCF_000151885.1 Dipodomys ordii
CTTTTTTTTTTCTTTTTGCTTATGTGGTGCTGAGGAATCGAACCCAGGGCCTCAGGCATGCAAGGCAAGCGCTCTACCACTGAGCCATTTCCCAGCACCAAGTTCTTGTCTCTCAAGTGTCACGGCTGGGCCTGAGGTAACTCTGTGAACACACACACACACACACACACACACACACACACACAGGCCTGTCAGCAAGCTGACAAGCTCTGCCAAGGCACTGTGTTGAACCCAGGCCTGACATGTGAAGAACAGCGAGGAGAACTTCCTTCATCTCAGCTCTTACCTAACAGAAAGGAAAGTGAGCTTCTTCCCTGGAGGTCACCTTGTTTACAGCCGTCTTTTAAACATATAGAGCTATGCCTCTATAAATAGATACATGCCGTTGATTTATAAATATAAGGGGGCTGGAATATCACTGGAACCTGCAGACCGGGAGGTTTAGGATGATAACAGGAGCGCGTTCTTGAAGACCTTACGTAATTCAAAGCACACACGACTAATACCAGTGCTTGCCTGAGAGCACATGTATGATGTACAGGCTGTGCTTTTGCTCTGTGTAAGTCTGGGATGGCGTGGCTTAGGGGTACTTTGCCCGGTTTACTCTGCCGCACCGCACGCATCCTTCTTTTCCTTCCCTCCACCCCCAATTAACTTCACCTAACGACGTAACAGAGTCCACAAATTAAAAGGGGCTTTTGCATTTTTCTCTACATTCTCCCTAAACTTTCCTCTCCTTAAAATAATAATAGCAAGGGGGTTAGGCTGTGTGTGAGTCAGACTCTTCCCGGGGTTTTTATCGCATCTATCAATACTTGCCCCAGATTTTGCATATTCTCAACAACAGTGTTCACCTCAGAACTTACGGGAGGCCTAAGCAACGCTGTTGTAAGATGAAAATTGAATATTGATCATCTAAAACTTAGTGCTGATCAATGCCACTGCCTGTGTTGCCCAGAAATCAGTCCTGCCGAGTGTCAATCTGACAAATGCAATTTTCAGCCAACTCCACCGGTCCCCATAAAATGACGCAATTTCTGGTTGAATTCCGTGCACACCAACGACACCAGGTTCCACGTCGAGCTGCATGTGAAGTAAGTTACACAAGATATTCCCTGACAGTCCCGGTGGCAGGGGCTGAGCGAGGCCCTGCTTTCTCTGGAAGTCCCTGTGTGAGCAAGTCGCGGGGTCGGGGAGGCACAGCTGAATCAGATCAGCTGGGTGGAGGGGAGGGCTCCACGGTGAGCTCTGTGGACGCTGGCGGTTCCTCCGTTTTGCCAATATCTCTACACTATTCCCCCTGCCCCTTGAGAAGGCTTCGACGCGCAATGGAAAGGCTGGCCTTGCTGTAAAAGCAGGGGAAGCTACCTTGGAAAGGGCGGGTGGGGTGGAGGGCCGGTACAAATCAGCCAGACAGGAGGACCCACAGCACTGGGAGCCATGGCAGCGCCCGGAAGCGACCTCGCTTTGTCTTTGCACGTTTAATAGGGTGAGCGTGGCCAGGTGGAAGCCTGCAGTTCCGTTAGGTTCTCGGGACTGCACAGTGAACCTGTGCTGCACGATGAACTGATCATTCGAGGGATGGCACTGTGCCCTTGGGAAGGCAACCTGACACACAGGGGCCGGGGAAAGACATACCCGGAAGACGCCCCAAACTCTTCCTTCCACACCAGGCCAGCCTCCGAAGGCCTGTGTGGAGGAACGCGGGGCCCACGTCGCTTCCTTTCTCCACAGGACCCGGAAGGTTCCTCAGATTTGATATGCGCTTTCCAGAAGTGCTCCATCTCCTCCCCGGGAATAGTTCACACCTCGTTATGTGCCCTTGATCACAAATGACTGCACAATAACAAGAGCAAAATCAATATTGCAACAAGAACAGTAACAGCAAACGCTCGTGCGTGGAATTATCCCCTGCGGTCGAGCAGCCGTGGCTAACGACCATGACCCCGTAATAGCTGTTTCACCAGGGCCCAGCGCACTCCGTCCGGGCGTTATTTGTGACCATTTGCCGAGGGTGACCGTGGCTTTAGATGTGCTCTCCTTTGCTTGCGCTCATGTCAGGAGAGCCCCAGGGCTTTATCTGATGAGCTGCCTTCCAGCTGCTGACTGTTATTCAAGGCAGGTATTCCAGGAGCTCCCTGCAAGCCGAGGCCAAAAGATGAGTTTATTTTTTTCTTCCAACTTCATAGAAAAAGTTCAAACGTTTTCCACGGTTCCCTGTTTTCGTGCGTTCAACGGGGGTCGTTATCTACCAACTGCATCTCAGATGCGCGGTGTTTGGGAAGCATGAGTCAAATGGACTTGCTGCTGTCGTGGTAGGGAGAACAGAGTAGTTAAGTCTGAAAACCCCCAGTGTGCTTGGCGGGGGAAGTGGTGTGAACCACGGCAGGGTGTCGTTTTAGTTTAATGGTGTTTAGTTCAGTGATGTTTAATGACCAGGCATGGCCTCCAGATGGAGGCCCGGGCGATGTGAAGAGGGGTCGAAAACAGTTGAGGCAGAGGGCGTGCGAAGAGCCATCTCTAAGCCCTGAGAAGCCGCTACAGGTTTCATGTAATCGGAACAGGAAGAAGGGGTGTCCGGGGCATCCTTAACCTGTGCGCACACACATACCCATGCACGCACACATACACACCCATGCACACACACACCTCCACGTTCACAAGAAAGCAGAGATTCTTACAACAAAGTCTGGTGGTCAATAACATCCCTAATAAATACTACAGGACAGTTAGCCACACACCTGTGGGGAGCTGGAGCAGCCTGTCTCTGCAGGTCCTGTGCTTTATCACGTCTCCTGTACCTTGTACCCGTCAAAGCACTTAGCTCTGCTTCAACGCCATCCTCCTTACCTGTTACTTGTCTATTGTCTGTGTTCTCGACTAGAAAACTAGCATTACAAGCTAAGCATGGTGGTACATGCCTGTAATTCCAACTCCTCGTGAGACAGAAGAGGCATGGCTCGGGGGTATGGTGCTGGTCTAGAAAGCATCAGGGCCTGGCTCCTCTGTGGCTGGGATTATGAGCATGTGCCCCACCCCTGACTTGTTTTGTTTTAAGATAGGGTCTCACAACGTTTTCCCCTGAGCTGACCTCAAACTACAATCCTCTCAGCTCTGCTTCCTGTGTGGCTGACATTAATTTACCGTCGAGACACATTCTGATAAAAAATGGTAGCATTTGTGGAAGAAATTCAAAAATTAATCCTTAGAGGGAAAAAAATTAATGAAACACAACTGGAGAGCCACCACCAGCATGCTGTTGTGTTCTTGGGACAGAACGGAAACCCTGTGTCTGAGATTCAAAATTCTAAATGGGTGGTTTTTTAAAAAATGACTTTCAATAGAGGACTGTAAAATTTTGCTTTCATTGGACACTTCCTGATTACCTCACTGGGCTGAGTGATGTATTCTCACGGTTGTTTTCTGGGCGATCTCATCCTTCGAGAACCATGCTTGAGTTCTTTCTGTTCCTCGCTGAAGGTGCTTTTGCCTGGCCCCCAGACAAAGTGTGTGTTCACCAGCCATCCTCAAACACCAGTTCTGAGCAGGTGAAAGCTCTTCCTCTCTTTAAAAAAAAAATGTATTTGCTTGTCAAAATTGCTTTAGTGTGCCTCTTGGGACTGGTTTACATTCACATTCTTGTTTTCCAAAATAGAAAAACAAAATTGCAATTTGCTGGAGTAAAAAAGAAAAAGAACACACCCAAAAGCCAAGATGTAAAGGAGAAATCCTGAAGCTCCCAATCCTGTAGATTGTAATGTTCAATTCCTTCCTCCTCAGTGGGAAGAGCTGATGTGTAGTTTATTGCCAGCCAGCTAAAACAGAGCTCTCAAAAATTGCGATATGATGTCTCTAAAGAGCCTAGCTCGATCTGATCGGTGCAAAAAAAAAAAATTCCAAGAACAAAGGGAAGCATACTTAACACTGGGCAGACAGATCACTTGTAGCTCTGCAGGATGTGTGCAGGTGTCTTCTGCCGGACAGGTTTGGAAACACTTCAGGGTTCTGCACACACGCGAGCAACTTTGTATGCATGCAGCCAGGCACCTGCTTGTGAAACCGGCTCACCAATGACATCCTTTTTGGTGCCCAGGCCTCTTGCTTACATTTCTAACAGGCCCTTGGTTCTATTCGGGCTGTGGTGAAGATGCTATTACGAACCAGGCAGGAAATGATGTGCTGTATTTGTCTCTGAATTTCCCTTGAAGACATGCTATTGCCATCTCTAGCAGTTTGCAAACAAACTGGGTGAGCATCGCAGGCTATATAGCATTGCAGCCTGCTGTGCCCAGATTACACACCTCTGTGGAAACGTTTCTGAAAGTTAAGATGACTGGAAAACACACAAACGTTTCCTTCAGAATGCAGGCATTGTGCATAGGGGATGTGTTTCTCACAGTCACTTTTTTTTTTTTTAAGTTCGGGTTTGAACCACGAATGCTCCGTCCGCTCCATTATGTGCAATCGTTCATTGATCTGCTCAAATTTTGCACCGCTTTTTTTTTGCTCTGCACGTGTAGATCTGGACATGTATGCTCTGCCCTGGGTACGGGAAATGCTGAATATACGAGGGAAAGCAGGATTGCACACACCCCTCCTGGGTTTACCATGCACTGTATTTATTCACATTAGACCATAGGTAATTTCCTCTGTTGAATGCAGGATTCCACGTCCACCCGATTAGCTCGCTCATCAGCTCACAAGTTGTCCAGGTAACTGTCCCAATTGTTTGGCTTTTCCTTCCATAGAAATCCCATTACCGTTCTCGCCCTCCTCTCTTATTGAACAACCTGCAGCCTCTCCTCCGGCCCTCCTTGTCTGACTGAAGCTGGGTGCTTTTCAGCGTGGCACTGGCTGACGGGGCCATAATGAAAGGTCTCCTTTCTCGGAACATGTCCCATTATGCCTCACCGTTCACATGCCGTTCCTCAATCTGGCATAATTATCTCCCCTAATGAAGCACCCTGCCCTGTTCTGTTTTGATTTGGTTGGGTTGGGTGGCTGGTTTTCTGAGACAGGTTCCCGCTTCAGGCTTGTGGTCCTCTGCCTCTTGCACAGAACTCTAGGGGTGGAGGAAGCCAGGCTCCCTCCTGGCTCCCGACTCTGTGTGGAATTGTTCTGCAAACCCCAATCGGCGGCTAATACTTCCTCCACCGAGCAGAGACTCATCTTAAACTCCGAGTAAATATGGACTCAGAGTAGGTGGTGACATTTTCTCACCAACCTGGTAAAGAAAGTCCTGGAGAACTCAGAGAACCAGGAATTTTGGTTTTGTAATTCATGTCAAGAGAGACAGAGACAGAGACAGAAAACGATTACCAACTGTCATAACATGGAGCTAAAATAAGGTTTTTCTTTTTAGTCTCAGCCAAGGGCTCAAACATAGAGTGTAAGTACGATAAATACCAAGGAACCCAGAAACCACTTATGTAACACTTTCAAAAGAAGGTGGTTCAAAGCCAATTTTCTGATTTTTTTTCCCCCTTGAGCATATGGAAAGGTTGGAAGGAGGGAAAATGGCTCTTTGTGGAGAAATGATTTCTTCGCCAAACGTGTTGAATTTCCCTTTGCGGTGGGAAGGGGGTTATGCGGGGACATGAAGGAGCCACCTAGAGCGCTCTCCACACCTGCCCTCCACAGCCTCGGGCGTCTGCCTCACACCTTAGAAATGACCAAGGCTACAGGTGACCCGGCAGGTTCCGAGGGCCAGGGAAGGCCCTGGTGACGTGAAGATGCAGGGCACACGGCTGACACAGCTCCAACTGCATGACCTGAGAGGGAGCGGCCAGCGGAGAGTTTCCCACAAGGCCCCGGGGCCGACAGCGAGGGGCTGGGCCGGTGCTCGGATCTGCCCGTCCGGTCTAGCTTGCTCTCTGCTGGCTGGCTGCCCCGGGGCAGACGCTGCTCTGATGTTCTCTCCCTGCATTTCTGAAGCCCCTTCGCTTGCTTCTATCAAGTATTTGGTCAGCACAACAAGAAAAACAAGGAGCACACCAGCCTTCCTGCGCTCCATCAGAGGGGTGAGAAAGGGCGCTACGCAATCGATGCAGCTGGACTCGCCCATCGGTGAAGAGCGTCTCTGACACTAACTTCTATTTTCGGTTGGCTTCATATCATCGCTGGGAATGGAGACATCATTTGGGGGTGACTTGGGGGAAGTTCCTCATCATCCCTAAAACTTAAAAAATTAGCGAAAGGGAAAAAGAAAAGGGTAGAACTGACAGGAGAAATTGCAAGAGCTTTGTAATGCACAAGAGGATACTCCTTTAATTACCATGGTGTGTGTTTACAAAGAAGATTCCAGAAGCCTCGATGACAGATCAGATATCATCATCTGGCCATGCATAGAAAACATGCAGTTTAAAGTAGCACAAGGTCATTTTTCTTCCATAAGGAAAAATTATATATATATATGTATATATATATATTCAGCTTGACACAAATAACTCAGACTCGAGCACTGCCAGCCAGAGAACAGTAGAGTAGATACTCTCCGGTTCAGGCCCCATACCAGCAGATTGCTTCACAGTGTTGTCATAATTATATATTAAACACTGATGTTAGATGCAAAAGTTCATATTCACATGTTTGAAAGCCAAGGCTAGCCATGTGATGAAATGGGGGTGGAGGAGAAATTCACTAGGACAGACAAAACAAAGGACAGAGGGAAGAAGCTGAGAAAATAATTCAGGAAGAAGGAAACTGTCAGAGATACAGCCCCAAAGCCAAAGAGAGTCTCCAGCCTCCGCCATCACCCCCTTTGAGAAGATTTCGCTTTATCTGAAGAGCAAAGGAAATGGCTTTTACATCCAAGGGTTCCTGGTTCAAATCTCAGCAGGAGCAGATTTCTCACAAACTAAAAAGGCACTCTCCCTATTAAAGGGACTGACTTAATACGGTTATATGGACCATTACTGGATAGATGGGAATTGGCAAACTATTTTCTAAATGGGGCCTTTTTTGTGCATGTACAGTAATTCTTATAGAAGCCTTTTACAAATAAAAAAGGGAAAATGGGGTGGGGGGGCCGCTAAGAACCTGTGATTTGAGCCGATGGTAACTATTGGTGTGTTAGAGAAAGCCATCTAGAGCACAGACTCCTCCGGGCCTTCCTCCCCGCGGACTGAAAGAGCGTCCCAGAGATAACAGCTTCATATCTGTGCGGACTCTAGACGCCCGGGGGAAGCTCAGCCTCAGGGCTCCGACCCCAGAATTCACGGACTCCGTGGATCTCACGTAAACGGGAAGAGGAGCGTCTTCCCGTGGTCACAAGCACGGTCCTTTGAGCCTCTCCCGAGGGCTTTGGGAAGTAAGTTCTCCTGCGATCCCAGCATTTGCCCAAACTCTTCCTGGAGTATGTGGCAAACATCCCAGTCCTGCTTAGAAAGGAACAGTCTGAAAAAGTCCAGACGTCTGCATCTGGCATCGATCCATATTTGGTCAGCTCACTCCACCCAGGTTCAACAGAGACGTGTGTGGTGTCCGGCTCTCTGGGAGCACAGGATAATACCTCGTTCTAAAAATCACATCTTCTCGGGACTGGGGGTGTGGCTCCGTGGTAGAGAGCTGGCCTAGCACACAGGAGGCCCTGGGTTCGAGTCTTCAGTAACCACATACACAACAACAGCAACACAAAGTAAGTAAATAAATCACACACAAAATAAAATAGTGGACTAAAATCACCTCTTCTCCACCAGCGTCACTGTAAATCGTCGTAATATGAGCAGACCTCAAAAATATGGGCGATCAGAACAGAGACCTCTTTCAGAGGCTGATTTATTTCAAGTACCCTCTGTCCACGTTCTGGGCCAATGTTTTTTCCAGGTAGTAGATTTTGCAGAAGGTGACTTTTCTTGGGGCTTTTTAACCCCAGCCGGCCAGAAACGCACAGACATCTCACTGTAGCGCCCCATTATGTGGCGGCGTAATTCAATATAAACGTGCAAAAGATCTGAGACTCGGACTCATAAAGACAGCAGGTCTGGAACCAGAACTTGGTCTCAGAAGCCCAAAGATGGACTCCTCGGCCTCCTCCTTCCAGAACATTCCTTCATTCTCCTCAGGTTGGCGCCACTGTCAGATCGCGAGTACACTTGGCCCCAGAGAATTCCTGTAGCAGGAGCCATGGTCCTCATGCAGAAACAGAGAGAGCAGCCGTTTCCATCCGCAGGCCAAGACAAACGCTCGCAAAGTCTCAACAGATCCTCCACTGTTTCGGGGTTGGGCAGATTTAAATGATAAAGTGCACGGGAGCAGATTCCTCGGACATTGACGCTTGGTGGTAGAAATGACAAGAGATGGTCCAGGTGGATAAAATCCTAGGGAACTGACCAAAGAACCCTCTTGTGGTTGGCAAACCACAAGAGGGAAGGTATGGACCCAAGAAGTTCTGGCTTACAAGCGTGCAGACATACAAGCAATCACACACAGTATTCTTCCTCTCTCTCTCTTTCTCTCTTTCTCTCTTTCTCTCTGTGTCTTTCATTCTCATACATATAAGAAAGCCTTTCAGTTTTGGAATTAAGACCAGGAGATAATTCAAGGAACTACTTGAAGCAAACATCAATAAGCACTGACGATGGACCAAATCTTACATAAGCCCCAAACTTGATCACTTGACAGGAGAGAGGAGCGACGCCGTCTTAAACAAGAAGATGAAGGAGTGAAGGTATGAGAGACACCGATAAGGTATCCTCAGCCAGCCAAAAGCACGATTCAGATGAAGACCAGACAACAAAATCCAGTTAACACCAGGTATATTAACAGTTAAATTAAGTTGCTTAAAAACTAAAAAAAAAAAAAAACACAGTGCTCTATGTAGAATGCCTGCTACTCTGTTCCTTCTCTTATATATTGATTATTCACTCAATAAATGAGGTTATAATCACTTCCAGATTCACTGGGGGACTCGTGACGTCTCCTTGAGATGCGGTGTTTTCTAAAACCGCCTCTGGCATCATTAGCATCAGCCACACTTTTGGCAGTGGAGAATGATGCTTTAGATGCGGCTAGCTCAAGAACTTGGGATCCAATCTAGATTTAATTTCAGAATCATAGATCCTACTGCAAAGCATGTAGCTGGAAGTCATCCCTGAGTTTTATATGGTTCCGTTGTCTAAATGGGGTCACAAACATCTCGCAAGAGATTGAGAAAATTAGATGTAGTAGGTGGTGATCTGAGTGGTCATTAAAAACTATTGTGGGTGGGTCAATACAGTAATGTGAGGGCTTCCTACTTTAAAAAAGAAAGAAAGAGAATCCTGAATTTGTTTTAGTTTCATCCGTTTATATTCAAATTTTTCATAGCATATATTTAAAAAAAAGTCCCTCGGCAGTGAGCTTCTCCAGTGGCTCCAGTCACTTGACCTTTAGCCTCTTGCTTGAAAAATCCCTCCAGAGATATGCTAAATGGTCCAGAAATATATTGCCTGTCATGTCTTATTGCTTAATTAATGACCAGCTAAGATGGCCCGTGCACATCGCCCCGGAGTAATTGTGAGCTGATCTGCCCAAGAGAATGAGTGGGCTCCGGCACGGCGGCTGCCTCAGACACACTGCCACGATTCCATCTCCACATCCTTCAGAGCGAGAACGCGGCTGGGCCGGTGAACCGAACACACAGCATCGGCTGCCCAGGTCACACAGCCATGCACACGCGCGTGCACACACACACACACACACACACACTCTAGACCACCGCTCTCTATTCCAGACAGAATTATCCCTTCCCCAAGCTGTGACCCAAGAAGCTGCCAAGGAGGCCTTTTGATGTTGGCCACGTTGCAGGTTTCTGAACGCCTTCACGTGCACAGCACAATACAGAGCAGGGTAGGAAGCGTGCTGTTTGGACGAGAAGAAGCAGACACAGAGCGGGATTCCGGGACAGAGGAAGCGCTGGGGACCCACGTGGATCCCTTTTCCTCTGCCACAGGGCGGGCTGTGAACCCACCGCGCCCGGCCATGCCAGCTCTCTTACGAGGCTCCGCAGTGTTGGGCGCTCAGGGGAGGGGGCGAGGGGCCCGAGGGCCGAGGGCGGCACGCTGCTCCGCGCCCTGACCGCGTCATTCGCACTCCTCTTTGGCCTCTTTCCTGCCTGGCATCCACAGTCCACGGCCACCCCACGTCCGACGGCCCCGGGGAAAGGAAACAAGGAGAGGAGAGCTCGTTTACACAGCTGCGGACGGCGGAGAGAAGACACCGTCCTGGCTGGCCAGCGTGGCCTAATCCACCCCAGAGCCCTGGCGGGCCCTCCCATGCTGGCTCTGAGCAGCGTCAGCACAGACTTCCCGTCTTGGGAGAGAACGCCACGACGGTGGCTGGGGCTTCCTTCTGCCGGGAGACCTGGAAGGGGCAGAGTCCGAAGGACATGCTCGGAGCAGGCAGCGGTGGTCAGGGTTCGGTGAGGCCTTGGCCGGCCCGGTGGGGACTGGCCCTGGAGGGCAGAGGGGGCCGCCGATGGGAAGCAGGGGCTCCCAGCATAGACACACATCCCCTGCTATGTGTGTGCCAGGCGCCGGGCTTGAACTCAGGGCCTGGGCGCCGTCCCGGAGGTTTTGTGCTCTATCTCTCGAACCACCGCTCCACTTGTAGCATTTTGTGGGGGTTTGTTGGACTCAAGAGCGTCACACAAATTTCCAGCCTGGGACTGGCTTTGAACCGTGATCCCCAGATCTCAGCCTCCCAAGATGACAGGCGTGAGCCACCGGCGCCCGGCTCACAAAGCCAGGCCTTTTCCAACTTTAAAATCCAAATCATTCTAAGGAGAGAAGCATCCAGATATTTAATCCCTGCCCCTCAGTCAGAAAGCAGCCACCCCCTCCCCACCCCGGGGATGCAGACAGGGGAAAGGAAAGCAGCAATAACCAGCCAGTGAAAATGAGAGAGAGAAAAAAAAGAAGAAGATCCATGGAAAAAGAAAAGTCAGCGAGGGACAAGCCCACTAACCGAGGATCATTCGGGTCTGCTCAGATTCCAGGATCATGGACTCCAGGCCACCAAGACCAAGAAGCAGTGCCGGAGAGCGAGGTATAAATCAAAATAAGAGGGCTCCCTAAAAGTAATTTCATTCTCAGTGCAGCAGCCGTGTTTTTTCCATCTCTGTGTACATCTCTGTCTCTGTCTCTGTCTGTCTGTCTCTGTCTCTGTCTGGGAGCGTCCACAGGCCTGGCCAGTGTCAGCCGGCCCCGGGTGGTCCCCAGGAGGCAACTGCCTGATCCATTTCTGTCCGACACGGCGCATCTCTGGGCCATGTGTTTTATGGGCTTGGCTTGTCCGCCTGTGCCTTCTCCAAGCTGCCAAATGTAACATCATCTGAGTTGTAACTCGATGTCTCACCAGCGGCAGCCGCCTTGCACAGACACCCAGAACACAGAGACCCTGGATGTGGATGGTGGCCGGATTAAGAGGGCTGACGTCCAGTCTAGCACTCAAGACGTGGCCTGGTCTCAAGGAAAACAACCGCCCTGTCATGCCTTGCTTTTTTGGCTCTGGGTTCATTCCTTTTGCCCAAACCAGTGGGTTTTTTTTAATATCAGCAATAAGTTGCTATAACACTGAGAAATGAAATTTGGAGGAGCTGAAATAAATCCTGGTAAATGGAACTTTTGGATGAAGAATCCCTGCTCTCTCTCGCTCTCTCCTCGCTTTTTTCAGATCTGTAAAAGTAGCAGGGTAAAAGCACAAAAGGATCAAGAAAAGAAAGAGCCCAATCTTTGTTCAGTGAGTGATAAAACAGCATTACTTGGGTGAAAATTGGCCTGACCCTCACCTGAGCCTGGCTCTGTTACCTCAGTAATTCTTGCAGCTGTCTGATTAGGTAAAGATTGCCCCTTCCCTACAAGAGGAAGTCAAAGAACAAAAAAAAAGGGGGGGAGGAGTGAGGGAGAAAAAAATCTTGGCTTAACTATAAAAGGTTGATTTTTAAAATCACAGTTGGGCTCACCCAAGCCAGTTTCTAATCTTATTTTTCAGGCTGAAGGAAAAAAAAAAAAACTCTGTCTTTTAAAAGAAATTCTTTGGATCCTTTTCTTTACAACCTCTAGACTCCATCTCAACTCACATTTCTTGGATGTGTTGGGGTTTTTTTAAAACCTTCTCCCTCTCTTGAAAGGAGAGCTTTTTCATATCTTTGCCATTCTGCTAGGAAGGTGAGCTGGGAGAGGAAGGCAGGGAGAAAGACTGGTTGGGAAGCAGAGGAGAGCACTGTTGGCAGAGTCCCGCCACGTCCCGAGGACTCTGGGCACGATTCCCGCCCTGCCCCTCTGTGTCTGCCGGAGAGAGGCAGAAAAGCCCACGCCAGAAACCTGGATATTGAGTTACAGCCTCTGCATTGTTCGTAGAGACCAAAACTTTTCTATGACATGACTGCCAAGCGGCCCCCTGTGTGACTAATATTTTTAACAGCATGATATTTAAAATTTGACAAGGATATAATAATTCATTCTTCAGATAGTCAACATAGCAGGAGAATAAGTCATGTCTTCAAACCAGGTTTCAGTGGGGCGGTTAAAAGAAGGTGAGTCCCCTCCCGCCCCCTTACAGCCCGCAATTTCATTTTGGCTCTACCACTTCAAACCACATAAAAATCCAATTTGGGGGGGGGGGGAGAATGACCTACTGAAAATCAGATGGAAAAGAAAAAGGAAAAAAAGAAACAGAAACAAGGGAGCGACTGGAAGGAGGCAGGCCAGGGTCTCCTCCCGGGGAGGTCGCCGGGCGGGTCGGGGGAGCCTCCTGGACTGCGGTCACCTGTGACACCCAGACGTGACGCCACACAGGAGAGGGTTTCGGCTGCAATCCCTGCCCCGGCGCTCAGCTCCAGCCTTGTCACCTAGGACTCAGAGACCCCAGACAGATCCTTCTCAAATGCACACCACGCTCCATGAGACCGCCATCTCCCGACAGCCTCTGTCCCAATCAACCACCACGTCACAAAAGCAAGATTGTGAAGAGTCTTCATTCAGCCAGGCCCCAGTGGCTCACGCCTGTAATCCCAGCTACTCAGAAGGCTGAGATCTGAGGACCACAGTTCAAAGCCCGCCTGGGCCGACAAATCCGCGAGACTCTCACCACCAGTTAACCCACAAAACGCTGGAAGTAGAGGTATGGCTCAAGTGGTAGAGTTCCAGACCTGAGTGAAAATCCAAGTAAGAGCATGAAGCCCTGAATTCGAACCCAGCACTGGCATAAGCGGGGGAGACCTAATCTTAAGAAGCAATGGAAATTAATATGATCACTTTAATAAGAGTAGACTGTGAATGCTTGATGAACCTAACACATATTATGTATGATTGCCCCAGACCTGTGGAATCATAGTAATTCTGTGGAACACATCACAAAAATATATCTGAAGTATTTGTTTCCTCTTGTGTTTTTTTTTCTTAAGACTTTGAGTCCATACCAACGGGGATGAAACCGGTAATGCTATGGTAACTAGAATCCCTAAAGTCCCCATGGATTTAACACAACGTAAGTGAAGTCTGGCTGGGCACCAGTAGCTCACACCTGTCATCCTAGCTTACTGGGGTGGCTGAGATCTGAGCCAGCCTACTGGGACAGGAAAGTCTGCAAGACTCTTATCTCCAATGAACCACCCAAACTCTGGAAGTAGAGCTGTGGCTCGAGTGGTAGAGTGCCAGCCTTGAGGGCAAAAGCCAAGCAAGAGTACAAGGTCCTGAACTTGAGTTCAAGCCCCAGAACTGGCTTGTGTGCATGCAGGTGCACACACACTACCACGCGCACACACACGCACACCAACCCTACCCGTGTTCATCCACAGTTGTCCCTGTGTGAAGAAAAGGATTATTCTTCGAGATCTCAGACATATTTGACAACTAAGCGTGCCCAGTTCCACAGCGTCGAAAGAATGAGGGAAACAGACTCTAGTCACAGGAGTGCACCACAGCCTCAGAAACCGGAGCCCGGGGAGTCAGCCACGGCTCAGGTCGCTCTCAGAACGGCCGAAGGATTCTCCTTGCCTGTAAAACTGTGGAAGCCGTACCCACCCACCAACTGTCGCTGCCCGGCCGCCCTGCCAGGGGCATTTAATGAGCGATGTCTGGGGCAGCACCCGAGCTGAGAACTGGGTCCATACCATCCGCAGATGCCTTTACCCACCATCAAAGCCACGCAAGCCGACGTCACGGGGGCTGGGTACCGCGTCGGCTCTGCAGGGGTGCGAGGCACAGGGGGAACGGAGGAAGAGCGCGCCCGTACGGCTCGGATTTTATGTCCTAGATCATTCTTTCCCGGCTGTGCACGAGGCCACGTCGACAGAAAGGAAAAGGCCACTGGGGTGGCGGCACAGGAGGTGCGGGGAGCTTCAGATTTTATTGTAAGACACGTTGTAACGTAAATCCCTGTCCGCTGGCGTTTCTCCGTTCCTGGGGAAGGTTTTTCCGGGGGGGTGGGCAGTTGTTCGGCTTTACCCTAAAACAAGTTCCTCTCACCTTTCCATGCTTTCGCGTGGTGCACGGACTTACCAATAGATTCACCCAATCCATGCTTCTTATTTTTAAGATAAAATATCTAAAGGGCCTACTATTTAGCGACGGCCGATTTCTTGCAGAATCCCAGCGTGGCAAGGGGTTTGCATCCCTTGACAAAAAAGCAAAAAAAAAAAAAATAGTAATAATTTACAGAGCTTAATTCTGGAGTCTGTAGTTGAGCAACGCGGGATTAATATTTACTCGCCAAGCGAGGCTGGCTGAGGGCGTGGTTAATTTTTGCAGGCAGTCATAGGCCGACACGGTGCGTGGTTAATTTTCGCAGGCAGTCATAGGCCGACACGGTGCGTGGTTAATTTTCGCAGGCAGTCATAGGCCGACACGGTGCGGAGACGGATGGCCCTCCCGGAGGGGTTCCCTTCCACAGCATCATTTGAAAATAGACAAGGCGGCTCCCATCTCAGGCTCTGTTTAAGTTATGGCATAAGGATAAAACAGGAAAGCCCGCAGGGAGCCGGCACGCCTTTGCGTGTTTTCTCAACACAACTCGGGAAGAAAGCCCGCCTGCACTACAAGAAGCTGCCACTGAGTTGTTGTCCTCATTTTGGCTCTCCTGGGGTTTGAACTCAGGGCCTGGGTGCTGTCTCTGAGCTTCTGCTTTGCTCAAGGTTGGCTGGCCTTCTACCACTTTGAGCCACTGTTCCACGTCTGGCTTTCTGTGGTTCATTGGAGGTCAGAGTCTCATGGACTCCCCTGCCTGGGCTGGCTTCGAACCGTGATCCTCAGCTCTCAGCCTCCTGAGTAGCTAGGATGGCAGGCGTGAGCCATGAGAACCCAGCCCGACACCACTCTCTCTCTTTTTTTTAAATAAACCTTTTCACGGGAAGACCTCTAGAAATGTATGGCAAGATCACTTTTGGCTCTCGCTACAATTGTGGGAAACAGGCCGTACGTCTCATCTATTCACCCAGACCACGGCTGACAGCCTCACTGCAGCCTTGTGCCCCGTCGACACACTCGGGGCTGCCTTCAAGGACGCGGCCGAGAGCGCTGTGTTCACGGGGCGCTCACGCGTGTGCTGCTGTGAACCCGCGTGAGGCAGGCCTCCCGCCCCTGCCTCCTTCCAGCCTGAGACCCACTGCACCTGGCGCTGTCAGGGTTCTACGGCGGGGAAGATGGATCCGTTATAAAGCAACTTTCCACGGGTCAAACTTAACGCACTGATAGTTCTTCAGACAAGCCAGAGAGCGGACCGGATGTGGGCTGTCGGCGGGAAGATTGCTGGCGCCGAGGGCTGGTGCTTTGGTCATGGATCCTCGCGGCGCATATTTCTGCTCATGGTTAGATCTGCCCTGGACATTCCTCAGTGTGTAGGAAGAATGCTGGATGAGGCCTCCCAGTTTCATTCCCTCTAATAAAGAAGGGTGGCTGCGGGCACAGCTGTATCAACACAGGACTCGGTCCGTATGGAAGGCAGCTGACGTTGCACGCCAGGTCTGACGTGCTGGGACACGGGTGCAGGCCGCGGCCCCCATCACCCACAAACGCCAGACCCGAAAACTCCCCCTGACCAGGCCTGAGGGGGGCGAGAGGCCCTGGGGACAGCGGCAGTCCATCAAGCATGGGACCAAGCTGAAGAGCATAATTTCTCTTATGTGGGTCTCTATATGCGTGAAAGATCTGTAACTCGAATTAAGTAGTGAACAGACCGTGCTCAGTCTAAGGGAAAATGCCAGAAAATTATTTCCTGTTGAAGTAAGGCATCTTATTTTTTCCAACTACTTATTCAAATAAGCATTATATTAATCTGTGGCATTCATAAATCTCTTAGTGAATAAATAATAATAATAATGAATAACGAGGTTATCCTGTTTCCAATATGTTCATAAATAATTCCTTCTAAACCCCCAAGTCTGGAAGTGTTCTCAAACTTTCCATTCATTACATATTCTTTGTCTATACCAGTGAGTGTCTTATTAATCATTTTAAGCCAATATAGTAAGAGCATCCTATTTTTTATGCTTTGTTTTTATCTACAAAACATTATAGTTGTTCTGTAGGACCATCAGCACGAAGATAAGCCATCTTGTCAGACTTCCAGAAAAATTAAATGAAATTTATATGAATACACAACTGGAGGTTGTCTAAATCAACAGCCGTCGGCTGATTTATCTCCACTCTGCCGAGTCTGAGGCGGTCCGCCAGCCGCAACCCTACACCAGCATCAACAAACGGTACAGCAAATTTAACCGTATCCGGAGTTGTTGGGAGGAATCAGGACACAACCGAGTCGCCGTGGCGCATATTAAATCACCTGGCATGGAAGACCCTGTTAGACGTGGCTGGCGCTTCCGTTGTGCGACGCTACATAGACCCTCTCCTTGTTACCGGGCAACGTGGCGTGATAAATACTCTTTAAAAGGAAACCATGGCCCACGCTTCCTTGCATGTGACACGGAATGTTTCGGTACATCCCGTGGTCCCCAGAGCGGCCCTGACCTCGCGTCCTCCTCAGCCTCCTCCTTCTGCTCAGAGTCTCGTGGGAGATGGCTCTGCCCTTTACCCTCTCTTTCTTCTTCTGCAGTGAAAACAGTTTGTTTCAGCCGGGCGCCGGCGTCTCACGCCTGTCATCCCAGCTACTCAGGGGGCTGAGACCTGAGGACGGTGGCCCCAAGCCAGCCGGGGCAGGAGAGTCCGTGAGATGCCCATCTCCAGTCAGCCGGCAAAGAGCCGGAAGAGGAGCTGTGATTCAAGTGGTAGAGCGCTGGCCTGGAGCAAACTAAAACAATTCAAGAACACTTCCCAGGCCCTAAGTTCAAACCCCAGGACTGGCACAAAAACAAAAGGGAAGAAGGAAGAGAGGGAGGAAAGAAGGAGGGGAGGGAACGCAGGGGAGGGGAGGCGGGCAGCGGGCAGCTGAGGGACAGCCGGGGTCCGGCCAGCGTCCAGGGTCCCGGGAGGCCGGGGAGGGGACATTTAGTATTATTCATGAGCCACTTAACTAGCACGAGCCAGGGCACGATGCAGCCTTTGTTTAGCGTCCCGGAGGTCTTCAGGGGGCTTTTAGAAATTGAAGGGATTTTTTTTTTTGATGAACGATGGGGATCTGGAGGATTGGCCGAGAGAGCTAGTGTACTTTTCCTGATACCTCGAAGAGCGCCACATTTCATCCTAACTTCCCCCTTTCTGCCATAACAAATTATCAGATATTCTGCTGGTGTTTTATTCTGCTATTGTTTTGCTACGTTAAATAACCCAGGGGGAGACATTTTTTAGAGAAATGTCCGTGTGGGTCTCTCTATTGCCAGGAGTTGGTTTCTCTTTAGCGGGCTGCCCTGACTGTTTGAACGCAAGCGAGGCGGCATATATTTGAAGCTGTCTTCCATGCCATCTCCTTTATGTTTATGATGCGCAGCCCCTCCCCGGGCTCTGTAATTTATGGCCCTCGCGACTTGGCTGAGAACTTCGCTAACAGAAAGGCTTGGGGATGGAACCGGGCGCAAGGTGGTGGCGGGGCTGTGTTCAATTAGAACAGCGATCTCCCTATTAGCATGACAAGGAATGGTGACAGAATCCAAGGAACTACCCGACGAAGGGAAAATAGATAGGGGACGTGTGGACAGAAATGTGTGATGGCTTCGTACTATCGCTGATTTTCTGAGCAATTTGCACCCGGAGAAAATATGTCCTGACTCCGGCAGTGTTCCCAGGGCATAAATAAAGCTTTCCTATTGTAAGGGGGGCAGAGGACACCGATAGAGTTACTGGGTAGATCACAGCAAAGGGCTGGAAACACAGCCCCTGCGGGCGGCCGCGTCCAAGAGAGGAGGTTACAGAGAACTCTCACGGCTCCAGGAGACACCGTGATCCACCATCCTGGGTGCTTTTCACACTTTTGGATGGATAACAACACAAACACTGTCAGGCCATGAGTCCTTGGATAACTCAGCCTCCCAGAGCAGCCGCTGTGCTTCCCCTAAAAGACAAACACCGAAAAACACACACGTCCTTCTCATTTAATCTACATAATATAATAAGTTAATAATAATACATTTAATAATTATTTCATCTCCCCTTCCTTGCTGAACTCTGATTCCCGGGGAAATCAAGGTCCACCGTTCTCAGTTTACAATCTGCCTTAGCACCTCTAGCCAAACGTGGTAAGGATGAACGTCCCTCTCCCCAGGTACAGCTGCGGCAGGTGTGGGGAAAGCCGGGAGGAGCGCGGGGCCACGGCCTGCCCTGGCCGTGAGCGGCGGCTGTGGGGAAAGCCGGGAGGAGCGCGGGGCCGCGGCCTGCCCTGGCCGTGAGCGGCGGCTGCTTTTCCACCTGACCGTGTGCACTTGTAAGGCCACAGACGGCTCTGTAGTGAGAACTAAGGGAATAAATAATTCAGTTTCTCGGAGGGTGAACGTCACTTTCCTCCTCTCCTATGGCAGGGGTGACTGGGTCCACGCCCAAAGTGCGTCCTCTTTGTTGTTCTTGTTTCTTCTCTTGGGTTTTTTTTTTTCTTGGCATTCTCAGTAGAGGTCATGTTGTAGACGCTCGGTTCTTATTCAACCTGACAAGTCACGTCGCGACTGGAAATTGGAATCTGCGAGAGCAGGGTGAGCGTGGGGATCGGTTGCCAGGGTCACTGCCCAGGACCGGGAGAACCTGGCAGCCGCTGGCGGTGTGGCCCAGGGGCCTTGGAGGCCGGGTGCGCAGGGCGGAGCGGGCCGTGGGGCGCTCACGGGCCGCACCGGGGCGGGCAGACGCACAGCCCGGCGCGCGCCAGGCTGCCCTCGCGGTGCTCTCTCGAAACAACAGAATTTAAAAAGCTGGGACTCTGCAGCCTGCCCAGGAAGGCTTTCGGCTTCTGAAAGTCCACGCGTGGCCTGGAACACAGCGTCTCCTGTGTGCACACACGCGCGTGCAGGCATGCCATCTTGCACATCCTGTGCAAAACGTAAGCGTGAAGGTCTACAGAGTCCTGCTTTTCCCCCCCTTTTTTGCTCAATGTGAGTCAATACGGCCGTTATCTCGTCGGCCTTCACCTCCCGTATAAACTAAAATTTATTGGTGCCGCTATGTGCTCTGGACAGCTGGCAATCGGTGACAGAAGGGTGTTACGTTTCGTGGCCAGGAAGTGTGGCCCAGGTGGCAGAGCACCTGCTTAGCCCCCGGTCCACGCCCCCCCTTTCCTCGTTCTTCCCTGCGGCCCTCCCCACCCTGCCCATCCCCCCACCGCATAGCCACACACATACGTAGGACATAATGGCCACGCTCTCCCCTCCTCCTCCTTCTCGTATTACTCCTCAGATGATTGTTTCTTAACTTACTACTGATTCAGATATTCATTTAGATCAAACTAGAGATTAAGGGAGGCAGCCTTTCTTACGAGACACCACTGGATGGATTCCAGTGTATTTTCGGAGTGGTGGGGCGATTCGCAAGGTCCAGGCGCTGCACTGGGCTTGCGTGACGTGGAGAGGGCCTTGTGCCCATGCACAGCCATCGCTCCCTCTGCCTGGGCGGCGGTGGTCTGCGGGCCGCTGATACCCACCTGCCCGCTCTGGACATTTCACGTGCACGAAGTTGCAGGAGAGGTAGTCTTTTATGCTCGCAGGTGTGTGTGAAAATAACGGGGAAACCACCCGGAAGCTGTTTTGAGAGTGGAGAGAGGTGGATGAGCAGGTTCAGAGTCTTGGGGGTGGGGTCAGATCCGAGTATGTTACCCGCACCTGGGAAAACCACAGTGGAGTCCCTCCATTCAACTCTGGCTTTGAGGGGTTTACCCACACGGTAGCATCGATCAATAGTTTACGCCTTTTGTGAGTGACAAATAATATTCCGCTGCATAGATCTACCACACTCGGCTCTTCCACTCACCTGTGGATGGTGTCTGCGTTAGTTTGGGGGCTTTCTTTTTTCTCGCAGTTACTACGATAGCACCACACGTACCTGTTTGCATCCGTTTGGAATTGAGACCCTTTTGGCCGCATTCCACAGTGACGGCCACGTTTGTGTAGCTGCGTCTGACCACCATTTTTGAAGTGTCGTCTCCTCTCTGGGCTGCATGGGCCTCTGGGCCAAAAACAAACTGACTCTGAGCGTTGATGTGTGTGTCTGGACACTGCGCTCTGCTCCGCTCAGCCCCAGGTCTCCCCTCAGGCCAGGCCCACGATGCTGTGACACAGCCCGTCCCCGGAAGCTGTAGATCCATCCATGCTGGCATGGCCTCTCGGGGTCGCCCGGTTGGTTCTATCCGTCCACATTTCCGAGCGCCGGTCGGATCAGCCGGCAGCTGTTTGTGTGGCTCGTGTTCAGTGACAGTGGGTGAGTTTCCATGCCAGGCTGCGCGCGCTGCTCTCTGAGAGACGGCCCCTCTGTGAGGGCAGACGCCACAGCGGCTTGCTTCATTTTGCCTTTCCGACACAACCAAAGGTGGAGCTTTTTTTTTTTTTTTTTTGTCGGTCGTGGGGCTTGAACTCTGGGCCTGGGCGCTGTCCCTCAGCTCTTCAGCTCAAGGCAAGAGCTCTACCACTTGAGCTACAGCACCACTTCCGGTTTTCTGGTGGTTTATTGGAGATAGGAGTCTCACAGTCTCTCCTGCCCGGGCTGGCTTTGAACTGCGATCCTCAGATCTCAGCCTCCTGAGTAGCTAGGATTACAGGCGTGAGCCACCAGCTCCTGGCTTCAATGGCGGAGCTTTTTGTCTGACGTTGAAGAAGCCGACTGTGTGCTCCTTCAGAGTGGATTCGAATTAACACTCGCAATTTAGAGAGAGCCTATTTGCATTTTCTGATTTTTTTAAATCATTTTTGTACTTCAAAAACGTGTGGTTTCCAGTGATCTCAGTGCGGTGCGTATTCTCTGTATCTTTAAATATACCCAAATGTGACACATCAAAATATGAATGTTGCTAATAGAATTCATCATATTGAATAAAGGTTAAGGGGTTTTGACCTTTAAATATAATACACTGATAATATTTCAAAGTCCCTCAACGCAAGGTGCTGATCAACACAAGGCTACTTCTCACTTGATACCAAGTTGCGTTGAGTTGTTTAGTTGTTTTTTTTTTTATTCTTAGGGAAGTCTTAGGTTTAAATTTGCAATTTAAAGGTGAGTTGGTGTTCTTGTTTAGTGATATTTGTTTAGTTTTGCTTTGCTTTGTGTTTTGGAAGGGTTTGCGAGACAAAGTCTCACTGTGGAACCCAGGCCACCTTTGAGCTTGTGATCTTCCGCTTTTGTCTTCTGAGGGCTGATGTTACAGGAGTTCACTCATTGCCTGGCTGAGGTTGTGTTTCAGTCACGCTGCACGGTTGTTTGCTCTGTAGGATCGTGTTCTCACGGGGCTTCTGGGCTTGTTGTTTCCTTGGTTCACCCTACCAGTAATCGTAGTTATTAATTGGGAAGTAATTTTGTTAATGAGGAAGTTGTTACTTATTTTCTTAAGTGAGGAAGTCATCCATATAGATACCCATATTCCCATCGCTTTCTTCACCACAGGACTGTCTGGGGGTGAGAAGGGGCAGGTCTTTAAGGCAGAAAGAACGGCAGCAGCCAGGGTCTAAGGCAGCCCACCACCGCCTCCGGGACCCGCAATGGGCCAAGGGAGGATGAAGAAAGGGGTCCGGATTCCACCCGAGCACGGGGCACGCGAACGCCGGGAATCACCACCAACCCCGCGAGGCCGCACCCGAGCAGAGAACACGTTCCTGCGCATCTATTTGGACAACACCGAAACGGGTGTGCAACAAGTAGCCCTCGGTCTCACACACAAGTTCCGTCTTCTTCCCTGCCTGAATCTTAATGCACCCGTTTATTCAGTCGCTGCCAATATATGTAAAGTGACCAAAAAAGAAAAAGAGGGTCAGACTACTTACAATATCTCATTTCCATACGTCATATTGAAATCATGAATTCATGCAGCTCCTTCTAGGATTCTTCCTCCCTCATTCTCAAACACGGTGGAGCCGATTTACATATGATTTCCAATTACTTGAAAGAGAAGTTCCGGCCTTCTGCCACTGGAAACCCTCTCGTTTCCTAGATGACAAGCCTCTGATGAATTAAGATTCCTTGAATACCAAAAGCCATGTCGACTCTCAGCCTGGAGACATGTTGTCGCATGAAGAATCAAGGCGTGGCGATGTCCTCGTTTGCTAAATCTCACATCTGTTCAGCAAAGCCACATAGGAGTTTTAGCCTTTGAAAAGTTGGTTGCAATGAGGAAAGAGTTAAATTGAACTTTGGATCTGTGAGTTACAACATAATCTCTTGATATGTTAGCAGGTCAATAGTTCAGCCAAGAAAGGGACTCTAACTTGAGCAGACACTAATTAAAAGAATCAACTCTGATCCTCCTACATATGTCCGATCATATTAACACATTTCTAGATTTCTGACTCAGTGGACTTGTCAAGATTAAAGGATTTGCTAATACGAAGGAACAGAGTCTGTGTCCAAACTGACTGGGCGGATTTGTGAACAAATTAGTTCATTTAAAATTGACAGTGAAGGATTGATTTTGCACAAAATGAGTTACCTACGGTATTCATCATTTCCTCCACCCGGGCACACAGGACAGAGATCCGTCTCCTTCTCTTTCTGATTATAATCGGGCTGCTTACTGAGTTCCTTTATTTTACAGGCCTGATTGCAGCCTGCCATTCTTTTTAATTCAGATGTATTTTAGCCTCTTAGGCAGACCTTCAGAAATAACTTCCTTAAAAGCCCCAGTGAAGTGACTCATTACACAGGGCTCAATCCAACCATGCTATAAATTATAATACAGTAGGAAAGTTCTAATTGCACAAAGATCCAATTATTGGAGCCTTTGTGACTTGTTATCCAAAGTCAGGGCCAAATCTAGGAACACACGTCCAAAATTCAAGGTCAGCACACAAGGCTCAGATAAGACCTAGTACATTTGACATTTAGCATCTTTAGTACATGAAGAATAATGATGGTTTCATAAAAAGGGAGACGTGCTCTATATGAAATAACAACATAGAAAATACCAGAATGATTGAGGTACTTGTTTCTGGGGGGGGGGACCCAAAACACAAAAATCTTACAAAGAAGTAATAGAATGTAGTAACAAGAAACAAATTAGCAAACCACAAGAATGAAAAACTTAAACCCAAAGAAAATCGTATGCACTTGCCATATTTTATTTATCAATATCTACGTCTCAGACATGAGGAGGACCAGTGATAGTACAGTGAAATTTCTGGTTTAATCCAGTGAGGTGGTGGACAGAAAAGAGGGTTAGGGTAAGTATTTTGGAGCATTTGGGTTGTGTGCCTTGATTCAAGATGGCTCCTGTTGAAAGATGGTGGAGGAATTCAAGAAGAAATCGTTTCCATTTCACATATCTGAGGAGTCTCTGGGAGACCCGATGGAGCGTGACATGTGGTTTACTTTTTACGGACAGATGTGTGTTCTGACTTTATGTACAAAGGCAGTGTTACCTCCACTTTGCAAATGGAGTGCAAGCTCGGAGAGAAAACCAACACAGCGCTCCGCAAGGAGGCAGACGGCAGATCCGTTGGCAGCCAGCCCTGTGACATCAGTTTCTGCAGGGTCTCACGTCCGTGTTCAACTCCACCATGTCCTCAGTTTTGCTGTTACCATACACACACACACCCCTCCCTGGCGTGTTCCATCTAGAGACGGATAGATGTATCACGAGGTTTATAGTATGACCAACCGCTGTTCCAAGTACAGTTGAACTCTCTCCAACATGGCGACAAACGCTTCCGGAATTAACTCCTGATGTGTCTCCCCGAGGCGCCCCGTGGTGCCCAGGGAACCTTGCACAGGTGTCCGGGAGGCCCGAGGTAGAGGAGGAGAGGAGACCAGAGATGAGATCCACCCCAGCTCGCCACCGGCGAGTGGTAGAAGCAGGGAGACGACCCTGGAAGTGCGCGGTGTTTGTGTGCAGGCCTGCTTCGCCTGCCCCCTGCCTCTACCCCCTTCCTCCCTCGGCCTCTGCCCTCGTACCACGGGCCCCAACGGCAGGGGACACAGGTGGCTGGGCCGCACCCCCCCCAGCACCCCAGTCCTGGGAGATGGGGGAGTTCCCAGGAATCCGTGCTAAAAGCTGCTGCAGAAAACACGTGGCGCTCACTACCAGCACCGCGGGGCTCATCGTATACAATTATTCTTATGTTGTTTGGAGGCAGAAATAAATGCCTAAAAAAAAATGTGGTCTGGGTACTCTTGGCTCACGCCTGTGGTTTTAGTGACCCAGGAGACTGAGATCTGAATAAAATCACAGTTCAAATCCAGTCTGGGCAGAAAAGTCGGCAAGACACCATCCCCAGTAAGACAGGGGAAAAAAACCAGCCAGGCTGGAGGCATGGTTCAAGCGGTTGAGTGCCAACTGCAAGGGGAGGGGGAAAAAAACGTGAAGCATTTTATAATTTTCTAACTTGCATTGCTAAGCAAAGCCAACTTCACAGAAATTCAGAGCAGTCTATCTGCGCACCTATTTCTATGGAGTGATTTAGACATATCCTAAAAAAAAACTCTGATGTAAATTCAGAGCTTCCTGCCCTGCCTGAATTGACTCCAATCTTTAGCATCTGAGAGCATACGGAACCAGGGATTTGCCATCGTACAAGATCATCCACAGCTGGTCCGCCCTGGAGCGTGAGCTACTTCAACTCAGTGCGATCCTCTGTGAGGGACAATGGAGAGCCATGTGGGAGAGAAGACCTTTGGTTTAAGAGAAGGTAGAAGGAAAGGCACTAAGAAATGCTCCACAGCCCAGATAGCTCAGAGGTCAGTGGAGAGACCAGTGCTCGGGCTCTGCTGCGCGTTCGAGCTGAACTTAATCAGGAGAGAGGAAGCCCCTGTCGGGAATCCTCCCCAGACCGAGCACTGGTCCTCGGCAGCGCCCTGGTTCAGATGATTCTCTTTGGTGTTCCAACAAGGAAGAAAAGGGAAGCTTAAGATAAGATGTCTCTCCCAGCGTTCACGGCCACCGCATCATCTGGGAAGAGCAAACTTCCTACCCTAGACTCTGTTTACGTGAGACGCTACCAAGGGATTTACTTTTCCCGTCGTTCCTTCATCCATTCGCCCCCATCTGTCTCCTTTGTGGGACCAATTCTGTACGTTTTTCCATGTAGAAAGCCCCTCGGCAATCGGCGTGAGGTGGCGTTTGGGGCAGCCCGGCGTCCGGCTTCGGGCACGCGCTTTCTGATCCGCTCTGGCCTTTCCCCGGGGTGGAGGCTGCCAGGAGGGTGTCCCGGGCTTGCTGGGCTTTCCCTCAGCGACGTTTCTGTGTTGGTGTTCTATAAAGACGGATCTGGTTATTAACAGAAGCCGCTTCTCACCTGTGTCTCTGCTTCCCGAATCCAATAGCCGGAAAGGGAGCCAAGCCCTCCCAAAACAACTGCGCCGTGGAGATGACACCGTTTAATTTGAATAATAAATAAGCTCTACGGTTACCTTTTTGCTCTGCCGCACGCTAAACACTTGCACCTGATCCGGCTCCCGGCTTTATTTGCAGACAACATCCAAAGTGTGTGGGGTAAGGTTGGACATGATTTATGAACGTAATGAATTAGTTTTATTATAGGTGATTAAGTGTATTTTACTTTCTTAAAGCGCAAGAACTGGAGAAGAAAAGCCATCGTTACAATCTGAAAATAACTAGAAAGATAAGTTCATTAACTTGCCTCCACTCCCACATCATAAAAACCTTGTTAAAAATTACTCCCCGGCCTGCTGTATTAGCTTCTTTATGAGGTAATTTCTCCATACAGTAATAAGATTTTTCTTTTACTCTCCAGTGCATATTAAACCCACTAATCTTCTTTTATAAACTATAGTTTCAGCCACTTTCTCAATCGACTCACTTTAAAGATGCCCTCCTATTCCTATGCAAGGTAGCAGGCGCAGAGACAAGCCCCGAGCTCCGAGAGAACCTGCGTCCGGATTTATGGCACAATCTCCTCACCCTGCAGGGAAAGGCCGTAAACGTGGAGGACGATGTCTGGCGACAGAGCAAACAGCAGAGACGCTGCAGCATTCATCACGAGCATGAGCGGGGGGGGGGGGGGGGCGGCGAGAGCAGAGCGGTTTGACAAGGCGGTGGTGGGTGAGGCGGGCCAGGGTCAGGAGCGCGTGTCCGCTGCCGGCCGCTCACCTGCGGTGGCCTCTGCGGGAACCAAAGCTTCCTTCTGATGTCCAGAACCACAAAGCCTGACAACTGAGTCCACCACCTTCCGGCCCAAGATGGCCAATGATGACAGAAGTAATTAACTTAATGCGCTATGCATCAGGCATCCCCAAGTCGTTAATGCGCCTTGAAGATGATGAATTAATTCAAATTGTTACACAACACCAGTCTCTCAAACCAGGCCAGTACCCAGCTGACACAACATTTTTTTTCCCCTTCCAGTTAAAGTTAAAAGAAAAAACAACCAAGGCTCCCCTTGCCGTCTCGTGGTTGGGCTTGCTTTGCTTACTGAAAAGCAGAGATCTCCTTCGGAAATATAAGAGAGGCGAAATTGCCACCATATAAACAGGCCCTTGGCAACCAAGACTGGATGCAGAATCCAGTAGAAAAACACAGAGGAGAATGAACTGGAGAGACTGCTCAAGGGGAAACGCAAATGTCCCAACAGATATGTTTAAAACTTTTTTTCCTCTTTCAATAAAGGAAAAATGGAACGTGCCAATTTTTTCAAAGAAATCCGATTGCCAAAGATTAAACTAATGCAAAACCACAACATTTAAGAAAAGGAAACTTCCCTGTCTGGCTTGTGAGCACACGGGTGAGCCTCGTATCAGCGACTCCAAATGCCTGGGAACGCGTTGCACCACCAAGGTCTTCTGCGAGAGACATTGGCTAGAGAAAAGAAAAATTAAGTAACAACCTAATGCTCTTCTATTCATATATCAATTACTTTTATAGTGTTTAAAATAGAGAGCACATTTAATCATCATTTTATTTGCTGATGTTGAGAATCTCATGATCTACGAAGTTGAAATGTAGATTACAGGAAAACATGCATTATATGGTATAGCATATTGATAGGTAAAACTATACATGATCTATTAAACAGGTAGGTAGGTAGGTAGAGAGAGAGAGATAGGATGGATGGATAGATAGATAGATAGATAGTGGTAGATGACAGGTGAATAGCGTTTTAGCTATTAAATCAATACTGAGCTTTGACAAAGAAAACCTGAAGATCCATTTGGGGCTGGTACTGTAACTTTCTCCATGGGGAAGATACACTCTGTTTTGGTGTTTTTAGACCAGATTTACCCACCCAGTCCTGTCAGGGCTCCTGACGACTTTTGAATGGCTGAGAGAGGTGGGAGGCTGGGTGGCCGCACTTACCGGTCTTACGTCCACGCTTAGTAAAATACCAGCGTGCGCGGGGCGGCGGCACCAGCTGCAGCTGGTCCTCGTGTGTCCTCCACGCCCCGTCTCCACCCGCGCTGCACACCAGCCCTCCCGGATCAAGGCGGGGCCGGCGAGGTTGGTGCCGCGGAGTTGCTCTTCCTCCCTCCGGGTTCAAGTGTGTTTCCCAACCACAGATGGGGTCTCGGGCGGCCACGCAGACGGCGAGGGCCAGCCCTGAAAGCAGGGCACCCCAGCTCCCGGGTTCCGGTTCCTTCCTCCCGGCTCACCCTTTGTCCCCTAGATGAGGGCGTCGTGCGGGGTGTGGTGGGGGACGAAGGGGAGGGCTCTGGTACAGACTCTCCCAGCACACAGTCTAGCACCCCGTCACGGCCAGCCCCGCCGATTCGTCTCAAGACATTAAAGTTACCCTTTTTACTTAGGAAAGATACACGATGCCACACGGAATATTTATAACGAACCTTTTAAGGTTTATTCTCACCTATTTTTTTGCCCTCAAGGGTCATTTCATAAAAGAGATAAAAAAATGTCTCCACCCGGGGCCAGCTCTGTGGGTGGTCAGAGGAGATGAAGCAGCCACAGATTCTCAGAGACGTGCGAGCCGGCGGGACTCGGTCCCTCAGCCGGTGGCGTGTGTTCCACAGCGGCAGGCCGTGGAACCACGCGTGTGACGCAGCTGGGTGAGAATCCACGTAACAAACGGGCAGGAAACACGGCCCTGACACACACACTCACTGATGGCCTCCGTGACTCTGAACCCAGGCCTGGAGGTGGCTGCTTTGTTCACTAATTGAAAAATTATCCGGAGCCTTGACAGCATTGGGGGGTAAATCTCACCCCAAAAAAGAAGCTTTACCTTTCCCATTAGACTACGGGCCCGAAGTTGAACTTTTAGGTATTCTTTTTTCAAGCCCAGCATTGATTCAGTAGCTAAATATGGGGGCTATAAATACGTATTTTGTGCTTCTTGCTAATGTGTCTTTCACTTCTGTGCTTTCTGATTGTAAGGGTTAATATTAGTCCCTGGGGGATGAAACCATAAAAGAGATTTGGTGATTGCACTGTGAGAAAAAAAAAAAAGTTTAAAAAATTGACGGCTCATCAGACTCGAGCAACTCTGCCATGACGGTAAAGAAAGCTGGGCCAGGCTGGGAAGGTGGCTCAGTGGTAGAGCGCTTGCCTTGCATGCTCGAGGCCCTGGGTTCAATTCCTCAGCACCACATAAGCAAAAAGAAAAAAGCCGGAAGTGGCGCTGTGGCTCAAGTGGTAGAGCACTAGCCTTGAGCTGAAGAGCTGAGGGACAGCGCCCAGGCCCAGAGTTCAGGCCCCACAACCGGACCCCCCCCCAAAAAAAAAGAAAAAGAAAGCTGGGCCAGGCGCCGGTGGTGGCTCACGACTATAATCCTAGCCACTCAGGAAGCTGATACCTGAGGATCAGGGTTCAAAGCCAGCCAGGTTAGGAAAGTCTGTGAGACTCTTTATCGCCAACTAACCACCAAAATGGAGCTGTGGCCCAATTGGTAGAGTGTTAACCTTGAGAAAAGAAAAAATAAAGCTCAAGCACAGCACCCAGGCCCTTACTTCAAACCCCAGGACAGGAACAAAAGAGAAACAAAAAATGGAGGGGGAATATTCCGAAGGTAGACGGGCCGGGTGTGTGACCGGCTCTGCCACTGAACGATGACGCAAACGCGGGCCAGGTCTCTCAGCTCCTCCTGCCTCCATTTCCCGGTGCACCTCACAAGAACCCACTGGATTGCTGTGACGTTTCAATCACTCCATACACTGCAAAGGGCCAGGCTTGTGGCAATGACCACTGGGAACATTATTGGCTTGTTCTTAAAGGGACCCTAAGATCACACAGGTACAGCACATTTTGTGCTAATTTTTCTACAAATCGAATGCAACGATGATTGTTCCAAGAGTTCCTCAAGGAAAACAAGGAGCTCACTGTGGAAATGAGGCGATGAGGCTCGCTCTTCAAGGCTGAGAGCTGGACCCAGGCGCTCAGGAGCCTGGCACGGCGCCCGGGGTTGACCCTCGTCTGGCCTCCTGGACGAACAACCTGCCTGAACAAGCTGCCTCAAAACTCCGGGGAAACTCGGCTCCTCTGGGAGGAAAGGTTCCATAGAAGATTCCAGAAGTACCCCCAGATTCTGCGACAGGATGACCCAGCTCTGACCACAGCTCCCAGAGCTGATTTCCGCCACCCAGTGCCCAGATTTAAAATGTGCTTACCCCCCCCCCCGCCCCCGGCCCGTGCTGAAGGAGAGCAACGCGTGTTTGCAGTTGCTGCTTCCTCTAGGCTCAGTGGGAGAGCCGGGAGACTCGAGGAGAGCCACACCCTTGGAGAGCTGACCTGTCACGTGTGCCGCACACACGGTCCGTGGGCCCCTGCGTGTGCCTGGAGGGCCTGCGGCGCGATTGTGCCCCCACGTCTGCGGGTCTCGGTCGCTCAACGCCAATCGGTCGACCAGAGCCCACGGGGCTTTTCCAGAATGGGAATTCACAGAGGAGGAGAGTGAGACTTACTCAAGACCCTTCCAGAACTTTCTGTGCATGGAGTGCGTCCTGAAGTCTGAAAGCCAGCGGCCCGATCTGCTTCAAATGTAAAAGCGAATCATGAAAAGTGATCTCCAGGATCTTCAGCAAAACGCTGTTAGAACTCAGCAGCGTGCAAAGAAACGGGTATCCTTAAAAATGAGCGTGCACAGGTGTGCACTGGACATGAAAGCTGATGTGCAGCAGTGACCTGTTAATTACGTGGAGAACTACGCAATGAAATAGAATCCTGGCTTTGTCTAAACACCCATTTTCTAAAAGTCTCAAGTAATCAGTCCAACATTTCCAGATTGTCATGTTTCTTTTCAAAATGCACTGAGTACCTAAGTACTAAGTAGTGATTCTGTTGTTTATTTATTTATTTATGCCGGGCCCAGGGCTTGATCTCACGGCCTGAGCACTATCCCTGGCCTGAGCTGCTTTTTTGCTCAAGGCGAATACTCTCCCCCTTGAGCCACAGCGCCACTTCCAGCTTTTCCTGTGTCTGTGGTACTGAGGACTCGAACCCAGGGCTTCATGCATGCCAGGCGAGCACTCTACCACTAAGCCACCTTCCCTGTTTTTCATTTTTTAAATCTAAGAACATATATAATGATATATATTTGAATATATGCTTAAATATATATGTGTATATATATTCATCGTACTTTTTTGTCTCTATCTCTCTGTTTCTCCATATATAAATAGATAAATCAGTAGATATAAATAGATATAGATAGGTAGATAGACAGGTAGACAGACAGAAATCATTTTAAGCATGTTTCCAGCCAGCTTAACTTTACAGCTTTGGTGAGCTTGGCACCATGACCTGTTGGCACCTCTCGGCTTCACTTGAAGAAGCAGACCAGAAATTCTCACCGTTTCACAGCTACACCATCCTCACACGCACAACAACTGTGAGCCATGTGGCCAGCATGGCCGCGGCTGAAAATCTGACCACCTACCGGGATAAACAAGCGGAAGTCGATTCTAAAGTATTCCCTTAAACGGTTTCCTGGCAAGGCCACCACCTGCTTTGAAACTTTAGTTTTATGACCTCACCTGCAGCTATCTTCGTTTACCCGTGTGTGTGTGTGTGTGTGTGTGTGTGTGTGTGTGTGTGTGTGTGTGTGTGTGTGTGAGCGAGCGGAGAGCCCCGAGCCCTGGTAGCCAGCACTGTTGGCAACAGTCATTGCAGAAAACAAAGCGCGTCGCCAACTCTTGAGTATGAGGAGAACTTGAACCCTCTCCTCAGCAAAGGCCGCGGCTCAGGGAGGGCAGTGGCAGAGGCAGCCTCCAGGCAGAAGGCACCATGCCCTTTTTGATTTTCTATCGCCATACAATGGCCCCAAATGGAGGGTAGAAGATGATAGAGAGATGGTGGATTGATTCATAAGTAGATGATGGATTGATAATAGCTAGATAGCTAAGTGATGATAGATGACAGGTAGAGAGATAGACAGACAGACAGACAGACAGACCGTTAATCTTTATGCTTTCAAATCCCAGTTTCCGAGTAGGAAAATCTGCTTTAAAGGAACCAGACCATATCCTGGTCTCCTCTCTCTCTCCGCCCAGTGTTATAACACCGGGAATCAAGAAAGAAAGAAAGAATAGTAGGGGCAAAGCACATTGGACATGCCAATAAATGAATGATAAATTATTAAAGAGTGATTGGAAATATTGCCATTTTTCATAGCTGTCACTTGAAGTATAAAAGCATCAGCACATTAAACTAGTTACTGCTTTCTCATAATTGAGACTTTAGCTCCTAGCTGTGCCCTGCAGCTTTTCATTAATCACTGCGACTGAAGTTCAAGCTCAGTGACAGCTTAGGAGGCATTAACTGGGCAAAGCATTTCCCAGGTACGGTTGGGGAAGGCCTTTTAGGCCTATAATCCATAGCTAATTGTTTTTCAAAGTCTCTAAACACAATCTACTCCTGGCGTTTCCTAGTGACAGAATTAGCCGTAAACTGGTTTTCTTTTTATCTTCCCAGGCTTTCTCTCACAAAACTCTACTGAGAGCCCATTGTTGGCTGCATAAAACAGGTGAAAAATGACCGTGCTATGTAAAGCTGTAACTGATACTTAGCCCGGTGAAACATTTATTAGATTGCCTTTGAAGCGACACTTCCTGAATACTTATTCTAATCACACCATTTAATGTGTCATAAAAGAAACGAGGTGACATGAAACTCGGCACACAGGCCGCGCTCACTTTGTGCAGGGAAAAAGAAAAGTAAGATTCTGGCTGGGTTCTTTTAACAAATTCATCCGACTCTTCGCCCAACAGGACTTAGAGGCACAACACCACATTTCACATTTCCTTATGCTCCTAGATCCTTGAGGAAGGTCCTCTCTGCAGCCTTGATCTATCTATCTATCTGTTATCTATCTGTCTATCTATCCATCTATCCATCTGTGTGTGTGCATATATATAATATATATATAATATATATAACTTTTCTGCAAAGCATTATGTCACCGGCTTTTAATGGATGTGCCAAAACATTCCTTCTTTCGTGGAACAAATTACCAGGGGCAGGGAGGTTCATTAATTATGTCATCTAGTTGGATCGAGGCAGGTGCGGGCTACCTCGGATCGAGTGGCCGTTGGAAGGAAGGCCCAAGCTCAGGCTTTTCTATTAGGAGCCAGCATGTCTCCAGACTCCTGGAATTACTTTGTGTTTATTGATTAATGGCCATAATTTATTACAGGGCGGAAGATCTTGCATCGAGTTAAATGTGTGATTAATCAATTTTCCATCAAATTATGAACAGCGGACCAGTTGCCAGAAAGAAAATACCAAGTGCGTTTTCCCATGGTGTCGATCCATCGGCTGTCAGCGCGGGGCTGCCGGTCAGCCCCCCCCCCCGGCCGCCGCCCTGACACGCGTGACAGATACCATGTCCACCCGCGGCCTACAGGTAGGAAGGGGACAGCCGCCCTGTCATGACTCGCTCCTTGAGTTCATCTCCAAACAGTTTACGGATGCGGAATTCGTTTCTGCCTTCAGCTTGAAACACATCATGGCTAAGTCAACAATCCGAGATTAAGCGGAGGCGAGTACTGGAGGGAGGGCACCCTAGGCGAAAGGGAGATGAATTCTGTGACGTCCTTGGACTCGGCAGCTCATTTTTACCTTCCACTGGGAACACCCAGGCGCGCGCGTGACGGATGGCTGAGGCTTCCCGGGCGTGCCGTGGGGCGCCGCCCGGCCTGCCGCTGGAGGAGGGGCTCTGGTTTTCCAGAAGTTAACGTCTCTGCGTCAATAACAGGTAAATTCAGAGGGGCTCTCCAGCGGTCTCAGCCAGCGCTTCAGGGAGAGGCTGACTCCCGAAATCCTCACCAGCCAAAGGAAAGGGTGAGGTCACCTGACGGCGCCGTTACCGTTTCAGGAGAGGACGGTGGACGACGACTTACCTAGAGAAACAACCGGCCCGAGAAAGGGAGAGATTCAACCGGAATTCACAGCTAGAAAGGCGACAGGTGCCGCTCTGGCCATCACAAACTGAATGACCCGCGTGCTGGCACGCCTGCGGCCTGGCTGCGGAGGAGGCTGAGCTCCGGGGATTGTGGTTTGAGAGCAGCCCGGGCGGGGAAGCTTGTGAGACCCCCCCCCAGCTTCTCCCTGGGGTGCCGTGGGGCGGGGGCAGGGCAGTTTCAGGCTGTCCCAAGCAGAAAAGTCAGACGCCATCAGAAGGAAGCTGGGCGTAGCGGCACAGGCCTGGCGTCCCAGCAAGGAGAGGAAGCTCCGCACGGGCAGCCGGCCCAGCGTGCACACCCGCAGGACGGCTCAAGGCTCCACCTCAAGAGTGGCCAGGCACTGGCATTGCTGAGAAGGCGTTCTACCGCCTGAGCCACCCCACCACCTGCTGGCAGCCGGGTGCCCTGCCCCCTCCATAGCGGCGATGACAGCTCTCTGCTTTGGTGCCCAGCTGTTGGCTGGGATGGAATGTGTATGCCTGGGCCGTCCCTGAGCCCCGATCCCCAATCTCTGCCTCCCAAGTATCTGAGATTACAGGCTTGCACTACCACCCCCAGCTTGGTTCACTCAGGTTTGAAAGACAACGGTTCGGGGTGATGTTTTCCCTTTGTAATGATTCCTTGTGTTTTCCTCTCAGAATTAACGTTCAACTTGTCAAATTTCCAAATGCCTGCGAATGTCTTCTTGACATAAGGGAACAGAACCGAGGCGCCGAATCCACTCAGCTCAGGAACTGCGGTGTGCCAGCATCTTCCAAAACATCTTCTCACAAAAGGCAGTTGGGAAGGATTTTTTTAAGCCATTGTTTAACACAGAAAGAATCTCTCACACCTTTGTGAGTACAAATTACTATTCACAGTACTGTCTAAACAAAAAGAAATTTCTCATCTCAAGGATAGATCTGCCTCAGAGGATATGACGCACTGTTGTACGTGGAATGTTTGAGCAAAAGCTCTGTATCAAATACACAGTCGCTTTTCTGGATTTTATTAGAATAATCTCTTACTATGAAGTCCTTTCTATAGTTATATAGAAAACTCGTATTCGACCAGAAAAATGTTACCCCAACCTAATCTACTGCTCTAATAGAAATAGTTCCTCTCCCAGTGTTTCTGTGTGTGTATTAAAACTCAATGGTACAGAACGTAATGGTAGGCACGCTCATTGTCGATAATGATCTATGTTTCCAGAGTAATTTTCCTCTGCTCTGAATTTTATTTTGAGCCAATACCGAGACTGAACTCAGGACCTGGCCTTATCTTTTTCCATTCAAAGCAGAAAAAGCGTCTCTACCACGTGAGCCACAGACCCCCCTTCTGGCCTTTTGCTAGTTAATCAGAGCTAAGAGTCTCACGGAGTTTCCCATCCATACTGGCTTTGAATTGTGTCAGATCTCAACTTCCTAAGTAGCTGGGGTTCCCGGGTTCCAGCACCCTGCTGACCCACAGTCACTGTTGAGTGCATTCATGGTAGTGGCTCAGGAAAGAACCGGAACCTACAGCGGAAGAAGTGACCGGTGAACTTGTGCTGTCCTCTCCTACTACATTCACTTGGAATGGTTAGATGTCTTGGTGTTTATGGTGCCTTGCCTGCTGATGGGGTTTACTTCAGTACACCAGCGCGTGTGTGCTGATGGGGTGTACTTAAGTACACCAGTGCTTGTGGGCTTTCTTCTGATTGGGTGTATATTGGTACACCAGTGCGTGTGTGCTGATGGGGTGTACTTTGGTACACCAGTGCTTGTGGGCTTTCTTCTGATCGGGTGTATATTTCGGTACACCCGTGTGTGTGAACTGGTCAGGGGTACTCAGGTACACCAGCGTGTGTAGGCATTCTTCTGATCAGGTGTATATTCAGGGGTACTTTGGTACATCAGCGTGTGTGGGATTTATTCTTGGCATGGAAGGTCAATGTACAGAAATCAAACGTGAGGAAACCGAACGTGGCCTCCCTTGTGATGTCGATGATGCCACGCGGCGAGGACTGTGGAATAAATTAATGATCTAATCCATTTCCTCAAACGTGCCATATGGACTTTTGGTAATGGCACCAAGCGTGATTACCAAGTCACACGCAGACAACAGAGGCACAGACGAGCACAAGGAATTGTTTTATAATCCACGTCAGAAATACAGAGTGGGACGAATGAAGCGTGAATTCAAGGAGGCCCAATGACGCGTGAGCTCAGGGAGGACCAATGACGTGTGAGCTCAGGAGGCCCAATGACGCGTGAGTTCAGGGAGGACCAATGACGCGTGAGCTCAGGAGGCCCAATGACGTGTGAGCTCAGGGAGGACCAATGACGCGTGAGCTCAGGGAGGACCAATGACG
>NW_012267340.1:1435541-1449001 GCF_000151885.1 Dipodomys ordii
GTGAGCTCAGGGAGGACCAATGACGCGTGAGCTCAGGGAGGACCAATGACGTGTGAGCTCAGGGAGGACCAATGACGCGTGAGCTCAGGAGGCCGCTGTCGGCTGGGCCGCGGCCCGGCGCGGGGCAGCCTTGGGCTGTGCGGGTTCTGCCCCACCTCTGCATGGTTCTGGGATAGGATGGCAGGCTGGGCCGGCGAGAGCCTTCGAGAGCCGTCCCGTGGCCGCACCGTGGTGTCCGTGTCCTCGGTGCTTGGTGCTTGGTCCTTGATGGCTGACGCTGGGTGCTCGGTGCTGGGCAGTCCGTGAAGCCAGCAGCCTGGCCATGTTGCGGCTCTGCTCCAGGAAGGGGCGCGGTGGGGACAGAGTCCACGGCGTCCGGAGGACTTCGGCTTCTGAAATCTCCACGTAGGTGCCACATCTTGTTGCTGCATAGCTCTGAGTTAAAAGTGCGTTGGCCTATTTTCCGCGCCCAGAATCAGGACAGAGGGCCTGACGCATGACTCTGCCTCTCCCGGTCCAAGAATAAACAACCAAAAAGTGGAAGAGGGGATCTCTGGGGCAGTTCGGTCCTTGTTGGAGACAGAACACTCCGAATGGCGGCTGGGCCCCAGAAAACCGCCGCAGACTGGCGTGACCCGTGCCCCGCTTTGGGTTTGTCCTTTTCTCCAGCCTTTGGCACCCCACTGACCCAGAGGCGATCCGACGGACCCCACCCCGCTGCGTGCTGGCTGGGGCTGAGCCCTGCGCCCCACAGTCCCTGCCGTGTCTGCCATCGCAGGGTTCTCTTCTTTTCTTTTTCTTCTGAACTCTGGGCCTGGGCGCTGTCCCTCAGCTCTTCAGCTCAAGGCGAGCGCTCTACCACTTGAGCCACAGCGCCACTTCCATCTTTTTGCTGGTTCACTGGAGATAAGAGTCTCTCGGACTCTCCTGCCCGGGCTGGCTTTGAACCGCGATCCTCAGATCTCAGCCTCCTGAGTAGCTAGGATGACAGGCGTGAGCCAGGGTGCCTGGCCCTCTCAGGTAGGTTTCTTGACTAAGAAGTGAACGCCTGGAGTGAAGGCCGGACTCTGAGATCGAGGTGGGTGTGTCCAGTTCTCGCCCACAAGATCAACCAACTATGAAAGATTTTTTTTACTTTTTTCCAGAGAGGTTTAGAAGCACCCCCTCTTTTCATTCCGTGAATGAATGACAAGAGACTTTCCCCTGAGGACAGAAGAGAGAACGGGTGTGGGCAATCACAAAGAGAGGAATCGGAAAAAGGTAGAAGAGATGAGAACCCCAAGATCCCCACCCCCACCCACCCCCCATGCCCAGGGGAGGGAGTGGAGGGGAGGGGCCCTGGCAGCAGCGGGGCAATTCGAGCCCACCCTCTCCAGAGCGGGGTCTGGCAGGATGGGGGCCGCTCTAGCCTGGGAAGCTGGGCTCCGTGAAGAAGCACACATTGGCCCTCACTGTATCTGACAACCAAAAACTGACCTGAGCAAGTCTTATCACTACCATTCAGAGGTGATTTTAACCACAGCACTCTGCGGGCCTGTTGTGTGGACGTGAAAGTGACTCATTGCTTCTTTGGGGTCACCGTTCCTTGTCAGTTACGTGTTTACGATTTCCTTTTGGCTGTGATTGAACACTCTTAGGGGCTGAGGACGTTCAAGACATTGAATGGACCAATAAGCAACATGTTTCAATTGTTTTTTTTCTTAAATATGGTAATCAGGCACAGTGATGGCAAACAGAAACGGATCATGTTAAACCAAAGGACAATACATTCTTAGAAAGGGAAGAGTGACGCTAGTTTGGGCTTCTAGAATTTTGATGTCTAGAGTTATCCGTAGATCACGTTCCTATCTGTGGCCAGGATGATGAGTCCTGTGGCAGAATGATCAATTACCACCACCAGACCCGTTAAAACGGACAAACAAAAAAATCCCAAGCGAACAAGCCTGGCCGTCATGTTTGGGAGAGGATATCAAAACGCTACTGAAAACACACGTTGATTAATTCTGCTTAGATCAATGATGCTTTTGACACCATATCGTATTTCCCAGGTGCTGCTGCTAGCCCGGTACGGGAAGGCCATGATCCCAGACAGCCAGGTAGTGAGGGACACTCCGTAAACTCGAACCCCAAATGTGAATTTCATGGTTTGGCCTGCTCAGGTGTGACCATCCTCCCACAACATGTCTGCTGGTGTGGACATAGACCGATTGCATTCGCTACTTTTTATCCCTAAAACCCAACGTCTCTGAGCTGAGGCAAAACGAGAGGACTCTGGGGTGCCCGAGTTTAAGTATCCGATCTGCGTGTCTGGCCGGAGGAATCAAATGACAGAGCGCTGTGGACGGAGCAGCTTCATGACAAAAATAATGTAGCCCAATTTAAACTCCCAAATACAGAGTCGAATGTCATTAACTGTGCCACATCGCCTCTCATTTTATCCATTATTAACAAGATCTCCTCGTTAAGATTACTTACCAAAATAAATGCGAGGTGTCCACGTCTGATAATTTTCCTCTTGGTAACTAGAATACACAGCCGTGCGGGCTGGGGCCTTCGATGCATTTGCCCATTCATTTGGGTAATCTGCATGTGCAAACACGCAGGATTAGACGCCCCGGCGTGGAGGTACTTCCTCATTTTCATTCTCCTCTCGAGAGTGGAGAGTTAATGCTCCACTAACTTTTTACAAGAAAACCAAGGGGCATTATAGGAGAACGGAAGGTAGATCCGTTACAGTGTATGGCCCAGATGAACACAGATTTTTTTTTTTTTTTGTCGGTTGTGGGGCTTGAACTCTGGGCCTGGGCGCTGTCCCTCAGCTCTTCAGCTCAAGGCTAGCACTCTACCACTTGAGCCACAGCACCACTTCTGGTTTTCTGGTGGTTTATTGGAGATAGGAGTCTCACGGTCTCTCCTGCCCGGGCTGGCTTTGAACCACGATTCTCAGATCTCAGCCTCCTGAGTAGCTAGGATGACAGGCGAGAGCCACCGGCGCCCGGCTGAACACAGATTTTTAATTTTAGCATCAAGAAGTTTCCACTAAATGTTATCATTGTAATATCCTCAGTTGATCGGATGATCTGACAGTCACCTCAATGGAAATAGAAAGAAAAATGGCCTGGGTGCTGTCCCTGAGCTCTTACACTCAAGGCTTATGCTCTACCCCTTAAGCCACAGCTCCACCTGTGGCTTTTTGCTGGCTAACTGGAGATAAGAGTCTCACAGATTTCCCTGCTAGACTGGCTTTGAACCTCGGTCCTCAGATCTCAGTCTCCTGAGTAGCAATGACTACAGGAATTAATCACCGGCATCTGGCTTAATCCAGAATTTGGGTGGTGGTGGTGGTAGGGGTTGTGGGGCTTGAGCTCAGCTGGGCCCTGTCCCCGAGCTCTTCAGCTCAAGGCTAGCACTCTATCACTTTGAGCCGCAGCACCACTTCCAGTTTTCTGGTGGTTCATTGGCGATAAGAGTCTTACCTTTCCTGCCTGGGCTGGCCTTGAACCGCGATCCTCAGACCTCAGCCTCCTGAGCAGCTAGGGATTTTTTAAGTCCTGTGGAAGTTACATACGCTCTTTCTATTGGTGACATTCTCTAATTCTGCATCTGTTGGGTTTACCTCTTTGCTCTACCTCTAGCTGCATGTATTTCCAGTATGTGTTAGGAGGTGAGAGGCTTTCCTATTAACAATTTTTTCCATTCCTTCATGAGAAGTCTTTCTGTCTTGGTTCAGACTTAGACGACTTTGGTTGTGCCTTAGAGAGTTGAAAAATAAATGATGTACTCAAACTGAAAACCGTTGACATGCGCTAGAAGAATTTCATCTGTTTGCACCTACTGATCTTAGGAAATGTTTGGATAACTCTTTCAGAGAAGAACTCTGGCATTTGCTGGATAAACTTAGGGAGAATAACTCTCCTCTGATCTTGCGCCTCTTTTGCTGTCTTCTGTTGGATTGAGTATCTTCCCTATTTTCCAGTTTTTTTTCCCTCTGAATGTTTTTACAGTTACAGACTTTATTTTTATCCTTTCAGTCATTATTTCAAAATCTTAGTTATTTGACAAGCAAAAGACAGTGTCTTTTATAACCGAGACATCATTTTTATACACCTGTGTCATTGCCAGCCACTCCTCATTTACTAAAATAATATCCAACGAAGCCGACAATGGGTCAGAGGCGTGGATGTTTCTAGATGTTATGTTGAAATGCGATATTTACCCCTCCTTAGGATTAAATCAAATGGCTATAGAAGAATAAAACCACGAAATAAGAAGAGCCAACAGAGAGCATGCAAAGGGCCAGGTGAATTATGCTTAAAACAGAATATTCGATTTTAAAAAAACAACACAGAAATGCTTCCTTTGACACTTATTTTTTTTTACAGATTATTAAAATTACCGGGATGCGGTACCCAATAAATATTCATATCCTCACGGCTCACTTTTGATTGTGCCTCCCCGGAGGCCGCTGTGGAGGGCGGGCGTGCGCGACCGGCTTTCCCGTTGATGGGCCTCTAGGTGCCTCGTGGCACCAGTGAGGCGCAATCAGTTTCTCCGGGGTTTATTTGTGCTGTCTACGGCACAAAGGCAAATTGAGATTAGCATAAATAATTGTGATATCTAGCCTTTTGGCGAGCCCAGAGCCGCACACGGGGAAGAAGGCGAGGTCGCCACCGTGGGAAAGAATCATCAACTCCACGGTGGCGGGGTGTTTCGATTCGTCTCTTTTGATGGACAAAAGCCTATGAAATAAGGACAAGTGTTCTCGTTGATTAGCGCTCGAGCATACCAGCAGAGCCCTCACGCTCCGGCGTGTTTTTAAGAGAGAAAATTCACTATACAAATAAACTCAGGAGAGCAAAGCCCCATGTGAGGGATTCCCCTGCGTGACGCTCTCTGCCCCGACGCGGACGGCTGGGCTGAGCATCCCCACCGGAGCTGCCCACGCCCCCACCTCTGGCTCTGTGAACGCACCACCCCACGCCCCCCCGTCGGACGTGGTGGGAAGCTACACCGGCCGGCGTGATCGCCAGGGAGGCGGAGGAGGAGGCCCCGTGAGGCCAGGCCCTTCCACAGGCAGGAAAGCGGGCTGCCTCTCGAAGCGGGGCCTGGTGGTCGCGTATGTCTGTAATCCCTGCAGGCAGCAGGCTGAAGCTGGATTGAGAGTTCAAAGCCACCCAGGCTTAATTAATTAGTGAATTGATCGATTATGAATTGAAAGCTAGGAGAGAGCCAAGGAGCAAACCCTCCCCTCCGGCTTCCAGAAGGGACCGGGTGTCTTCCCCGATGGAAGCCTCTCCTATCACCAAGTCGAGTGGTTCATGGGACCTTGTTACAGCAGCCTGGGAACCCGCCCGGCCAGCGACGGAGGAGAGTTCAGGGCTGGCGTGCATGTCCCGTGCAGAGGGAAGCCCCGGACGGGGCGGTGGGAAGGATGAAAGTCTGCCCTGTGCTACATAGAAACAAGCGTGTGGAACGCCATAAGAGAATCTCAAACTGGTGCATTTTCCTTAGGCCAGGGCTGGAGATGCAGCTCAGGTGATAGATACGTGCCTGCCTGAAAAGCACAAGGCCCTGAGTTCAAATCCCAGTAAAAGTGGGGGCGGGGAGAGACTTCAAACTGAGGAGTCAAACTTCAATGACTCAACGGTACAGCCATTGCCTGCCTCGTGTGTGTGTGTGTGTGTGTGTGTGTGTGTGTGTGTATCACAAACAGAGGCATAGACTTGAAAGGGAAGTCCTCGAAGAAGAGAATTAAAAATTATTCTTAAGCAGTCGATACATTTTCCACTTTATTTTAATCAAATTGAAACTGACTGGAAAATGAAAGGACATTTGCTAGCTGTGCCGTGGGATAGCTTTTTTTTTTTTAATTAATCATTATGAGTTGCTTGTTTCTACCTCATGGCAGTCAGGGCAGGAGAGAGCAGGTGTTAGGCTGGTTTTCTCTGGTGGTAAGCTCCCGAGTGCTGACTTAGGTAGATTCCTGGAGAAGCAGGGCTATGATTTGGGCCGCGGTGTGGTTGGGAACCTGTGATTTTGTTTGATCCCAAAGAGGCGGGGGAAAACCCAAACAAACAAATCCCAGGACCGCCCCAAATGAGTCTGGTCAAGGTTTTAAAAGATGAACCAGCAATTTCCTGGTCTACACGGAGAGCCAGGGTGTCCTGAAGCAGAGAAGGATCCAGAAAGAATCCCAGGGGCGTGAAAAACCCATAGATCCGTGTTCACCACACGAAAGCATTCAGCCAGTGGCAGGGACACCCTTCCCCACTGCGGCCTTCAGAATAGGATCTCCTATCGATCCTTCACATCTTAGTCTAAAATAAACCCACCTGCTCTGATCACCCACCCTCCAGTTGCGTCGCAGCACTCCGTCTCGGTTTCCCCAGACCTCCTAAGAGCTCTCGCGGCGAGGCCGGATCTCAGCAATGTAGTTCTTGTAAAGAATGGCTTCTAGATAGCAGTGGACTCCGTGAAAACCAAGCCCCGGCCGGCCGCTGGTCAGGATGGCAGCCTCTCATCCCGCCGTGCTACTTCTGGGGTTTTGCACCAAGACGTCCTCCCTGGTGGCTAAAAGAGGTCTAAACACTGGCAGATGGCCGCAGCGGCGAGTGAGTGGCACCGGCACAGCCGCTGTCTCACCGTCGGATGGAGCCGTGAGTAGAGGGGTCGACACGGGTGGGGCGGAAGGGGTGAGGGACGCGGCCCACCCCAGCGTGGGAGCTCAGAGCCGGGTGTGCAGGGCCCTGGGGCAAAAATGATCTTTCCTTTACCTTTAAAACAAAGCTGCCCGCTGGCTCCCGTGTCCGCACAGCACAGCACAGTACTCCTTCCCCCTGTGGCCGGCGCTCGTGGCCGGCGTGGAGGAACCCGCAGGACCGCAGGCTCCCCGGCACACGCAGCCGGGCCTCTCAACCCCACCGCCAGGCCATCCGTGATTTCTGTCACCGCTACAGGACGGCCATTCTCACCGGACCCGGGGGCCGCCGTGGGTGGACCGCCCGCGTGCACGCTGCCCACCAGCAGGCCTTCCCTGGGAGACGCAGGCCTAGAGAACGTCAAACGGATTCCTCTCGTTCAGAGGCCGAAGCACTAACCCCGAGCACGCATGTCAGCAGTCACCGAGACAAATCACCAAATAAACACTGAGCCACACACAAGACCGCACGCCCACCCCCACCCCTTTAAACATGGACTTCCTTCTGAGGGGTGGCTACCACGGTTTATTTTATTTTTCAATGGTCCTCACCACTAAAATAACCATTTAAAGTCACAGCCAAAGCTAAAGTATCTAATTAAAACATGTTTAATTCAGCTTCACGATAGCTTCTCTTCCGTGTGTCTCCTGACAACGTTGCCCATCTGTGTAATATAACTAACTTTGGAGGAGTTGTTAAAATCCAGTACAGAAAACAGCTAGCTCTCTTGATTGTACAGACTGATACTAGTTTCCCAGAAATAACATAAAGTAGTTTCATTTTCTCTGAAGTGCCCGGGCTTCCATTTTGTTTTCCTTCAAAAAAAAAAAAAATCACCAAGCAAACAAAAATCTCCGAAGCAATTTTTAAAGAGAGGCATTTTTCCCAGGGGGGGATTCTAAACTTTTACCTTTCATTCCAGCCTTTCTGATATGTAGCTTGACTAAATAATTGCACAGACATGGCTATGTAAAACATATTTTCCAAGCAGGAATTGGTTGACCAACCCCCAAATTATTAGTATTTTTTTAAATAAACTGCATTCTCTATTTGGCATTCTATATTAACAAAAACCACCTTCATACGTGAAGTGAAGTCTCACTTCGGTCCTGAGCAATTAAAGAAATCAATCAATTCAGGTGTTTAAAGCTTGAAGTTTAAAAAAAAAAACAACTTACAAAAAAAGACCTAACTGTTTCATCCACAATCACGTCAGGACCTTGCCACTCCACTGTATTTTTAATCTGCTTGTAGTTAGGAGCCAACACGGGGAGCCAGAGTTTTATTTTCAACTGAGCATGCCCTGCCTAGATGCGTCACAGAATTTCTAAACTAACAAGCAACTTCAAAGGAAAGAGATTTCAGAGGTGGCCTGAGTGATGAATCACCTGCAGGGCCTTCCACACAGACAAAGGGGAAAAGACACATACGTCCCTGGGTCTCCAGATTCCCAGAAGACATAGTGAACAGCCAATTGTGGTTTATCCTCCTGAAAATTTGTATTTTCCTGTTGATTGTTTGCAACCTACAGACGTGGCACTGTAGCCAGCAGGCTTCTCCTTTGTGAGCCAGGATTTTAACGTGTTTTGAGAAACTTGGCCAAACTCTATCCACCCATCCATCCATCCACTGGTATTTTTAAGATGCCTCCAGAATGATATTTTATTACCATGATGAGACTAGAATTCATTTAAATAACCCTGGGCTTGATTCATGAAAAACAACAACAACAACAACAACAACAACAACAAATACACAGCGGGGAGGCATTCCTCCTGCATTTTTTCTATATGCAGAAGTCATGGTTCTCGCATTCGACTTCCAATGCCAAAAAGAAAGTTTCAGATTTATGGTGTGGGGTTTTTGTGTGTGTGTCCAGGCCCAACATGAAAAGTAAATACGCCTGGAGAGAGGCCGTGTCTTTTAGCAAAGTCTTAAAAGGGTTGCAGGCCGAACTCCAGGAGGAAAAAAAAAAAAAAGAACCTCATCCCAATAAATTCTGACTAAAATGTGAGCCAGCACCACATTGTCACAGAGACCTGAGGGTGACAACAGGGGCCCTGCCACATAAATCACCCCCAACATCGTCCCTCGGAACAGGGAGGAACTTCCCTCCGGAGCCAGGTCCGACCTGCCTCCTCTTCAGCTCCAAGATAAAAAATGGCAAGCATCTAAGTCAGTAACAATCATTTCAAATACATGCTGATGGTGGTACAAGCACTCCCACTGTTTCAGGCTTCAGAAAGAAACAAACACTGTACAAAGGAAAAAAAATATATATATATATATATATATATATATATATATATATATATATATGCTGATATATTTATATCCTTTTCAGAAATATTCTCCTTTTTACATCTGAATGGATAAAATAAATCACAGGTCTTAAACTAAACCAAAAATCCATGAATATTGAGTGGTGTGTTTTTTCTTTTCTTTTCACTACTCATTTTGGTCTTCTTAATTTAACGTGGGCAATATAAAGGGATAGACTTCAAGAGTTAACTCATTTGACGGTGTTGTTTTAATACAGACCGGTGTGATCAACTCATAAAGCAAATGCACTCAGGATTTGTATGTACATTGGTAAGGGGGCCAGGTTCAACATTTGTGACTTGTTGAGAAGATTTCCTAAGTAACTCTCCAGCAGAGATCTGTACTGCCTTTGGATAAAAGTGGAGCCTGCAATTGATGATGGTGAACATCATTCTAATCGTCAATACAGAAAAAAATCAACTTTATATATAATCTTGTAGAAAGTAAAATAAGTGATAGCGGTTTTTTTTTTAACACCCTTACCTATCTGTAGAGGCAGAGTTGGAGTTGGTGCGTGTATTTTAACACACCTTAAAAAAAAATAATTACAGCCCTGTGGTCTCTCACATTTGTGAAGAGATCTTTTTTATTGGACTTTCTTTATTCCTTCATCTCCCGGGAAGTCTGTTTCGTAGGTCCACCCAGCAAACAGTGCTTTACTTTCTACTTGAGTGGGTGCCTTTTGTAATCGTGTCCTGACAGTCACCTAGACGCTCGCTCGAGTTAATGTCATTAATCCTGCGGGAACGGGGACCTAGCCCAGACGGCACTCACCCCCTTGTCAGTTTGGAGGCACTCACCCCCTTGTCAGTTTGGAGGCACTCACCCCCTTGTCAGTTTGGAAGCAGACTTGCCGTGGCTACTGCCTCCAACCCAGCGTCCTCGAAGGCTGAAAGGGGGGGAAATCACCTTGCAATTTCCACTGTTACCAAATTACCAAAACCAGCCCAGCGACTCTTAATGAGCAAGCACCATTAACAATCTTCCAACCGGAGCTCCCTGTTCAAATACCTTGGACACCTTGTTAGCACAGAATGAGGTGTTCAATCAAGGGAGTGGGGCGGGGGAGACGGAGGGCCGGGGACGCGGGTATGAGCGGTGATTACAAGGGCGAGCAGGCCAGTGCCAAACGAGCAGTCCTCAGCCCCTGCGGGAAGCTGCGCACCCTTCCCGGCTACATTTGTAAATCAGGCCGGGTGATTGCAGCCCGCACCAGCTCTGAACGCCGGAGACAATCATCGGCCCCGGCCTTGCAGCGTTTTAATTTGCTCTTCAAATGAGCAAGAGGAGCCCAGAGCCACTGGCTCTCCTCTCGTAGTTTGTCTTTAGAAATTCAGATCTACGCGAGGATCTCCGTAAGCCTGGAAAAGACGAATGGGCTCATTTCACAGAGCAATCTTTGATTTTTTTTTAATGCACAAGCCATTTTATAATTCAGGGCTGTCAGGGCTGAAAACAACAACAAAACAAACCCCCCAAAATGGGTGAAAACCTTCTGCCAGGTTTTCTTTCAGGTTCCCTGAGTTGTTCGAGCTTTTCCAGTATAAAATGTGTATCAGATCACTTTTAGCCTCTGAATTTTTATTTTTATGTTGCTGGTTTCCATCTGGATGTGGCAACCCAGGCACACAGCCCGGGCAGCCTCGGGAGCCTGAAAGGTCTTCACGTCGCCCGATGAAGTTGAGCTGCCTCCTCTCCCAACGTCAGCCATGACACAGAGCCAAATTTGCCATTGAACCGAAAGAACACATTGAAGCAGAATATTATTTGGACAATAAACGTAACTTAGGTTAACTAAAAAAAGGGGGGTAGGGAGGGACACCCTAGAAACACAAAAGCAAACTTCCTGATGTCAGGAGACTTCAAAGCACTGCTTGGATAAATTAAAACTTGGGTACCGGGAAGTGTTTGTTTATAGGTAGAAAAAAGTGACACAGATTTGCTTCTGTGATACCAACATGTGCAATAATTTTTGCTTATAAAGTACATGCCTATATTTTCTCCCCCTAAGTGTTCAGGGATTTAGCTTTGCTGATCAATGACAGGAGGGTCTATACATCTGACTAATTATATGTGCTATGTCTTTAGCAGTTAATAAACAACTTTACCATAAGGATTTTCTAATATGCGAGCTGAATCTGAAAAGAATTTTCAGAACAACAACTGAAACACCAGCCAGTTTTATTTCATTCCACTCCATAAAAAAACATACTAAATGCTAGCCTGTGAGTCTAGGTTTTCTTTAATAGGCAGTTTGCACGAAACTAGAAAGCATTTTTATTTTATTTAAAAAAAAAAAACCTTTGATCCATTTCTGAATTTCAAAACACATTAAGGGCCTGTTTATATAAGCAAGAAAGGAAACTCATGCGATTTTTAACGCCTTAAAATTGATTTCTGAAGATCTATTAAACAACATGATTAAATTTATTTTAAGGCAGATTGATATGTATTTTTCCTAGCGAGATTTCCATTTTTCTCTTAACTACTATTTCTGTCAGTTTGTTTTCTGAATGGCATTTGAGTTTACAGATTTTGATTTTCCGTATTAAATCAGCGGTTTAAAAATACTGTAAACTCGGGTGAGGGACTGCCGTGTAATTTGCAATGTATTACAATAGCATCGTTCCTACCCAAACCCACGGGACACTAAGGGTTTCTCCAAACAGGAAAATCTGCTCCCTCACCAAGCCCCACAGATGTAGAGGGCGCTATTGCTCACGAATTCTGATGGATTCCTACAGCAGAAACACACTCGGCCGTATTGTCCATAAATTCAAATGGAAATGCTAACATGTAAAGGCTGAATTTAAATTTAAACTAAACAACAACAAAAATACAGTCTAAATGCATTCACCCCTAAGGAAAGGAGCGGAAGGTTTATTCTTATTGTTGTTATTACTATTATGATTATTATTCCTGAGTTCTAGTTCATTTTTAACATTCTGATAATTAGATGTTTTTGGAAATATTTCAAATTTTTATTTTTGGAGGTTATGTAAAAAAAACAGCCGTATACACTGGAGATTCGTGTGAAAAATTAAACTAAAAGTAGGGGTGTTCTTACTCTCTAATGATTCAATGAGATGATAAGGGAAACAGCTAGATAAAAAATGACTGCTTGCTTCTATGCAGGGGACGTGTGGTATTTTCTGTTCTGCTTCTCGGTTTTTTTATATTTGTTTAAATTTCCCCCAACTAGCCCCCGGGGTTCTGATTGTTTGCTTGTAGTGTGTAAGTGAGTTTGGATTTTATGTAAGTAAGTATCTCACTGAACATGTCAACTTCCATGTGGTTAATTTTTAATGCAGCCCTAAAATAGAGAAGTTTGTCCTGATTTTGTGGTGAAGATGCCATTTCCTTCATTAATTACTTGAGATTGTGCGGGAGAAATAATTTTAAATAATTCATACTTTCTCTCCTCTTTACAGAATGTTATAAATATGCAAACGATTATTTCTCTGACTTTCAAACATGTTCTTAAATATCACAGAGCCCTGTGAATTCACTTTTCTTCCATGGCCTAAGACTGTTACGAAAGGAGTTTGGAAACAGTCAAAAGCCAAAGCAAACCATAATCAATCTTGTCCTCCATACGGTATTTCTGGCAGACATGGGTACGACTCACAGATTTAATGTTAAAAGGCTGCGTTTGGGGAGTCACCGTTGAACCTAAAGCAGTAAGAAAACAAAACAAAACAAAGCTGCTAAAACTCGCTAGCTCCTCGCCGCCGGCAGCCGAGTGTGAAAGAAGCGTCTCTCCAAATCTGACAAACGCATCCGCTTGGAAAACTCAAAGCAGACGCAGAAACTGACTCTGTCTGAAGGTGGACTTCACCCCGGTTCTTCAGATTTCATCCGGTTCTTAGAGCGAGCCGCTAAGCCTTGAGCCTCGTCACGGTTATGTGGCGATTTAATAATTCTAAATCTGGATGTTCTGTGGTAATATGTAAAGCCAGGAGTTCATAAAACAGACGTTCTCTGTGCTGAACTAAGATCGCACTTGGAACCATCCAGACTTGTGACGGGACATTTCTCCTCTTATTTACTTTCTTCAACACCAGCAAGACCTCCCTCCTCTGAACCCAGCCTGCCGAGGGGGGGCTGGGGGGAGGGGGGAGGGAGGGGGAGGGGAGGGGGCAGGTGGGCCCTGGCCTGCGGGTAGATGCTATCCTGGGCCGGGCCAGGAAAAGCAATGGCTGGGGAAAGTTCTGGGTGCAGCTCGGGCGTAACTTCTCACCACTCCCGAGTTGTTTTAAATTCAACGCCAGCATGGCAGGGAAGGGGGGCGGGGGGGGGGGCTCCTACCTTGCTCTTTTGAATGGAGGTCCCATGCATTGTGTCTAATCTAGCACAAGTGGGCATTGTCTGATTTTTATGATATTCACGCACATTCCAGAAGCTTTCCACCTTAAAAGCGAGGATGGGGAGGGGGGAAGG
>NW_012267340.1:1449051-1460470 GCF_000151885.1 Dipodomys ordii
AGGGGGGAGGGGAGGAGAGCCATCCCACCAAGCCTTTCTGGTCCCACCAAGCCTTTCTGGTTGTCAAGTTCTGCCCCCCTTCCCCTCCCCTCCCCCCCCATCTTCACTTCAAACCAGGCCTCCCTTACAGGAGAAGCCTGTGCAAAGGAGTCTTGGTGTGAGCTGGTCTTCCTCTCAGCCGGCAGGCCGCTCCGCTCCGTGGGCTCCCTGCTCTCTAGGTAAATGCCCCCCACAGCTGCACCCACCGGTTTGGTTTAGTTTTTGTTTTGTTAGTTTCTGTTTGGTATTTGGTCCATTGTGGGGCTTGAACTCTGGGCCTTGAGCTCTTCAGCTCAAGGCGAGCGCTGCACCACCTGAGCCTCAGCGCCACTTCCGGTTTTCTGGTGGTTTATTGGAGCTAAGAGCCTCATGGACTCTCCTGCCTGGGCTGGCTTTGAACCGGGACCCTCAGATCTCAGCCCCCTGACAGGCGTGAGCCACCGACGCCCAGCTGGAAGCCAGGTGTGCTTTTCTCCTTGTAGCTTGCCAGCTGGTGGCTTTTACTGGGGGCGGTAGGAAATTGAGGATCACCGAGTCCCACCTCTGGCCCCCAGCTCCCTCCCCTCCCCTTTATCAAATGAATGTATCTCACTTTGAAAAATCTTAAAATAACCACAAGAAGTAGCAACAAGAAGAGCCGTGTCTGCTGTCCACAGCTTAACTACCAAATTCTCCCCCCTGCCCCCAGCTCCCTTCTTTGCTTTTCTATCGGCCTCTAAATTCCTAGATAAACGCCTGACAATAATATTTCTAGCTCTTTTCTATTCAGGCATTGTGTACTGACTACATGTAATGGTTAAGTACCAACTGACACAAACACATTCACTATCCCCTCTCTGATTACATACTTACAAAAAGATTTCTATGGGATGGGTAATATAAATGTTGCTTCTGGCAGAGGCAGATGATTGTCAAATGTGCTATCTGTATTTTGTTCTTTGCTGCACAGGGTTTATGTTTCACAGGGTCAATATTTGCCCCCTCCCCCCGCAAGTATGTTATTTTTCTCACCAATCTATTGGCCTGAAGTTAATTTCTCTTAAAACTTCCAACAGGATGTTAACCCTTTCCTCCAAACTCAAAGTGGCTCGCCTTTGTGTTCTCTGATCCCTTGAAGAGCTGGTCTGCAAAGCTGTTGCTCTGGAATGTTCCTTTGCCTTGTCTCCTGTGACGGAGCTTGCATCTTTCCATTTTCCTGGCTGACTTCTAGCGGCACAGTAGAACTGGCGAGCTGTACGTTCACTGAGCCGGCTGAGGCTTTGCGCATCTGCAAATGCCGTTCTGCAACCACTTGGGCCCGAACCGTTTTCACTGAGTAATTTTTAGGTGTGAACGGCTCCATCAGGCCTCATGGCAGTGTCTGCTTTCTCTGTTCTTCCCAGAACACTTTTCAGGCTGATGGTGTACTTTGTGGAAGACTTCCTGATTTCCTCTACTTCCTAACACTCGCTTTTTGTCTTCCATTCGATGTTCTCCGAGAGCAGCTTTATTTCTGTTGTTCAGTCAATACTTACATATTTCATGTTGTTTTCAGTCCCAAAGAGCTCTCTTACTCTGATTCCTTGTTAAGCATTCTGTTCTTGTTTTATGGAGGCAATAGCTTCCTGCTCCTCTCTGTTGATAACTTTGCGTTCTTCTGCCCCTGAAGTTTTATTTCTCACGGTGTGTTTGGGAATTTATTGCTTTTTGTCTCATGGTGACATCTTGTGTCTTTCCCAAAATGTCCAGAGTTTCTCAGATCGTCACACACTTACAACTGAGCCACAAAGAGGTAGAGAAGAGGCTCCGTTTGAGCAGGGGTGGCGAGCATTGGAGGAAGTAAATCTGCTCAAGAATTTATCGCTGAGGACATAGCATCATTGTACAGAGTAACACCCCCCTGTCTTCCTCTCGCAGGAAGGTAAATTATTTCAACCTTTCCAAAGGCATCTTAGAAACACAGATACAAAAAGTTCTGCAGAGATGCGTGGCTGCTCATCTAGTTATTGTCGGTCTTTACAAAATTATTAGAAATCTGTATAATAAGAATCCACTGGCTGCAACAGGAAGTCGATCCTGCCGATGTGCTGGGACACCGTTCCCCAGATGTCCGCGCCACGCTGGGGCTTCCTTCTGTCCTTCTCTGAGCCTCTGCCTCTGTTTTCTGAGACCCAGATCAACACTTTTGCCTTGGTCAGTCAGCTCTTGTGATCAGGGCCCAAGAAGGAATTCATCGAAACACCGAAGCTGTCCCTCGGCCGTTGGAGAGGTTCTTTTAGAAGTTCACCATCCAGCGAAATTTACAGGCACCTCTGATAGCCACGGAAACCCTCCCGGTGACTGACCCTCGGACACTCGCCCCGAGGCTGGCGGGAGAAGTCTGACCGCGGCCAGCGGAGGCGGATTTGAACCAAGACCTGCAGTTACGTCCAGTTCACTTTGCTGTTGATGTATCCAACCGGGGCACAAAGGGGAACGGGAAGAGAGCCGTGGCTGAGCTGCTATTCTACCATTCTGCCTTTCTGGTTCCTCAGATCCTTTTGTTTCGATTTAAGAAAGTTTGGCAACATTCGTGGATTGAAAAAATAGGGAAGGCAGACCTATCCAAGGACCTTGGGAGGGTGTGTGTGTGTGTGTGTGTGTGTGCATGTGCGCACGTCATGTGTGCACACGTGCACGTGTATGTCCTAACGGAGGTGTGTTTAGACGGCATTTTTCTGCAATCTATTCAGTAGCAGCCTACTGGAGGTGTTTCACTGGGCTCCTTGTGGCCACCACAATACATAACAGAAATGAGTGAACAGGACGAAGTAGACAGCCGGGGAGGGGCGGTGGGGAGGACGGGGCGGGGGGGGGTTGATAGAAAGCTGGCACTAGACTCCACGTGGACAAAGTAAAGATCTACAGTTAAGAAGACCAGAATATAGAGAAGAAAGACATAGCTATTCAGTTCTAAGGTGATGGTTTTGGAGAAAGAGGTGTGCTTTTCCTGTTTTGTTTTATCTGTAATCGTGACGTCCGTGGATTTTGAAATGCTGACAGCTACCAAGATATTTAAGAACACTGAATTGACCCAAAAATCCACAGTTGTGGATAGAATCAAGTCTGTGCAGTTAATTTGTGAACACATGTTTACTTCCTCTAACACACACACACATACACACACACGCGCGCGCGCGCGCGAAATCTCATGAACAGAAGTATGGATTTTAAGTATTCCCCTTAACCCCAAACACAACATAATCAAGAGTGAGTAATTTGTTTCATATACAACTTTTCTTCAAAATTAGGATTTTTAGAATAGGGAAAATTTCTAGTCCAATTACAACCCAAACACTGCATTTTTTTAAAATAAAGCAATCACATCTAAAGAGTTTTAACCATTTACTCAAAATCTTAAAGATACTTCAATATATTTATGCGATTATTGTTAGATTTGAAGGATGGTGAGATCTCGAATTCTCTTTGGCATGTATTAATTGTACAAAATAGTGGATTTCATTACGGCATTCTCCTGCCTGTGTACAAGGTAATTTATGTCCAGGCTCTTTCCTCCTTGTGCCCATATGTCTGGATTCTGCATAGAAGAGAAAACATGGAACCGGGCACCAGTGGCTCACGCCTGTAATCCCAGCTACTCAGGAGGCTGAGATCTGAGGATCACGGTTCAAAGCCAGCCCGGGCAGGAAAGTCCGAGAGACTCTTATCTCCAATAAACCACCAAAAAACCAGAAGTGGAGCTGTGGCTCAAATGGTAGAGCGCTAGCCTTGAGCACAAAGAGCCCAGGCCCTGAGTTCAAGCCCCACAACCAACAAAAAAGAAAGAAAATGAGGACTGTTGGCCTTCTGAACCTAAGGTATTAGATCTCTTAAGTTGAAGATGAAATTCATGGATAAGTATTAAATCACCACAAGTGTTCCAGCCAATTCCAATTGTATTTAATCTTTTTTTTTTACTTTTTCTTACTCTTTTCTTTTTTTTATTGTAAAGATACTATACAGAGGGTTACAGTTACATGAGTGAGGTAATGAGTACACTTCCTATTGAGCATTGTTACCCCCTCCATTGTTTTCCCCCTACCATCCCTTCCCTCCCTACCTTCCCTGAGGTTCTTTTTTTTTTTTTGATTGTGATTAAGTGATTACATAATTTCCGGAATTTCACAGTATTGTGGAATAATGATGCTCATTTAAAGTCACAAGTTCATTCTAACTTTCCTGGAGCAAATTGTCTATCACAGTCTGTAATATATAACAGTGCTCACATGTTATACACCATACATGTGATCAGCAGCATGGGGATATTTAGTAGTGGTTCAACCAGATGAGCAGGAGTTCTTTGTTTCTTAAGTCCTGTTAGTTTTGTCGTATCACCTAACATTTTGGATTTAGCATCCACTTATCAGGGAGACCATGTACCGTTTGTCTCTTTGCTCTTGGCTTACCTCACTCAACATGATTCCTTCTAGCTCCATCCATTTCCCTGCAAATGCCATTATTTTGTCATTTCTAATGGCTGCATAATATTCCATTGTGTATAGATACCACAATTTTTGGATCCATTCATCTGTGGTGGGGCATCTGGGTTGTTTCCATATCCTAGCCATTGTGAACAGTGCTGCAATAAACATGGAGGTGCACGTGTCCTTGTATATTGGTTCCTGTTGTTCAGGGTAGATGCCTAGAAGTGTTGTATTTAATCTTTAAATTTCCCTATCATCGTTTCCATGTGCCCCTCTGGAAATGTTCGGGTAATCAACACTCCCGTGTGACGGTTGTAGGGTATATTTTGCTGTTTGTCTCACGTGAAAGGCTGGATTTTTCTGATCACTTTTACCGCACGGGTACAAATGATCTGCTGGTAAACAGGCAGGAGAAAGTGAGGATGGAAAGAGGAAAGTGGTCACACACGCCGAGATGTGTTCACCCGCAATTCAGAAGTGAGCCTTCATCCGGAGGTGCCTGGCAGCCCATCGCCCACAGCCCTGCACACAGCGATCTATCCGGGGCCGATCCGGGGCCGACTGTGCAGAGTGGCCCTCGGTACTGGATTCCACATCCATCAAAATCACACGGGCGACACTTCTAGCCAGAGCACCAAGAAACAATAATTTTCAATTAAGAAATGAGAAGAAGACTTGGGGTTTGATTTATGGTGCGTGACTAATTATCAAATCGCCCGTCGGATGCAAATTAAGCTCCTGGTTACTACAACGATCTCGCTTCATTTTCTTGAAGAGATACTGATAGGATCCAAAAAAAAAAATGCCATTTATGGAAGTAGTGTGAGGGGTTCTAACAGTCACAGACATGTCAATGCGGTGATGATCAGCCTAATTATTGATATTACGGTGAATTTGGTCTTCAGAGTGCCTATACACTGGTCACAAAAGATCATCTTTTGCTTGTGATGATGACGTTTAACCCCATCCTTAGGCTAAAATCATGGCACAAAATGTAAGCTAGAAATACAGACACATAGGCATATGGCTACAATCTTTGTTCATAAGAAAACATTTCCATTTAAAAGCAAACAGAATTCCTTGGCTCAGAATGAGTCATGGAACGGAAACCGTCAAGCCCTGTAAGACTATGGCGAAGTGAGGGGATGTTCTGTGGCTCTCAGGCCCTTCACCGCCGCGGGCTGTTAAACGCAGCCACGAGAGGCTTCAGTGCCTGAGGTCACAGAAACGCGGCGCTGCCCTTCGAGTGTGCGCCCCTGCCGGAGACAAAGCGAGTGAGCGCCGCGGTCGCCGGGTTCTCTGTGAACGTACCTGTCAGTGCACCCCAGGTCTGCACCGCATCCGCCACTTTCACCTGTGCGGCCCTGCGGCCCGCACACGCCACACGCTCCCGCCCTGCGGCCCGCACACGCCACACGCTCCCGCCCTGCGGCCCGCACACGCCACACGCTCCCGCCCTGCGGCCCGCACACGCTCCCGGCTTGCGGCCTGCGGCCGGCACACGCTCCCGCCCTGCGGCCCGCACACGCCACACGCTCCCGCCCTGCGGCCCGCACACGCTCCCGCCCTGCGGCCCGCACACGCCACACGCTCCCGCCCTGCGGCCCGCACACGCCACACGCTCCCGCCCTGCGGCCCGCACACGCCACACGCTCCCGCCAGTCCACCTTCGCTTCCCAGCGGAGGCCATCTGCCCACCTCACAGAAACCTCGCCCGGTCAGCCATCACCCAGCCATCCAGGACGGGGACCCTGGATTTGTCCTTCCACCCTGCCCTGAGGCCACGTCCCTCCCTTTGAAGTTCTAAAGCGCCTCTCAGTCCTTACCGCCCAGTGGGACTTGGGCTCTGTTCCACTGCTTTATCTTAGAGGTGACGGGTCATCTAGCAAACGTTATATCTACATTGTATGTACTTTTCCTAGATGCACATTCCAATCTAAAAACAAGATCTCAAGCCCGGTCGGGTGGCTCTTGCCTGTCATCCTAGCTACTCAGGAGGCTGAGGTCTGAAGATTCTGGTTCAACGTCAGCCAGGGCAGAAAAATCCAGACTACTCTTATTTCCAATTAACCACCAAAAAGCCAGAAGTTGGGTGTGGGGGGGAGCTAGAGCACAATGGTAGAGCACTAGCCGTGAGTGAACAGGCTCAGGGACAGCACCCAGGCCCTAAGTTCAAGCCTGGGACCAGCACAAAAAGTAGGTAAATAAACAAGGCACAATACGACAAGGGTAATTACTCTTCTAAATACTTCACCCATAACAGTACATCTGAGATTCACCGCAGTCTTCTGAAGCTCGGAAATGAGAAGCATTCTCATCTGACAGAAGAGAAAACTGAGGCACGCGGCCGGAGCCGGCGCTCACTGAAGACGAACCACCCAACGCTGCTCTTTCCAATCCTGCTGGCACTTTGTCTTATCAGACTCCGGGCGCCACGCTAAGCCTCGGGATATCAGGCAGCAAAGGCTGCCGTACAACTTATCTGCATTTGCATATGTGTCCAACCCCTTGTAGTGAACGAGAGAAGATTAGGGGAGCGTTACTCTTACTTCTGAACCAAGTGGAAGAAAAGAAAATACGGTGTTTTTCTTTTTCTTTTTCTTTTTTTCCAGAACACAGGGAAAAGTTGGTTTTTTAACTGTTAACGCGTCATCACTGGACGCTGAGTTTTTCTTTGGAATGACTCTTTTTTCAGTGTTCAACACTGTGTCTGTATTAAAAATACATGGAGATCCACTTTCACCAGTTAATTTGAAACACAGAGGAAAAAAAACTACCACATGCTGGGCAGTGAAATTGAAATTTCTTTGGACTCTTCGAGGAGACCTATCTGTTTCATTCAAGCCTTCCATATTTTTTAACTTAAAAAAATAGAAATCTACAAACATTTTGGTTAAAAAAAAAAAACGGTGGAACGCTGCAGGGATCTGGGGAGTGGAGACACATTCCCTCCGGCACGGGACGAGTAACCCGAGCACGTGGGCCTGTCTCCGCTTATCTCCAGGGGAAGACGGGCACCGGCCATCTCTCTCCAGTCTCTCCTGCTTTTGATTATTCATCAAAAGCCGGGGACACTGGACATAGGAAATGAGAAAGCGTTGGCAGAGGCTTGGGGCCTGTGGCTCAGAGATGCTTACACCACGGCAGCACAGCACACCCAAATCTCTCTTCACGACTAATAACCGCTCCCGGGCCCCCCCCCACTGCCCCAGGGCCCTTTGCCCCGTTACCCCGTCCTTTCCGGAGAACAACACGCCTCCTGCTCCTGGCTCGTTCTTGCACCCCTTCCACGGTCCGTCCTGTCCTTGTCCACAGCAGCCTGCCTGGGCAGGATCTAAGCACCTGCTTCTCATTTACCCACAATGCATCGACTTGTACCTCCAACCTCCCTCCAGGGGAGGGAGGTTGTCTGCTAGAGTCCCGTCACAGTGCTTCCAAAATTGCAGGACCCAAGACGTGGCCATCGGCGCCAGGCCATTCCTGCAGGGGAGGGAGGTTGTCTGCTAGAGTCCCGTCACAGTGCTTCCAAAATTGCAGGACCCAAGACGTGGCCATCGGCGCCAGGCCATTCCTGCTCTCTAAACTTGTGATTCCGACTCGGCCAAGAACCGGGACCTGGAGAGGCATGCCGCGCTGGGAAAGGGCGCTGTGGCTCTCACAGGATCAAATGCTAATAAACCGCAGCCACGTGAGTGCTGCGCGCTGCTTTCTGCCCAGGTGTCGGCCGGGCCGGGCAGTTTCCTGGGCGGTAACGTGAAAGCAGCAGCGACAGTGAGGACGCCGGCTCCCGGCAAGGTGCTCCTCCCCATCTGAAGGCTGTGCGGGGATCTTAGCGGGGGGACGTTAAAGCAAGGAGCCCTGGGAGCCTCGGCTTTGCTGTCCCCGGACGGGGAGCCGGGTGAATCAAACCCCAAGCTCAACCCCGTCTTAATTCCTCCTGGTGCTTCCTGAATTTCAAAACTCAAGGCAACGTTCTTCCTTTGATTCACACCTTGGTCTCCAGCACAGCGTTCATCAACCCTGATGACTGGAAGACTTGGTGTGAATCTCCATTTGCCTTCCGAAATCCTCTTACTCTCCACAGCTGCTGGTGCAGACAAACTCGCATCAAATCGTGGGCCCATGACCAAGGTGTGTCACCTCCCACTGCATCAAGCAAGACGTTTGCAGAAGACCCACCACAAACACTCATTTGTCCATCCAGTTTTAATCAACACAGCGGCTGGGGGCCGATGAAGAAGAGTGAGCTCGGGTGAGTGGCTCACTCTGCCGCTGCTCTTTTTGGTGGAAACGAAGCCCAGGATTCACTACGAGTAACCCAGACTCTTGACTAGAAACAAGCCGAGAGCAGTCTCATGTGAATTTCTTCAGGGAACTTAGTGTTTCTCCAAAGAGCCTTTAAACCAACAGGTCAGGCGTCGACAAGGGTGCTGGTACAGGTACTGCAGAAGAAAGTGTGGGGTGAGGGATACGTGCCCACAAAAAGGCCCAGAGCCTGGATCTCCGGCACATGAACTAAGATATAAAACTACAGTCTGGATCTATACCACATCTCCAGCATTGTCCGAATACGACAGACACAAATACAATCCAACGTGCTGTTCCTAATTTTTACTTTGTGCGTGTCCTGAGCCTCGAACTCGACGCCAGGGCACCGTCCCTGAGCTTGTTTCCTCAAGGCTAGCGCTCTACCACGCTGAGCCACAGCTCCGTTTCCCCCTCCTCTTTGTCTTGGGAGTTAACTGGAGATCAGAGCCTTATGCACTTTCCGGCCCTGGCTGGCTTTGAACCACAGATCCTCAGCCCTCTTGAGTACCTCCTGAGTAGCTGGGATGACAGGCGTGAGCCACCCCTGCTCAGACAGCTGCCACCAAACGTGGTCCCTATTTACGCCACAGGCAATGGCTCCTTCCCAGAGGTCCCGTGCAGCCCCAACGTCCAGCACGCAGTCTGAGCAACCCTTCCGTGAAAGGTGACGATTTGGGGGATCTCTTTGACCAAGAAGAACCCATCTTAACACCGCTTCCCTCTCTTCAGGGATCCTTGGCTTTAAACCCCGATCTTAAGCCATGCGACTCTAGGATTGACCAAGGAAAGTTCACGTCCACTGCTGGACTTGGGCTTCCAGTGGAGGGCCGCACGGCTCGCAAACGCGTCTGTATGAGGAACCACACCTCAGCCACTCTGCCTGTCAGACTCAATTAACCCAGGCGTCCCGAAGGTCAGCATAGGGAGTGTCCACTGTCCAGAATAAACAGCGTAGACCAAGAGGACAGAGGTGTCTTCCCCAGCAAGAAGGGCTGCCTTGACACCATTGGCTTTTCTCACGTTCCAGAACAACCCAGACTCTTCTCTTACGTTCCATGTAAATTTTAAAGAAGACAGCCAGCTTTCGGGTGGATAAGCGCCCCATTTTACCCTTCCATGTCTGAGGTGATACGTGATATTTTCACATACTCGACATGCTTGCAGATGTATCTAAAGACGTGAAAACTTCTGTAGGCAATTCAGAATCATTATGAAGAGAAAACTAACCGTTAATGAATGGCGGGTGCGGGCAGAGCCACGCACCATGGGGGGGGGGGGGGGGTGCGGGGAGAGCCACGCCCCCTGGGGGGGGGGGGGAGATTGCATGACTTGCACACGCTATAGAGTAGAAAAAATTAATGTGACACTGAGAGAGCGTGCTTTTGTGTGTGGAATATGCATTCTGTTCACCGGCGCTGGGTGGTGCTGGGGTTGCTATGGGAACCGTGTCTCTCTGCGGCAGGGAAGAGCGGCCGTGTGGAAGCTTCCCATTACCCGCGGAACGCTCAGGAAAACCCCTCCGAACGCCAGCGGCCGACTAAAACTTTCCGTGGAGAGAGGCAGCTCAGGCCGAAATTCTCGTCCAGGAATTCTAGCAACAGGCTTTCTGTTTTTTTATCCACCCCCACCCCACACCCCAAGTATCATTGTTGTCGCTCCTGACCTTCCACAGAAGTGGTCGAGGCAGAGACGGGCAAAAAGACACGGAGCGTCCCGTGATTCCACCGCGGCCCGGGGCTGGCGCGATGAGTCACTCTAACCCATGGGGACCGTTCACTGAGCATGACGCAGGCAGCTCTTCCTCTCCGTTTTAACCACCGATGGCTGGCTTGGGCCCCCGCGGCCCCCGTGCTGGGTGAGCCCCCCAGCCCACACCCCATGCCAGCACGGCTCTGAAGTCACCCGCAACACGCCGTGCACAGAGGGAGGGCATGCCAGGGCTCCAGGGGGCCGGGTCTGCAGCCCACTTGGTGTCCCCAGAGCCAGCCAGCACCGGCCAGCACACCTCCGCAGCCCTGGGTCACACCTGCAGGTCCCACCCGGACCGGGGCCAGCATGAGGCCTGGAAACAAGGCTTCCAAGCTGGAGCTGAAATGTGGACGCATGAATGGAATCCTGAGCTCTGTTTGGTAAACCTTCTATCACCATCATCACCACCACCATCATCATCATCATCATCACCACCATCATCATCACCAACATCATCATCACCACCACCACTATCATCATCATCACCACCATCATCATCACCACCACCACCACCACCATCACCATGATCACCACCACCATCATCATCACCACCACCATCACCACCATCATCATCACCAACATCATCATCACCACCACCACCACCACCATCGTCACCACCATCATCATCACCACCACCACCATCATCATCATCATCACCATCATCATCATTATCACCACCGCCGTCACCATCATCATCATCATCATCACCATCACCAGCACCACCAGTACAACCATCATCATCACCATCATCATGATCATCACCATCACCATCATCACCACCATCACCACCACCACCATCACCACCACCACCATCACCACCACCATCACCACCACCACCATCACCACCACCACCATCATCATCACCATCACCACCACCATCA
>NW_012267340.1:1462110-1467017 GCF_000151885.1 Dipodomys ordii
CCACCACCATCATCATCATCATCACTATCATCATCATCACCACCATCAGCAGCAGCACCACCGCCACCATCATCATCATTATCATCATCATCACCACCACCACCACCATCACCATCATCATCATCATCACCACCACCACCACCATCACCATCATCATCATCATCACCACCACCACCATCATCACCATCATCATCATCACCACCGCTGTCACCATCATCACCATCATCATCATCATCACCACCACCACCATCACCATCATCATGATCATCACCATCATCATCATCACCACCACCACCATCACCATCACCATCATCATCATCATCATCATCACCACCACCACCACCATCATCATCATCATCACCATCACCATCACCATCTTCATGATCATCATCACCACCACCACCACCATCACCAGCATCATCATGATCATCATCATCATCACATAAAATCAGCCTCTGTAATGTAATATAATTTTCTTTTCTTTTTATTTATTTATGTATCCATTTTTTTTGTTGGTCGTGGGGCCTGAACTCAGGTCCTGGGCGCTGTCCCTGCGCTCTTCAGCTCAATGCTAGTGCTCTACCACTTGAGCCACAGTGGTTCATTGGAGATCAGAGTCTTACGGACTTTCCTGCCCGGGCTGGCTTTGAACCGCGATCCTCAGATCTCAGCCTCCTGGGTGGCTGGGATGGCAGGCGTGAGCCACCAGCGCCGGGCTGTTAGGAAATTTCCATTGGAATGACAAGCTCATCCTGCAGTTTATTTGGGGTTATTTTTAATAGCACACACAGCTAGTCCGAAGGGCTTTGCTGTGTGTGGACACATTGGGGGACCCCATGTCCCCCTTCTGCAAGTCCACCGGTCAGGGGTTCAGGACGGAGGCGTCCCACGCTCGGTCCCCCCGCAGAGCACACTGAACGCCGACGTGCCGCGGGCCTGTGGAGCCGGCAGACTGCTGCGTGAGAACACGCGTTGTTGAGGCCACTTCTCACAAACACGGGCGGGGCTCAGACGGACACAGGGCGCATGCGTGCTGTGCAAGTTAAGCGACTCCGTTTGTGACCAAACCGTTGTATTAGCAAAGGAAATTCCTCCCCTTCAACTCATTTTTTAAAATGATTGTATTTTCTCCCTTGGGATTCCACGCGTGGATTTCTAACAAACGGGAACCAGCACAGGACGAAGGCTTCCCACTGCGCGGAGGATGCGTGAGCACCACGGCCCGGCCCGCCAGGACGGCTCTCCCACAGTCTTTTTAATCTTCCCACAATCAAGGGGCTCACCGATGATCACCACGATCTCCGCGATCCTCACACCTCGATCCTCACCCCCCCTTCTTAATCCATTGAAGTTTTGTAGAAGGGTGGGATTTTGCCGCCCCGTGGCCCCATGAGCATGGATGGGCTCTGTCCACGACGTCAGACCACCCGGCCTCTGCGGCAGCCTGAGCCCCGCCTGCCCAGCCCCCTGCAAGGTTCCAGCTCCCTCAGGGGTCTGTGGTACTCAGAACACACCGAGTCCCGGACCCCCTCACCTCTGGGGAGAGCAGTGACCACGGGAGAAGCGTTCAACACGGACAAGGACGGGCTCTGAGAAGAAGAGGTTCCGAGAAGAGAAAATCCATTCCACGTCCAATCTGTGCCGGGGCCTGGCGAGAACGCACCGGTAAACAGTAAATGGAGAGAATCAGTGCAGTGCTTAGAGGAACCCAGCAGACCAGCGTCGTTCTCCGCAGGGAAGAAAGAAGAGAAGAGAGCCAAGGGAAAGACATCTTTCTGAGAGCCCAGAAATCACTGGGGAGGAACACAAAGCCATAAAGCGGACAGGGTGGGTGAAGACGTCCCAGAGAACGTTGAGGGATTGTAACACGCGGTTTTGGGTAGATGCATGACATCACGCAGACCGAACCGTTTGAGAGGACAGCTGAAAAGGAAGAGGACACAGCGTGTTCTTTAGAATATCATGGAAGTAAAGCTCTGGCCCTGAACGGTCATGCACACCTGTAGTCCCCGACCCGGAGGGGGGGCGGAGCACGGGCAAGAGGATTGCCGGCTCAGGATCGCCTGGCCTGCGTGGTACCAGCCCAGCCCAGCCCAGGGCACAGAGTGAGACAAGACCCTGCCCAGAACCAAAAGCGCAAAGCCCCACGGCTGGTTCAAGTGGCACAGCACGGCAAGCTCTCACACATCGACGTCTACGGGAGGAGGAGATTCCGCACCCACACTCCTGGCCCATCTCAGAAAGGTGCCCTCGGAGAGAGGACAGGCCGCTCGCCCCCGCGACTCCCCGCAGATCAGAACGTACCCCTCGGTTATTCACGGCTGATGGGTTTACCAAACGTCCCGAGCCAACGTGATACACGCATTGCATCTTTACGCCACCGAAAGAGATCGGCGAGCTCCAACAGGTTCATCCACAGCCTCGTTAAAAACAAAAAGCAGCTCCAGGGTAATGCAGGAGACGTCCGTGAGTCTGTACAGCCTGTTCCACAGAGACCCGAGGGCCCCTGCGGGGGGAGCCGTGAAGGGGGTCCCCGGAGGTGGACGCCTGTCCACACATCCAGGGCGGGAGAATGCACGGCATCCGCTCTTCATTCGGGGTGGCCAGCGGTCACAAAGCGCAGGACGAGGCTGACAGGACAGAACTCGTGACAAAGACAACGCGCTGGGTGGTGGGAGGATTTCCAACCCGGGGGCCGGGCAGAAAGCTGGCCAGAGCCTCTCCACACAGGCCAGGCGGACGCGGAGATGCGCATCTGTATCTCTGCTAGTCAAGAGGCATGGGTGGAGGCTGACCCTCAGACACGGCTGAGGGAGCCGAGCACTGGCCCAACCAAGTGTAACACCTGGAGCTGAACCCCAAATGCCACCGAAGAAGAATAACAGTAATAATAATAGTTTCTGCTATGACAAGGACACCCGCGTGGCCCACGACAGGAGATGCCCCGTGTTACACTCGCAGCTATCTGTGGGTTCAACCGCCCCCCCATTTTTTGGCCAGTCTTAGGACTCGAACTCTGGGCCTGAGCTTCTTTTTACTCAAGGCTAGCACACCACAGCACCGCTTCCAGCTTTTTCCAAGTGGTTCACTGGAGATGAGAGTCTCCCGGACTTTCCTGCCCGGGCTGGCTTTGAACCGCGATCCTCAGATCTCAGCCTCCGGAGTAGCCAGGATGACAGGCGTGAGCCGCCGGGTCCAGAGGTCTGGACCTGTAGGACCTTTGGCTTTCACGGTGGAAGGATCTAGGAGCGAGCGATCAGCCCGGGTCCTATCCCACCGAAGCCAGCGCGGCCACACGTGGCCGAAGCTCGCGTTTTTGTCTCGAAAGTCACTGGATAAAGCCAGGCTGCCGACGGCCAGCGTCTCTCCTTGCCAGAGACGCAAGTGCTCTTTTCATTGGAGATAAACGGCGTGGCAGGCCTGGCCGGGCTTCCCCGGCGCCGCCGGCACTCACACGCCGTCCACGAAGGGTCAGTGGGGCTGTAGAGAGCACCCGCCCGTGTCTCCGGGAGGGATAGGAGCAGACTGCCTAAAACGCCGCCTGAAACACTGAACAGGGCGGCCTTTTTTCTTTTTCCGGTTTAAATGCAGCCCCAGCCCCGGGTCGTGCAAATCCACCTGAGAGGACCTGTGTGACCTTTTGTTACCTTTTAGATTGATTGCCTCCAGCTTGATTCCCCCATCCCATCCGAAGCACAGCAACGGATTTCTGTTCCTTCCCCCTCGCACGCGGGCTCCGGTGGTGGGGACCCCCAGGGGGAGGCGTCTTTTTGGGGAGCAGCACCCCGTGCACGTGGGGCCCTCGGGGCAGAGCCGCCTGCTCTCCAATATTTACTTAAGAAGAGCGATCTCCATGGTAACCGGCGGGTCAGGTGACTCGCTGACTGAGAGGCACAGCATTTGTCTTTCTTGAACGGGGGAAAACATGGACTATGCAACAGACACAGCCAGTCCACGAGGCCCCTGTCCCTCACCTGAGGACCCGGGAGCCCGCGGACTTCACGTGGGACGCTCTCCCCTGCTCCCCCACGCGCACGTTGGCTCCTGTCTTTTAAGACTCTCATGTTTTCGCCTTGGCAATTAATGGAAATAATGCCAGTGAGACTTGCGTGAGGAGACATTCTGCCCGAGGCCCTCCCCAGCAGACCTTTCCAGAAGGAGCGGGGAGGCCAGGAGAGGCTCAGAGATGAAGACACCAGGTGGGACGGCCCCTCGAGGCTGAACAGAGTGAGGACATGGACTTTCTCTGGGACAGTCTGTGAAAGAACGCGGTCCTACGGATAACTGCCACCCACAGACAGCGTGGAGACCCACGGGTGTGCTACCACGAGAGCCACGGCGCCACTTCCGGCTGCTTCTGCTTATGGGGTGCTGAGGAGTCGAACCCAGGACCTCATGCATGCAAGGCAAGCGCTCTACCACGGAGCCACCTTTCCAGCCCTGTGGTTGCTCTTTTGAAAGGCAGTGATTGGTAGATGGCCATGCCATTGGGGTGGCTTCCTAACGTAAGGCCAGAGGCAGCTGAAGGCCCGGAGGGGGAGGCTGGGAGAGGAGAGGAGGGCCTCTAAACCCCTGGCCTTGGATGCACAGTGCAGCCAGCAAAACAGCGCTGAACATACCTGCCCCGGGGTTGGCAGTCACCCCTGGAGGGTGAGGGTTGTGCCAAAAGAACTTGTGTTCTCATCTGGACGCTGCTTGTGTCACCCGAGCCCCCTTCGGCAGCACCGACGCCCACCCAGTCCCACCGCCAGTTCTTGTGAGACGTGCCAACAGACCCAGCCCTTGGCTCCCCCACAGACCTGCCCCACGGCTTCCCCCCACAGACCTGCCCCACGGCTTCCCCCCACAGACCCCCGGCTTCCCCCCACAGACCCACGGCTTCCCCCCACAGACCCACAGCTTCCCCC
>NW_012267340.1:1469154-1478485 GCF_000151885.1 Dipodomys ordii
ACAGGGTGATAGCCCAGACCCAGACCACCGCCTAGCAAGTAGTTTATGCCCTGCACAAGACACGAAACCCCCCTTCTTTTCTTTTTTGGTCAGTCATGGGGCTTGAACTCTGGGCCTGGGCGCTGTCCCTCAGCTCTTCAGCTCAAGGCGAGCGCTCTACCACTTGAGCCACAGCGCCATTTCCAGTTTTCTAGTGGTTCATTGGAGATAAGAGTCTCCTGGACTTTCCTGCCTGGGCTGGCTTTGAATCACGATTCTCAGATCTCAGCATCCTAAGCAGCGAGGCTTAGAGACGTGAGCCACCAATACTCAGCTCAGCTTTTAAAGTTCGACTGCTTAAGTAAAATCTAACTCCGTCCCAAGCGAAGGCCCATGCATGGCCTTACCAGAGTTCCTGGGCCCCAGACAGGTTTCCTTACGCACTACCTTAGATGCTTTGCATTGTTACAAGGTCTTTACTTTGTTCTCGTAATCCATCAGAGGCTAGATCATTTTTCAAGTTTTTTTAAGAACGTATTCTTCAAAAAATAGTATTTGTGCTGCAGATATACACAAAGACAATGAAGAAAGACTCTAACTGTATCAGAAGCCATTGACTAAGGTGCTTGCTTGGGGGGCGGGGAGAGTTCTTGGTGTTTTCGGGAAGAGCCAGGTTTCTGAGCTCGGCTTCCCCACCCAGACCCTCACCCCGTCTGCTCGGGTGGCTCAGGTTAATTGCTCATTCTGTGTTGTTTCTGAGGTACCTAGAGTTCCATAATGAAGTATTATGTCGGCTAATTAATGAATCTGAAATGCCACACAGGGTTGTTGAAATGCCAGGGTTTATCATTACATATGTCAGAGTTAATACGGCCTCTGAAGCCCCGGCCCTGGGCTGCGGACTCCGGGTTCGCGGCTTCGTTTCGCTCCTGGTGGCTCTCAGCTCTCCCCGTGTACCCTGCCTCCGACTCCTGAAACTCGGTGCTAGGAGTTTTGTTTGGTTGTTTTTGTCGGTCCTGGGGCTTGAACTCAGGGCCTGGGCTCTGTCCCTGAGCTTCTTTTGCTCAAGGCTAGCGCTCTACCACTTGAGCCACAGCGCCACTTCTGGCTTTTTCTGGGTATGTGGTGCTGAGGAATCGAACCCAGGGCTTCATGCGTGCTAGGCGAGCACTCTATCACGTAGCCACCTTCCCGGCCAGTGCTGGGAATGCTCGCCTCCCAACAGCCAACCCCACTCACAGGTTCTACGTACCTCCTGGGTAAAGGAAAACCAAGGTGTCCACATGGCCACTTGTATGCAGACACCACCGACTTCTAGGCGGTGCTACCTGTGCGAGGAAGCGCGAACTGATGACTCACACTCTCTTCCTCTTTCCGCCGCGACAGAGCCATCACACTTCACACTACACCTACAGTCCGGGTGCTGGCCACTCACGCCTGTCACCCGACAGTCAGGAGCTGAGATCTGAGGGTCATGATTTGAAGCCAGCCAGTGCGAGAGCGTCCAGGAGACTCTGGTCTCCAATTAGCCACCCAGAAGTGCTGGACATGGAGCCGTGGGTCAAAGTGGTACAGCACCAGCCTTGAGCAGGAGCCTTCAGGGGCCGACGTAGGGAGAGACTGACTGTAAGATGAAATGAGACACTTGGGGAGAAATGAAGCCATTTCTTCACCTCGATGATAGCTGCGAACATGCATGCGTGCGTGCGTCGACGTCACAGAACCGTGTGCTAATAAGGCTCAGTTCTGCATGCACTTAAATGGGAAGGGGTTCCAGGTAGAAATGGTCCCAGGACGCACGGTTGGCTCCCGCCTCTCCCAGCCACCCCGCCCGTCCCCGCATAGCAGCTGCAGACCCGGGCAGGCTTGTTTTGAGACACAGAGTTTGAGGGCAAGTTTCTAAAACTACAACTGACCTAAATGTAAAAACTTAGGGAGTTACTTGGCGGGGCGCCTGCAGCGTACAGATAATACTCCGAGAAAAATTCTGTAACTGACATCGTAAGCCCAGCTTCTTCTCCAAGAACAAGAGGGCTTCCAGGTGGCCAGACCCTTTTCTAATCTCTAATCGCCTATGGAGGACCAAGCAACTATGGTCAACCAAGGCCAAAGGACACCCCCTGAAAAACCATCCAGTGATTTTTTGTCAGTCGTGGGGCTTGAACTCTGGGCCTGGGCACCCTCCCTCTCTTCAGCCCAAGGCGAGCGCTCTACCACTTGAGCCACAGCACCACTTCTGGTTTTCTGGTGGTTTATTGGAGACAAGAGTCTTATGGACTTTCCCTGCCAGGGCTGGCTTTGAACCACCATCCTCAGATCTCAGCCTCCTGAATAGCTAGGATGATGGGCATGAGCCACTGGTGCCTGGCTGTCCAGTGATTTTTTTTAAAAAGCCAGTGATGGCTCTCCAAATCTACCATGCTTCCGCAGGTTTCTTCTACGTCTTCTGGTCAGTCAGATGCATGATTAGCCTGCTGCTTCTGATCGTTCACCAACAGAGGGTAAAGAACAAGATTCAGTCCCTACCCTCAAGAATCCATTGTGTGTCAGGAAAAGTCTAAGTTCAATAAAACTGGTTTTAAAAAAACCAGCAGGAATTTCTTAATGTTGAGGCACACAGAGAGAAAGCCACAGAGACAGAAAGAAGTTGAAAGGTTGATGGAGTCTACATCCCATCTTTTATATCTGTCCACTTAGGTGTGGAGAAACCACGCTTCTCACCTCTCTGTTCGCCGCAGACCCACAGTGTTCTGCGCTCTCCCTCTCCCTGCGCCGACAGCCTGGCTCCTCTCCCAAGTCCTGGCCCCTTTGGCATTGAGCCTGCCCACATGGTTTTTCCCCACTAGCATTTTGTGTAACAGGGCCAAACCAAACTGGAATCAGCAGCATTCGCAGGAGCGTGCACACAATAGTGACTGGTGTTGCAGTGTGCCCTGCAAGGCCCTTCCACAGCGGCACAGGCTCTCGGTTCTCCAACCAGACCACACAGGACAGCCAGCCTACGTGAGCGAACATGACATCCAGCCGTTCATCATTGCCCGGAAACAGGGACAAGTGCATCTGTAGCATGCACAGAATCATGACGAAACAAGAGCGGAGAGAATTTTAGAGACATTTTTATTTTTCCAAGTTCTATAAAAATAGAACCTCCCAAAAGAAACGAGAGGGAGAGAGGAGCGGAGACAGGGAGAGAGAGAAGAGGGAGGGAGGGAAGGAGGGAGGGAGAGCCCCCTGGACTGAACACATCGAACAGGAAACTCCAGAAATAACAATGGAATACGTTTTAAATCGCAAGCTGGGCCGAGGCCTGTGACGGCGTCAGAAGCGCTCCCTCTCTGCTCTGCCCGGTACAATGAGGGCCGCACTCTGCCCTGCACATCCGTGCTGCCCGACCGCCCGGAGGCCTTGGCCGTCAGATGAGCAGACCGGGAGCTTCCGGTACTGGAGGCCCAGCACCCCTTCCCTCGCTCTTCTAGATAAAATACCCACAGCACATGAAACCTTTCAATTAAGCAAACCCAACGTGAAAGGACGCACGGTTTTCTTTTTTGGGGGGAGTCCGGTCGTGGGGCCTGAACTCTGGGCCTGGGCGCTGTCCCTCAGCTCTTCAGCTCAAGGCTAGCGCTCTACCACTTGAGCCACAGCGCCACTTCCAGCTTTTTTCTTTTTGCTTATGGTGCTGAGGAATCGAACCCAGGGCCTCATGCATGCGAGGCAAGCGCTCTACCACTGAGCCACCTTCCCAGCCCAGGACACACAGTTTTCATCGACCGTTTTGTTAAATGGTGACTTCCTTGTACAACGACTTACAGATAATAAAAATATTTTTGTCAAAAGAAAGAAAAGTGAGTTTGGAAAAATAAAAACAGCACAAACATACTAGTAGATGAGTTTAGAGGTAAGTACTTAAGACATACAGACGTATTTCTACCCTGAAATACATCTAGTTAGTTTTGTCAGGTTTTAACAAATATACATAGATTAATACATTTTCCTCCCAGTCCTTCTTGATTGTTACTTTTTTGCTGATACTCAAAATATGCTACAAAGGAATACCCCAACACTGATTTTGGTCCATTTTAAATGACTAAGACAATAGTACAGTTTTTTTCTTTTTTTGTCGGTCGTGGGGCTTGAACTTGGGGCCTGGGCGCTGTCCCTCAGCTCTTCAGCTCAAGGCGAGCGCTCTACCACTTGAGCCACAGCGCCACTTCCAGTTTTCTGGTGCTTCATTGGAGATCAGAGTCTCACAGACTTTCCTGCCTGGGCTGGCTTTGAACCGTGATCCTCAGATCTCAGCCTCCTGAGTAGCTGGGGTGACAGGCGTGAGCCACCAGTGCCCAGCTCAGAAACAGTGTCTGGCCCAATAAAGCTTCTTAAAAGAAAAAAAAAGTTAGAACGCTAACAGTTTAATTTTTTTAATTGTTTCTAAAGCACCATTATGCAAAAATCTAAACAACAGCCTTTTCGAGTTTAGCTCCGTAACCAACCGTTTTTGTTCAACAGTACTCAAACGAGCCAGTGACCATTCGAGCTACTAATCCTTGTCAGCCTTCTTGGAATCTGCGCCAGCCCTCCGACATTACCATGTGCAGCAGCGGGGCAGGAAGGAGGAATCCGGAGTTAAGAACAGCACATTGGACACGGTAACATTTTGGTAGCAGGGCACCATAGCAAGCCTGCCTATTTTCCAGGAAGAACTTGCTACTTGTGAGACAGATCTTTCGCTGGGAAAGCAAGCGGCTGTGTATAATTATTTGGCTCCCGAGGAACACTCATTTATGAAGGAGGTTTACGAACTTTTTTTTGCCTCATTTATTTTTTAATGAACAAAACGAACACAAGGCCGGGGCGAAGCACTGGCGGGGTCAGGTAGCGCTGATCTTCCTGCCAGAGCCGGGGAGCATCGCGATTGCCTTCGACACGCAGAACACGATGCCTCCGCATCTTCATTCCGCATCAGCCTCCATCCCAGAAGGGAGCTGGCTTTCATGGTCCATAAAGCCAAACCCAGCTGCTACACGCGGGCCTGCAGAAGAAATCCACATTTTACTGCCTTCCCAGAGCTCATAAAACAATTGCCATTGTTTCCTTAGCCGTGGCACAACTCCCTCCTCCCCAAGCAAACGAGATCTCCAAGGCAAACTTGGAGTGTCTTTGTCGCTGATGACTTGTGCCGCCGCTGGGTGTAACAGGATCCTCATTTTACATTTCCCCCACTCCTAAGCTACCTCGAACAGACACGATCTTGAGTGGTAAAAACGGAGAGGGGGCGAATTACCAAAAGTGTTCATAGAATTTCCTATTAAAACCCACAATGGCTACTAAAGACCTCTGTGATCCAGGGCGTATTAAGAGGCAGGAAGTGCCATTTTCTTTGGGCTCCTTGATCAGCTAATCTGGGTCTTTGATGGTCGTACGTTTGGAATAACCCAGGGATTTCTAACCCAGTGAAGTCTTCCCACAGTTAAATGGAATTAACCCTGTCAAGCCTCCAGAAAACTGAAAGGAGGGAGAAAGGGAGGGAGGAAAGAAAGGAGGGAGGGAAGAAAGGAAGCAGGGAGAGAGGGAGGGAAGAAGGAAGGAAAGAAGGGAAGGAAGGAGGGAGGAAGGAAGGGAGGGAGGGAGGGAGGGAGGAAGGGAGAGAAGGAGAAAGAAAAGAAGGAAGAAACAGGAAAGAAAGAAGGGAAGAAGGAAGGAGGGAGAAAAGGAAGGGAAGAAAGGAGAGGAGAGACAGAGGATCTCATTCTTAAAGCGGAAATATATTTGAAACTTTCAGTGAACAGCATTCATATTAAAATAGCCTGTTGGTGACAGAAGACATTCTCTGTAGGCTCACAACCAAATTGTTTTCAAAAAAGAAGAAGAAGCATCAATTTCAGAAAATGGGAATGATTCCACTTGCAAAAATTACCTATGCTGCTTCTTCCTTCTTATCCGTCGATGTCATGCATTTGATGTGTTTTTTTAGTGTTCACGACAACTTCTCATATTCGGAATTAACATCTGGCGCTCTTTGTGTTGTCAGAAGACTTAAAATCCTAGAAGGAAGAGAAGGGGGGAGAGAAAGAGAGAGAGAGAGAGAGAGAGAGAGAGGAAGGAAGGAAGGAGGGAAGGAAGGAAGGAAGGAGGGAAGGAAGGAAGGAAAGAAGGAAGGAAGGAAGAGGAGAGAGAGCAATGGGAAGTTAGCAGCTCTGGCGTTAATGTAGGAGTCTGTATGTAGGAGAGGGTGTTAGTAAGCCACGGGGTAATGGTGGTTCCGCTGCACCTTTGCCCCGGGGCCTGATCTGGCACCAAAGCCTCTTACCCATGCTGAGCCAAAGCTCATTTCAAGCAGCGCTCCTCCGCTCTGGCCACCGCCCTGCTCTCTGACAACCTCCAGTCAGGACTCGGTATTTGTGTCCCCTGCTGCTTATATTTACTCCTTCCTAAAGCCTCGACAGCGACAATAAACAAATACTCATTCTGCAATGCCCTGTAGCCGTGCAGGTGATGTGCTCTGCTCCCGGCTTGTTTGTGGTTTGTTGTTGTCATTTTTTGCATGTACACAGCTTGTGCAAATTGGTGTTTTTTTTTAATAATATGCCTTGAGATTAATTTGGTCATTATAAGCCAGTTTAGAAAGACGCTAAACAACAGGTCAGATTCTTGCCATTTTTGTGCCTGAATAATTCTCCATTTTTGACCCTTGAGCGGAAGATGAACAGATACGCATTCACAAAGAAAATGCACAGCCACCGTCCACATCCCTGCCTGGTCCAGGCCTGGCTGATGCTGTTTAGATTTTTTTTTTTTACTATAATCCTTTTGATCTTTGGTGAAGAATTTATGCTGACTTACCTCGTCGAGGTTTCGAAAATACACTTTTTGAGTTATCTTAAAAACAATCATTGAATAGCGAGCGCATCAGGTGATTTCCGGAAGGTGCTTCTGTTTCGAGAACATCCTACCGACCTTTCGTAGAAACAGGATGGTACCACTGCTGAACGCATGCCGGGCCTGCGGCAGCATCTGCACCCAAGACTGTGCCCAGATCTGACAGAGGTCGTGGCACCTTTCACAAAAAGAAAACAAAGGAGACCCGCATAAGTGCAAGCCATGCAGAATTCCAGAGAATTGTTCAAGATTCATCTAAGTTCGGAGGGAATTCACCGGATAGCAATGCCTTTTATATCATTTTTTAAAACTCGTCCCCCCCAAAAAAAAGAAAAAATCTTTAGGAAGCAAAAACACAAACGATCCGTTCTGTTAAATTAATACCCAGATTACATTTAGGCTTGTCTACTTACGTGGTAATTAGATCATTTTAAACTCAGGAAGGAGTGCTTGTTTCCTCCACAGAAACATTATGCCAAAAATCTCAGCGTTGCAGGGCTCCGTTAGCATGCCTGAAAGCTGCGCCAGCTTCCGCGTCCTAAGAGTTATTTCTTCCTTTTCTTTTTCTTTATTTAAGGAGTTATTCAAATCGAGTGCAAGTTGACACAAAACTGAAAACTCGCCGGACTCCTTTCCAGAAGTGAATTCCTAGTCCTAGAAACTCAGAAGAGAAATCATAATTAAAATCATAGCGTTATAATATTCGTGATATAATATATAATAATAGCGTTAATAATAATTTCTTTTCATCTGTAAGACCCTTGATTCTCTAATGTATTAGAGGCTAAGACATCCGCAGAACCACTATGAAAGACTATTGAGAGAGAAATATAGATATGAGAATTTATATGAATTACAGCCCAAGAGAACATGAAATTACAAACAAGCCAGACACCGGATGCTATCTCAGTCCACCTAAGAGTTTTAATCAACGCATTGGGCCACGATTCATTGTATTGGAGCGACTGTCGGTTCTAGAGAGATGACATCATAAAAACAGAGCTTTCTGGCAGCGTCAGCCTGTTTAAGACGCGAGGCGGAGGCTGTGTGCCGAGGACTTGTCAGTGGGAAGCGAACTCCTTGGGGATGGTAGGGAAACCGCAAGATTAGGAAAGAACCCCACTTCTCACTGAGACTCAGACAGAGGCGAAATCGGGGCGCGGAGTTTCTATCCCCCTGCGGCCACCCTGGCCTTGCTGTGTGGTCACATGGCGAGCGTGGCGGTCGGGGGAACTTAGTGCAAGGCCCCTGGAGTTTCCACACCTGCTCCTGGGCCCGCGAGGAGGGAGATCCACAGGAAGGAGGTACGTCCATCGCTGTCAGTGGGGGCGGCTTGTTACCCCAGCATCTTGGAGACCCACGCTCCCGGAACCTTCCGCCGCTGCCCTTCAGCACCGTCCTGACCCCCGCGTGTCTTCGCCTGACTGTGTCTGCGTCCCAGGGGCTCACGGACCAAAGCAGGCCTCTGCAGTGCAGCCACCGCGGGCAGAAAGCCACGGAGGGCCTCAAGTGTGTTAACACGTCTCCATGGAGAACGAACTTGGGGTGTGGGGGGCAGAGGGGGGCCGGGGGTGACCGAGTCCCACAGCCTGGGAGCCAAGGCAGGCGGGGCCGGGAGGAGAAGTCTGAGGAGGAGAAGGGAGCCCCACGCCCCGAGCCAGCGGGCCAGGTCATCTTCAATCCCAATTACCCAGCCTCCCGCCACACTCAGGGGTCCATCCTCTCCATGGGAATCAGCCAGTGAAATTCAATTTGTGAGATCCCCAAACCGGAAACACGGGGCTGTCCGTGAACGTCACCATCGATCATGGAGTCCCATCAAAACAAATCTCTGGTGACAGGCAAAGCTCGGGCCGGGCCGCGCCTACTGTCTTTCAGCCAAACCCAATTTAATTTCTCTTCAGAGTTACGCTGGCCGCATGCTGATGACCGGAGAGATCTTAGATCTCTTCAGATGCATACGAGTTCTGGTCCACCTACTAACTTAAGGAAGATTGCACAAATGCGTGTGGAAAATCCACCTTCACTTGAGCATCTGAGCAGCCTGTAATTCCATGAACAATGACACCTAACAGTTCAAATTCAAAAGAAGAAGAGGAGGAGGAGGAGGAGGAGGAGGAGGAGGAGAAGGAAGTTGCTAAGTGTCCCACTAGGAAAAAAAATAAGAGTGAACATCTCCTCATAATTACACACTCTAACATCTCCCTGGACTTGGGGGAGGAAGGTGTTGAGCACTCAGTGAGGTCCCCAAAATCATCTCCTCCTAACTGATGAGTACCATGGACTGCGTTTAGTACGTGGAGTGCCACTGGGTACGCAGCAATTTCCGAAGGTTAGCTCATCAGGAGGAAATCATGCTGCTGCTTCTGCTTCCTCTTCCTCTTCCTCTTCCTCTTCCTCTTCTTCTTCTTCTTCTTCTTCTTCTTCTTCTTCTTCTTCTTCTTCTTCTTCTTCTTCTTCTTCTTCTTCTTCTTCT
>NW_012267340.1:1478535-1491142 GCF_000151885.1 Dipodomys ordii
TTCCTCTTCCTCTTCCTCTTCTTCTTCTTCTTCTTCTTCTTCTTCTTCTTCTTCTTCTTCTTCTTCTTCTTCTTCTTCTTCTTCTTCTTCTTCTTCTTCCCTCCTCCTCCTCCTCTTTTTCTCCTATCTGAAAAACCTCATCACATACTCTAGCGGCGGTCAGCCAGGGAGTGTCCCGGCTCAGACCCTTTCTCCATCATGAGCTCTGGAGAATCCAGTCCCCGTATCTAGAGACACCTAACCGTAAAAGAGATGGCCAGCCCTCAGGATGTATGTGTCTCCTCCAGGAGATAAACAAGCGTGCAAATGTGCACACCACTACGCCCTAGTGAAAATGCCCAGAGAGCATACATAAAAAGCCACTTGGCTAGAGATGATATTCTTCGATGGCTGAGTGTGGCGGCACACGCGTGTGTGTGCACGTGCGTGTGCGATCCCAGCACGAGCAGGAGAATCGCAGGCAAGGGCTGGGGCTGGGCTACGTGCAGAAACAACCAAACACACGTTTGTTTGTTCAAACTGAATGCTGAACCTGCTTTTGTTTCTATATCCCGGAGAAGAACCAATGGCTAACATATTTTTTTCCTGATTTTCAGATTCTAAGGTTGTTGGGTTTTTTGTGGGGGGGCTGCACCTACTTCCTGGCCTTTCCCACACCAACAGAAGAACGCACAAAATGGAAACGCAGGGCCTGAATCTGAGGGGCCTCCGGGGTGTCTTTCCAGTGGGCGCCGCCCTTGCCCAGGAGTTTGCCGAGGTGCCCGTGGCTGGCTTTGTGGATTCCGTCAACAGCGCAGCATCCGGTCGGATGCAAGCATCTATTAGGTGTTTGCTAAAAAGGCAACAGATACGCCACGAGGCTGAGGGTTGATTTTTTCACGAGCCGCCTCCGGCCGCTCCCGCTCCCTCCCATCGAGAACCCCGCGCGGCGTTTTTGTTTCCTTTCATCCCACGCGAAGCCCCGTGCCAGATACCGCAGCCGCACTGAGGACGCGTGTGCAGCTGCGGCGTGCACGCGGGGCCCGGGGCACACCGTGGAGCATCCCTCGCGGGCCCACGGAGCCCCCCCACCCACGGACACACACTTCGCTTCCTCCCGGACCTGTGTGACACAAAGCTTAGGAGGGCAGAAGCTTCTGGGGGGTTCCAGCCTCCTCCTGGAGAAGGAGAAGCCGTGACTGCGCAGAGAAACACCGGGTACTGAGTATTCAGTACAGCGGGGGAAAAGTATCTAACCTGGGCTGGGATGACACTCCCACGCTGGCTCTGCTCTTTCTGACACGGCGAGTCATCTGTTTGTTTGTTACATCTCTGGTTATATTTTGATTTTTTCCCCCTCACCCAGGCCCCAGGAAAATATTCATGAGGTAAAACTGGCTTTACAAAAATAATTATTTGGGGGTAAAAAAAACCCATGCTATGAGGTGAGTTGCTGCCGCTCTACTGGATACCAGTTTAAATTGAGCTAATTTGTTTTACCGAGAGCTTCAGAAACCCCCAGCACAGCAGCCCGACAATTACACACAGGTGCAAGGACTTAATTCAACAAACTCGAGGCGGACCCAAGCAGCCTGCGCGGCGGCCCCGCCTCAGCTGCGGCCGAGAACAGATGCTCGGGACGTCCTCGCAGAAACACCGGATAAGAAAGCGGGTGACGCGCGGACGGGACCCCAGCAGACGTGCCGTGGTGGGGACGGAAGGTAAGGCAGGGGCTTGCGGAAGACCTGTGACCACCACGAGCCAAGTGGGCTTCCCGCTCGCTGTCCACGCCAGCGGAGATTTGTGACGGTAGACACATACAGCATCGTTAATACACAGCAAAAGGTGCCTGAAAGGCAGGGAACGAGCAGCCAGGGGGAAACGTCGGCCCTCTTGAGTTTCTGACACAGCTTGGGAGGCAGATGAAGCATGAACGCAAACACCCACTAGACTCTTCTTTTTTTTGGGGGGGGAGGCTTGAACTCAGGGCCTCAGTTCTTCAGCTCAAGGCGAGCACTCTACCACTTGAGCCACAGCGTCACTTCTGGTTTTCTGAGTGGTTTATTGGAGATCAGAGTTTCACGGACTTTCCTGCCCGGGGTGGCTTTGAACCGCGATCCTCAGATCTCAGCCTCCTGAGTAGCTAGGATGACAGGCGGGAGCCACCGGCGCCCGTCACTAGATTCCTCTTTAAGAGCCAGGCTCTTAAAAAGTAAAATTCACTGGCTTCCTAAATAACTTCCGTTAAATGATCATGAGAAAATAAACAAAATGAAAACTTTAAAGACATTCCTTGATTTCGGTACTAGAGACACACACCCATTGATTTTTCCAGCATACTTCTAGATAACCTGTTGCTTATTTGTTTTACTACTGAAGAGGTTAGAACAATGAATAACATTGTATCCCAGGAATGTGCCTTTTCAGTCCCCAGAATACTTCCCTAGTAATCTCTTGACAACAAAATAACCAGCAAACGTTAACAATACGAATGAAATAACCTGCAAACATTAACAATACCAATGAAAAGTGCGCTGTACAACCCAAATCAAATCGCTGCCTGGAGCCCATTCAGATCTCACGTGAGCGGTCTGGACATTTTGAAAAACCTCCAAATCAGACGCCAATTAAAAAAAAAAACTGTCAAAGAATCAGAGTTAAGTTCAGCCAGGTGTACAAGACCAGTCCCCAGGAACTGAAGGGAAAAATTAAAATCAGGCAGAAATCGTGGAAACGAAATCTCAACATGAACCACAACTCTTCTTGTCTTTTGCAATTGGGTCCTAATTAAGGCATTGATAAACTGAAGAGTCACAGCTTCAGGGCTAGTGTTTGGTGTGTTTTTTTCCCCCCAAGAATAGTAACTTCTTCCTCAGTATGCCCAATTTTCTCATGTGTGGGGAGAAAAAAAGTAACTGCGATAGGCCACTCTGAAGAAAAAGGTCACAATTCCACCACACTTGTGAACATGAAAACTGCCCAAAGAATCAACCCTCGGCGCTTCACGGCCAGGTGTGGGCATTCCACCTCTATCGGTAGAAGGAAAGGGGTGTGTCACTCAAAACACCAGAGCAACACGACAGCACTGGAAACCTGGCCCGGGCACCTGCATTTTGACATTCATTTTGAATATTTATGTGTGCCAGGTCCAAAACTACGTCGGTAACAAAATGAGCTACAAGGCAGGACGTGACTCGTGACTCGAGAGCTCGTGAGCTGTTACCGAAAGTCACATTCCTTTGGACATTGTAGAGTTGGCTTGAAAATCGCAGCGTGGTCACGGCTGATTATCCCGTTTTAGGTGCTGGAGCCGTTTTCCTACCCAAGTGAATAAAGTGAGGTGCTCTGATGGGGGCTGAAAATGGGCGGTAAGAAAAGCTGGCTGTGAATTAAGCTGCAAATGACCGACATCACCTGAACGTCTCAGGGAGGTGTTTGCGCCCCAGAACTTAGCCAGAGATGAGAAAGATCCTGTCCCACGACCGTAAGATCCCCAGCTGACTCCACCCCGCAGAAGGCCGCCGGTGCGACAAGATTCTGTTTCTCAGGTTGAGAGGACAGGGCTCAGACATGATGCGGCCAGCTCAGCAGCGGCACTGATTCAGAAGCCTGGTCCTCTGAGTTCCAGTGTGAGGGGCCCAACAATTGGCCCGTTTCATCTAAAGTTTTATATGTGTGTGTATGTATATATGTGTGTATATATATATATATATACACAGACATATATTTGTATATATACACACACACATGCATATATACATCTATACGTATACGTGTGTATACACACACACAGATCCTGTAGTTGTTAGTTGTATGCACAGAGATTTGGGCTATTCAACATCACAGGTGATCGGTGCCTTGCCTGGGTGCAGCCCTAGGAATAGCACGCCCCGCCTTGATAAACCTGTGCGTTAGGACGGGACCTTCAAGAGTTTGGTCATCCCTTAGAGGTGAATGCAACAATGGTTCAAACGCAGAGAGAGACAGAAATCTCCCAGGAGGAAAAAAACGAGCTATTGTTGTCTGGTAGAGAAAAATCAATTTAGCTTCTTGAAATCGCGGACGCACTCGGGACGGTGACATCAAGGTAGAAATACCACAAATCTCTAAAAACATCAAAGCCATAAACTGAAAGCTCCTCCTATGCCTTTTCAGTTTTATCCAGCAGGGCAAAACCTTGGGGGAGGGGTTGGGGGACAGTTTCCGGTAACTTCTCTGAAACTGATGGAAATGAGAAACTCATAGAAAAATCATTTCTCCACTGAGTTATTACTATGAATTTTTTAGCCGTATAACAAAACAGTTTAATTTTACCCTCAAAGAACATTGTTTCTCATTTCAATTTTTTCCCTGCCTATACTTCACAATAGATAATTACAAGTGTAATCATTATTGGTCATTGGCCATTAATTTGTTTCGGTGTGTGTACCTCAGTGGGCAGTAATTACTGCACAGCCTCAATCACATATCATTAACAAAATGAGAAGACCAGAGAAAATATGTTAATTACTGTAAGTGCTCCACTGGTCCCTCTCAGGAATACACAAGTCTAACAATTAAAATCACACTTACTTTTTGCCAGGCAAGTACAGGAAAGGAAGAAGAATAAAAAGACAGTGCTCCGTCATGGGAAGAAACGATGTGGAGAAATCATATTATTCTCCCCTTTAAATTCATAGCCACAACCGTAATGACCCACAGAACACAGCTCCTGCACCAAGAAGCAACTTCATCAAAGCTCTTGCTAATCATGGGGGGGGGGGATTGATTCACGACTCTACCTAGCTACAATTAAAGTGAGAATCAGCTTAAAATGATGGACACGTTTTCACGTTCGTTTGAAGGATGTGTAGAGCGCATTGCCTGGATTTCCTCCTGGCCTGTGTAGAAATGGACCAGGGGATGTTTTGAATACGCCAGATTCGGACGGTGGTAGGGGCTGGGAAGCGGGCTGCAGGGTTCCGGACGCTTCTTCTCCGGGTGTCTGTAGCCCAGTGACGCCTGGGCGGGGAGGGAAACGCCACCGCGGCTCTCTCCAGCGTTGACTCTCCTCTCCTCCCCGGCGTCCGTCAGGACGTCCTAAACTCATCTGTCCCCTGCCCAGACACGTGCACACGCTCCCCTGCCCAGACACGTGCACACGCTCCCCTGCCCAGACACACGTGCACACGCTCCCCTGCCCAGACACACGTGCACACGGTCCCCTGGCTGCACAGATACACGTGCACACGCTCCCCTGCCCAGACACACGTGCACACGCTCCCCTGCCCAGACACACGTGCACACGCTCCCCTGCCCAGACACACGTGCACACGGTCCCCTGGCTGCACACACGTGCACACACTTCCCTGGATGCACACATGTGCACACGCTCCCCTGGCTGACCACACACACGTGTGCACACGCTCCCCTGGCTGCCCAGACACACACACGTGCACACGCTCCCCTGGCTGACCGCACACACGTGCACACGCTCCCCTGGCTGCACACACACGTGCACACGCTTCCCTGGCTGACCGCACACACGTGCACACGCTCCCCTGGCTGCACACACGTGCACACGCTCCCCTGGCTGCACACACGTGCACACGCTCCCCTGGCTGCACACATGTGCACACGCTCCCCTGCCCGCACACACGTGCACATGCTCCCCTAGCTGACCGCACACACGTGCACACGCTCCCCTGCCCGCACACACGTGCACATGCTTCCCTGGCTGACTGCACACACGTGCACACGCTCCCCTGGCTGCACACACGTGCACATGCTCCCCTGGCTGACTGCACACACGTGCACACGCTCCCCTGGCTGCACACATGTGCACACGCTCCCCTGCCCGCACACACGTGCACACGCTCCCCTGGTGGCCCAGCCTTTCAAGTCTTGCTTGTCGCCCGGTGTTTGCATCTCAGACCCAGATCCTGCAGCTGCTCCTGCCTTTCTGTCTTGCCTTGGGTCCCCCCCTTCCCCCCCCCGTCTCCTTTACCCTCCTTCTTCCGCAGGTCTCAGGCCCTCCCAACCACTCCAGCTGCAGCTTTTACAACCAGCTGTTGGGGGGTCTTTTGCACACCATCCCGCTTCCCCCCGAAGCCTTCCTGACGTGGGCCTGGGGCCCGCAGGTTGCTCCCAGGTTTCCAGATGCGAAGTCGGGAACATTTCAGGGTCCTCCAGCCTCCCGGCCTCCGTGGAGCCGTGCAAGCCCAGCTTGATTTCATTGTGCGCTCCTGAAGCCGCAGGGCTGGACGTGAGCAGCCGCGCTGCCCACACCGCCGCAGGACCGGGGGACGGCGAGAGGACGCCATATGTGGCTTAAAAAAATATTCCCAAACGTAACAGCATTTAAAACAGTGGCGTACCACTCATCCCAGCGCTGCCTATAAGAGGCACGCGGACGTCGGAAGAGCTCCCCACGCCCCTACTCCGTGATCGGAAGACCGTCTACCCATGGCGGTAACGCACTCAGAAGCTTTTAAAACGAACACATTGATGATAGCTCAAAGCCCTCTGACCCCTCCACTCAAGTGGCCTCCGGCCTTCGAGATTCCATCCTGCGCTTATATTTTCAGAATAACCAGAACTCCCACGTCTAAAGAGTGCTTATCATGTTAGATCACAGTTCCCGGGTGACTGTCTCCCCAAGCAAACTATAAAGCCGAGAAATCAAATTTTGTATCTAATATCTAATATTATATTATAAGGCTGGGAAGGTGGCTCCGTGGTAGAGCACTTGCCTCGCACGCATGAGGCCCTGGGTTCGATTCCTCAGCACCACAGAAGCAGAAAAAGCTGGAAGTGGCGCTGTGGCTCAAGTGGTAGAGCGCTGGCCTTGAGCTGAAGAGCTGAGGGACAGCGCCCAGACCCAGAGTTCAAGTCCCACGACCGACCAAAAAACTTATATATTTATATAATTAAATTCATATATTATATATAATATGATGATCATAATTACATATAATATTCTGTATTATAACCTATATTAATAAATCTGTTTATCTGATGAACTAATTGGAAAAAACAGGCTCAGGTAAGAATACATTTTTGCAGTTATTTAAAGTTATGAAGTAGTTGTAAGACACCTTTAGAAAAGAGACGTGAACTCGCTTGCCTTCATGATGAATGTTCCTTACGTATCATTGTTCTCTTAACGCTCATCCTCTGTCTCCATGAGCTTGGAAGCGGCTGCGCTGTTCTGATCCTCCGGGACAGGGCCATTCTGGGAGCCAGGCTTCCTCCTCCTCCCTGTGTAACCGGCTGCAAGAGAGAAAGACGGCTCTGACCGCACAAGGCCCCAGAACCGCCACCTGCAGCTCCCCATCAGCTCTCGAAAACAAGGGTGAATGAATGAATGAATGAATGAAACTGCAGCATGAGCATCACACTGCCTTCCCACTGTGGGCAGCCCTGAGGATTGAACTCAAGGCCCCAACACTTGCTACGTCGGTGCGCTGCCCCTCGAGCTGCGCCTCAGCTCCCTCATTTTGCCGGTCGATTGGAGATCGAGGCTCCGTGACTCACCTGCCAGGGCTGGCTCTGATCCTGGGTCTTCTTCCCGGCTCCTGAGTAGCTAGAATTACAGGCGTGAGCCACGTGCCCCGGCGTGAAAGCAGCTCCTGCATTCTGTCTAATGACTGATTTCATTTCATTTTTGCCCAACCCAGTTGGTCTTTCTGGAATCTTCTCCCCGGCTGCTTGGCTTTCTCTTCTCACGTTGCCTTCTCGCTTTTTCCTTCACAACCCTTTTCCCTTAGACACCATTTGCACAAAGGGGCTCGGTCGCTCTCCTCGTTCCTCTTGAGCCCGTTTCTGAAGGCAACAGCTGGGAAGGCCTGCTGGAAACTCAGCTCGGGCAGGCTCCGCGCGGCACCTCCCTGAGCCGGGCGGTCAGGTCTTTAGCACCAGCACCTCATCTGGTCCTGGATCTCGGAACACAGCCCATAAACCAGACTTAGGTGGCGCAGCCTCTGGGGTGAAGGTCAGGGCACCAGCTCCTTGGTTCCAGAGCCCAAAGCCACGTAGTTCAGGTTACACGCAGGTGACCCATGTGACCGAGACTCTTATCATTTCTACCTAAACGGCATGGTTCTGCCACCAGATCGTCCATAACACAGGCAATCAAACATCATTTTCCTCTGATGGCAGGCTGTACCAAATCCTACTTTTAAATCAAGCCACCCGCTCCTGTGTGGTAGATAAACGCGTGTTCAAACAGAGACTTCCTTGGTGGCTCTTCTGGTAACGGGAGCCGGCGGCGTTCAGAGTTGAAACACATAATGGTCTTATTACTTCTGCCTCTGCCTGACAGCGCATCTCACCAAAAATGGCAAATAACTATCGGTGATTGCAAATAATTGTTATTACCAATGGTAATACCAGTTGCTTTTTTTCAAGAAAAAAAAAAAAAGCTAACCTACACATGCAGGATCACTTACCAAGCCAAATGGAATTCCATGCTGGGATTTCATGTATTATATAAAAAAAGAATTCTTCTTGTAAACTTATTGACACCATTGGTGACTGTGAAGTCAAGACCCTGATATGACTGGAGGATTTTGTTTGTTAAAAAGCACCAAAGTAACCACTGAACACATTTTTAGATAATATTGGCATCCATCGCCAATCCCTATAAACTACAGAATGACAAAAGAGAAACTTGAAAGGCCAAACAGGAAAAGAAAACGACAGCCTGTTTCCTAAAATCCAGTCATATTTTTTTCAGGAATTAAATGCTTTTGATGACTCCATATTCCCCAAATTGACGACACCATTCAAAAACCACAAAAGCCTAATCCAAGCCGAATCTCATTTTAACCGACCAACAGAAGGGAATACTTGGGAGACTCGAAAAACTAAAAAACAAAAAAAAAAGATACACAATACCTACCTCGTCCCGCCGATCCAGAGCCCCACTTCACGATGATAAATGTCTACGATATGGCAGGGGAAAAAAAGAGGGAGCATGCATTTGTCTTCACTACGGAGAAACTCCCGTGATTTGTAGCAAAGTTTTGCGCTTAATTAAAGCGTGGTATGCGGGATCCGAACGCCACTTCCTTACGTGGCTGCGGAAGCATCTGGCGGCCTGGGCTCCGGCACTGTGATCTATTCTGACGCTAGGTGGTTCTGCTCCCGTGGACGCATCTCCCGTGACATGAATTTGAATCACTCTGAGCTCTGAAAAGGTCCATTGTGACAGAAAACATGTGGCTTGACTTCTCTCTGTAGAGAATACCAGAAAATTCCGCTTGCCAAACAAGGATTGTAGGTATTTGCACACTCCTAAATGGAGAGAGAGAGGGAGAGAGAGAGAGAGAGAGAGAGAGGGAGGGAGGGAGAGGGAGGGAGAGATTGCTGTCTTCTGTGAAGTAGCCTGCTCCTTGTTATGCATGTTCTTTTCAACAACCCAGTTAAAGACTTCCTAAAAGTTTCAGAGCATGTGTTATTTTATTTTTTTTCTGTCGGGCTTGGGGCTTGAACTCAGCGCCTGGCTCTCTTACTTTATTTAAGCCACAGCGCCACTTCCAGTTTTCTGGTGGTTCATTGGAGACCAGAGTCTCACGGACTTTCCTGCCCGGGCTGGCTTTGAACTGCGATCCTCAGATCTCAGCCTCCTGAGTCGCTGGGATGACAGGCGTGAGCCCCGGTTATCACGCCAGCACGCAGGTGTGAACAGAGGCTGTATTCCACACGCGTGTTTAGGTGGAGTGTTTTCTCCTGCATTCCAGCCTCCATACTCATAAGAAACTCCGGCAAAGAACTAACAGGGTGATCATTTCCTTCCATAGTCCAAGATTGCTTCTTGCTTTCTGGTGTTGTTGTTGTTGTTGTTGTTTGGCTCCGTGGGTTTTCATCATGCCCCGCCCTCTCCCCTCCCCCGCATGCTGAAGTGGACTCAGTGGCCCACCTGTGGGGGGGGGGAGTGCTCATGGAACCTGCCTGTGCAGAAACCCAGCCCCGCGGGCGGGGCCAGGAGGAATGGCTGCGTCTACAGGCTCAGGGACAGAGCCTAGGCCCCGGGTTCAAGCCCCGTGATCAACAAACGGAAAAGGAAATGCACGTGTGTCTACACCTGCCACGGAAGAAAATGCGTGCTGCGCCCCGGCCTCTCAGCCCCGGCTGCGTGGGGCCTCCGGCGGGCGCTGACCTCCGGCCTTCCACGGGACACCAAGACACGGTGACCGAGTCTGTCACACCCAACGCTCCGGGACCACGGCACCAACCACGGCACCAGACCAGCATTGGTCACACGTTAGCCAAGACCCCATCTCAATGGAGAGGCTGAGCATGGTCATTCACTCAGCTGGTGAACACATAAATAGGAGGATCGCATCCGGATTGGGGGGAGGGAGGAGAAGGGGGGACACCCACTGTATTTGAAAAACCAATGGAAAAGGGCCAGGGAGCGTGGCTCAAGCGGTCGAGCGCCTGGTGGCAAAGGCGAAGCCTGGACACCTGCATGCGCAGGTGAATCCCCCCCCTGTGAAATGACCACAGCACAGTCGGACCAGGCGCCACACAGAGACGCAACTCCGTGACTCAGAGCTGTGGATGAGGAGCCGCGGGGCCCAGCCTGGCCGCTGGCGTGCGAACACGGCTCACGGGAGGGGAGCCGAGGCGGGAAACACACCAGCCCCGCGTGGAAGGTGTCCAGTCGTGTGGCCTCAGAGAGGTTTCCTGAGCCTAACCCTGACCTGCGCGGCTCCATCTTGAAGACTTTGCTGAGCGCCTGGGCGCCTTCCTCCTGCCTCTCCTTGCTGATCTTCCACATCCTCATCAGAAAAACACCCATGGCCAGAGACTCACTACGGAAGCAGCTGCGGACACCAGCGGGGAAGCGGGGGCCCCGAGCCGCGGCCTTCACATGAAACCGAATGCCGCGTCAAAATTAATTTCACTGATATTTTATTTATGACCCAATGAATTAATAATCAAGGGTATTTGCATGGGCAAGTTTGTTTTGTTGTCTTTCGTTTCTCTTCAAGACCTGCTGCAAACAGCAGCAGCGTGGAACGCAGGAAGATAAGTGATGAGCTTGTGTTTCGCTTTTTTTAGTTTTGGTCGATCGTGGGGCTTGAACTCTGGGCCTGGGCGCTGTCCCTCAGCTCTTCAGCTCAAGGCGAGCACTCTACCACATGAGCCACAGCGCCACTTCCAGCTTTTTCTGCTTCTGTGGTGCTGAGGAATCGAACCCAGGGCCTCATGCATGCAAGGCGAGCGCTCTACCACGGAGCCACCTGCCCAGCCCTAGATTAGTTCTTTTTTCTGAGGCAGAAGTCTGGCTTGCGTGGGCTAGCCTGGCCTCCAACATGTAACCTCGCTTCTCAGCCTCCTCTGGGGCTCAGGTCCTCCTGCCAAACGTGGCAAACCATCCCCACCTCCCCTGCTTTCCCCCATGTCTCCCCGGTTAAAGTTTCTGTTGCTCGTCTATAGATCCCATTCTAATCCTGTTTTTGTCGAAGATTTATCTGCGGTACCCTAGAACAGCTCGCGCCCAACGCTAGCTTAAATCCCAATAAAACAACACCTCATAAATACCAGGAGTGCTCAGTAACTCAATGCCAAGGCCCCGGGAGGCGTGTACCCATTTCCTTGCTGATAAACGTTTACCCTGTCTCCCGGGAGCACACGCCTGTATGCATGCGTCGTCCCTAGAGTAAGTGTCAAAAAAAAACAAAAGCAGAAGTGTGAGGGCAAAAATTTGTACGTCCGCGGCTTCTGTGAGCCCACCTGGTCTCCGAAATGCCTGTAGGAGCTGCAATTTCCAAGAACAGTCTACGAAAGCGCTTCTTCAGAAACCCGCCTCCCGTATTAGAGTCTCTAAGCTATGCTCTCCGGTCTTTGACTGGGGAGATGCTCTCCACCCTCCTCTCCTGCCTTCTCCCAGGTGAAATCATATCCACCTTTCACATCCAACTCGGTAGCGGGGTGCTGCCTGGGGGGGAATACAGGGGGCACAGGACCGCGTGACAGGCAGGCTGTGTCCCCTGCTCCACAGTTCTGCCCGCTGAGGTCACTTACAGCAAACGTGGTCCATCTCTGCAGGGTTAGAAGCACCGAGTCCGCACACACACATGGTGAGGAGGGTCAGGCGCCGTGACTCACGCCTGTCATCCCAGCTACTCGGGAGGTTGGCGGTTTGAAGCCAGCCAGGCCAGAAAAATTAGGGAGTCTCTTATCTTCAGTGAACCGCCAGAAAACTGGAAGTGGAGCTGTGGCTCGAAATGGTAGAGTGTTTGCCTGGAGTGCAAAAGCTCAGGGACAGTGCCCAGACCTCAGGATGGACTGGGGGAGGGGAGAGAGAGAAAGAGAGAGAGGGGGGGAGGGGGAAGGAGAGGGAGAGGGAGAGAGAGAGAAACAGAGAGAGAGAGACAGAAAGAGAGGGAGGGAGAGGGAGAGGGAAAGGGAGATGGGAAGGGAGAGGGAGAGAGAGATCACAAAGAAATGGTTTATTCATTTGGATTGGATCTTTACCCATTACATACGAATACTGAATTATTACACCACACCCTACAAAGAGGTACAGTTATGTCTACTTAAAAAAAGAAAATATTTTCAATACTGGAGAGAGAGAGAGAAGGAAAAAAAGGAAGGAAGGAAGGAAAGGAGGGAGGGAGGGAGGGAGGAAGGAAGG
>NW_012267340.1:1491357-1497879 GCF_000151885.1 Dipodomys ordii
AGGGAGGGAGGAAGGGAGGGAGGAAGGAAGGAAGGAAGGAAGGAAGGAAGGAAAGAAGGGAGGGAGGGAGGAAGGGAGGGAGGAAGGAAGGAAAGAAGGCAGGACTTAACTCCTATGTCCCACCCGCAATCACAGACCCACGCAGTTCCCCTCGGTGGCTCCGTCAGTCATTTCCTTGGCTAAGTGTCCCCGGCTCACGTTCTATAGCTCTGGGCCTCAACCCGTTTCACCTTGGTGGTAATTTATGTGTTCGTAGGCCTGATGTTTTCATTCTGAGCCCCCAGAATCCTGCATCTCCGTGTGCACCCTTGCGACCCGGCGGAGCGTAAGGCTGAGACACACCCGTCAGTGGACGGAATCATCTATTGTATTTCCTTCAACAAGGTTGGTCCCACTGCCCCAGGGACGCTGATCCAAGCTCTCTCAAGGGAAGCTCGGGGGTGTGAATCTCAGCGATCTAACCTTATGCGGCCACCGAGGACACTTTCAGGATGGATTATACACCAGTGTGTATATGTAAGTGTACGTACACACACACACATACACATACATTAGAGAAATAGTGGAAATAGGAAGTACTAGTAGAAACTCTTCTTTTAAAAGCCCCACTGGTGAGGCGTTCTGGGACACACCGTAGCACCGTATCCTCACGAGCAGTGACGCCGTCCGGGTGGTCACCTGCCCCCCTTGAAGGAAGCCCCAGCACTCAGCATAGGGCTGCCCGCCCCTAGCTCCGCGACGCGGTTTGCTGAGCAACGAGCCAGAAGCACCGTGCCAACAGATCTCCTCGCCCGAGTACTACGGACACATGGGGCAGCCGCCACCACAGAGCGGGGCAGGGGAAGGAAGGTCACTCAAGGTCGTTTCCATCCAGACAGTTAACCTAAGTCTCTCTGGCCCCAAAAGTCACGCTTCAGTCCAATATACCACGTGCATCAACCACACTTCGAAACAACTACAACAGTAATGATAAATTGTTGGTGTAAAAGGGATGTCTTTAATATTACAATGCCTCTTACATTTTTATTCCTCCTGTTGGAATCCCTCTAAAAGGATTTTTTTGCCCCCTGTACTAATTCATTTGAAAGCACTGTAAGTCATCATGGTTTATAATAAGTTGGCATTTATTATTACATGGCCAAATGTTATCCCGTGGAATATGTGTGCTTTTCTTTAAGCAGCTAGGAAGGGTTGTGTGTCAGTCAATAAATAGATACCATACGCAGATACAAGAGAAACAGATTACAAGAGAAATGTGTAATGTCATTATTTTAAGCCAGTAGCAAATACGATAATATTCAATGTTTGATACTTCATAATGCGCACGTGCTGTACGATATATTTGTAGAGTGAGTGCTCGGGCTTCATAAGGAACTAGACTTGGTTTATATTTGGAAACCAGGGCTGGAGACTGGCTCTGGATTGTGGCATCTGGATTATTCTAGAGTCAGTGAAAAGCCCTGTTTCAATCCCCAGCACTGCAAGATAAAATAATAAAAGGAAGTAGTAAAATTTTATAAAGGACTATAGGGATATCATTCAATAGAAGATTGTTTGCCTGTCATATACAAAGCCCTGGATTTAGGGCCTTGATACCCAATACCACAGAAATCAAATGCAAGGATAAAAATCAAAATCACTTATATAAAAACTGTCCTTCTAGTAAAATCTGTTCCTTAGTAGAAGACAAAGAAGTGAAACTCTGCTTGAACTGATTAATTTTAGTGTGTTGGATGTGTAATAATTTATAGGTTAAATGGAATTACTGTTGAACTCAGATCTGTGAAAGAAGGTGAATATATTCATTTCTACAACAACAAAAAAAAAGGGTGAAGGAAGACACCTAGTATTTATACCTCATTAACAGCTAATGACCCTGTGAAACTTCTTGGAAAACTGAAGCATTCTGAGATGCATTATTTTTTTTTGTTAAAAGATAATAAATGATTTTAGTTTGTTGGGGAAATAATATTCCAATATGTCTAGTTTATTATTCTTGTTGGACAGCAGTAATGTGAATCACCTGCCTGTCATCAATAAACCACAGAAGGAAAGCTGGAAACATCTGAGCTCACACGGATGTGTACGGGAAGACAACTAATTCCTCTTTAGATTTCCAGTCGTCATTTAAAAACAAAACACCTGAACCCCTTGATCAGAAAATAAGTTCTGAGGTGTCACAAATGTCTCTACCAGCTCGAAAGGACCGAGAGGGGGACAATGGAGCAAAGCCACGGGGGATCGAGTCCACTCACTGGACGCCCCGGCAGCCTCTGCCCCTCCCTCTGCATCCTGCTCAGAACCTTCCGGCACACTACGTTCCTGAGAACGCGAGGCTTGTCAGCGGCTGTGGAGGACGCATGGAGCATCAAATTAAATTTCTTTTACCTATTTATTCTCTTCAGAAAGCCCAAACTTCCATTTTGGTGACTTTTATTCAAACTCACTGCTGTTAAATTGCAAAATGCAATGTCTTTGTCCTCGGGACCATGACAGAGAACTTTATCTGCATTCACACCGCCTACCGGTTTGTGATATTTCAATAATAAAACAGCAGGACTGAAGGCTCATGAAGAGAAATCTGACTAATTACCTGTTAGATGATAGATGGGGCTCACTCTCCGATGCCACCCACTGAAAACAAAGCACCGCCAGGTACCCGCCCTGACAAAGCCAATGCCTTTCGCCTGCGGTGGACAGGGGCCAGGAAGTTCTACCTCTACCTCTCCTGTGGCACAGGGTTTTAACTTTAAAATGTGCATAATGATATTTTAATAAATACCATTACATTTTAAGTAAACTGGTGTTTACATGCCTGGCATAGTCATATCTCAAGCTCAGGGCCTTTCGCTAGACAGATGGGGGAGGAATTCGCAGGGTGCCTTGGTGCCCTGCCCTTGTGAAGGGTTGAGTGGACTCAAAGGAGTTTTCCTATTTCCTTCCTATGTTTAACTCCGGTTATTCACAGCAACTCAAATGGCTGTGTTTACTCTTCTTTGAGTCGAAGGAACATTCTGCATGAGATCCCAAGAGCAGAATCCCCAACTGACACTACCACGCTCCAGCACGGGACAGTTTAAACAAAAGTCAGACCTTGAAAACAGCCCTCAGACCCCCCACACAGTCAACATTGGAAATTCAGGCTAAGCCCCGTGCCGCCGGCTATGCTAAAACCAAGAGTACTAGGGAAAGATGGAAAAATGGAAGAAAGACTGTTTGCTTTCCTCTTGGGTCTTGGAGATCCAAAGTTTACAGAGGTGTTCAAACATAGCGCCGCTGCATGCACAGATCATCTGACGGCAGCTATCAAAACCTAGGTGCCGGGCCGGGAGGGCAGCTCACGGCAGCAAAAACTGCTACTCAAGAGGCTGAGCTGTCAGGAACTGGTTTCGAAGCCAAGCCTGACCTTCAACTAACCAGAAAAAAGTCAGCAGCGGAGGTGTGGCTCGAGGAGTAAAGCACCAGCCTCGAGCAGAAAGCAAAGGGAGAGTATCCTGATCCTGAATTCAAGCCTAAGACCAGCACCAAAAATAGAAAAGTAGGTAGATAGATAGACAGACAGACAGACAGACAGACAATGATACATCCATCCATACATATGCCCCAGGTGCCGGTGGCTCACGCCTGTCATCCTAGCTACTCAGGAGGCTGAGATCTGAGGATCGAGGTTCAAAGCCAGCCCGGGGAGGAAACTTTGTGAGACTCCTATCTCCAATAAACCGCTCAGAAAACTGGAAGTGGCGCTGTGGCTCAAGTGGTAGAGTGCTCGCCTTGAGCTGAAGAGCTGAGGGACAGCGCCCAGGCCCAGAGTTCAAGCCCCACGACCAACACAACAACAACAACAAAAATCCTCAGGGACAGCACTCAGGCCTGAGTTCAAGCCCCAAAAATGGCACAAAAGTCATTTTTTTAGCACACTAGTACAAAAATGGGAAAGACTGCGTCTCAGTGAGCTTTCAGTCAAGTATTAAAGACATAGGTTTCCCATTAGTAAAATCCAGTCTTATTATTAACCTATATCAACTATATATATATTATGTATGTATGTGTGTATGTGTGTATTCATGTGTGTATGTGTGTATGCATGTGTGTATGTGTGTATGTGTATATGTGTGTGTATGTGTGTATGTGTGTATGTGTGTATGTGTGTATGTGTGTATGTGTATGTATGCGTGTATGTGTGTATGTATGTGTATGTGTGTATTGTGTGTATGTGTGTATGTGTGTGTATGTGTGTGTGTATGTGTGTGTATGTGTGTATGTATGTGTGTATGTGTGTTTAAAAGACATCGGAGTTAGGCTGTTGTGAAGACTGAAGAATGACAGGAAAACACAGGTAAAGATCACCCAGCCTCCAACCAACAGAAGATCCTACAGCATGTCTGCTGAAGACGTAACGAGCAAAAGGGGAAAACAGAAATAAAATGTGTACGCGCATGTGAAAAGGCTAAAAGAAAAGCAAGCCTTTATGTGCGAGACCCACAAACACAGGCGCTGGCGTCCTGGCCGTGCAAGCCGGACTCGTTTCCTCCTGTGGCCGCAGCTGCCACACGTCCACGGCCGCCACGGTGTAGCCTGAGCTCTGTGACGGAGCAGGAGGGCATCCGGGTCACGCCCCGCAGTGCCAACGCCAAGCCCCTCCGGGCACCAGTGACCGGTGGCATTCCCTCAGCCCGGCACCCTGGAAGCCATCTCAAGCATCCGCCCAGGGGGCCCCAGGCAAGAAGCATCCAGACCGCCTCCACCTGTGACAAGCGGGTTTGGGATGATAGAGAACAGGACAGACAGCAGCCCTCACTCTTACATCTAAGTTGTAATTCTGTTCCAAGATGGTGGAGTCACTCCACGGTAGACACACACACACACACACACACACACACACACACACACGGCCCCGGTGCATAAACACAGCCAGTGGCCAGTTCATGTGGGCTAACTGTACCGCGTCCCCACTACACTGAGCTCACTAGCTGAAGGTTAAATGAGGCAATGCGTTATTTTTTGACTGTGTGTATCTGTCTGTCTGTCCCCAGGCTTGAACACAGGGCCTGGGCACTGTCTCGGAGCTGTTTTGCACAAGGCTAGCCACTCTACCATTTGAGCTTTTCAGTCCCCAGCTGGAGATAAGAGTCTCACAGACTTTCCTGCTGCCCGGGCTGGCTTTGAACCGCGATCCTCAGATCTCAGCCTCCTGAGTGGCTGGGATTACAGGCGTGAGCCACTGGCACCAGACAGTCTTTTCTCATCCACATTATGAGGTGGGGAAGATGGGGCTGCGGGATAGACAATGGCGGCCACGGGCCTTTGAGACAAGTAGCCTTGTTCGCTAGAACCAGTGCTTTATTATTTTCTTCACCCCGAACCTCTATAATTCCAGAGTCGACTACAAATAGACACGTATCAAATCGCAACAATAGCAGCAAAAGAATGGAGGGGGGGAAAAGTAAGAAAGAAAGAAATGTGGGCCCAGAGAAAACTCAAGCAAAGAGCCCGGTCTGGGGTTTTGTCAATGATCCTCCTCTTCACTGGTTAAAATGTAGAGTGCAGGCGAGGCTCGGGGCCTGCGGTTCACCCCTGTAATCCTACTTACGCGGAGGCTGAGATCTGAAGATCGCAGTGTGAAGCCAGCCTGGGCAGGAAAGGCAATAAGGTGTCCCATACCCGGATCAAACACGAGGAGCAACCAAAAGCTCCAAGCTGGCCCTGAGCAGGGGCTGGGACCCGGCTCCCAGGTAGAAAGGGCTCGTGGTCTAAGACCGGCCCCCACCGCGGTGCGGGTTCGAGTCCATGGGAGGATACTACAACACACCAGAGGAAGAAAACCAGGACAGCGCTCCAGCGTGCGGGGACCAGGCCGAAGCATGAAGGGACCGATTGTGTAGCCGGCTCTCCCTCAGATTTGATGAGAAGATGGGGGAGAGGAACAAACTAAACTCCACCACGTCCTCGCCCAACCCCAGACCCCACTACGAGCTACAGCCGAGAATACCACCCAGGCTACGGACGTGTTCTCGGGCTCCAGCTCAACGGGTCCACAGGACCGCCGGAGGTCAGGTGGCTTCGGACCAAGAGACAACGCACAGGAGTTCACGCCGAACTTCCACCCCAGGGAGGCGAGTGTCTGAAGCACACTCAGCGCCGCACACTGGGAGAGAGCCTGTCTTCCTGCGTGCACAAAGCCAGAAGTGGGACGTAGCTGGAGGTCTCTGTCGATCTGGTTTCTGAATTCCAGAGACCAGGACAATTAATGACAAGCATTCGTGTGACCTCAGGCTTGCATTCTAAGTAATTCTTTTTCTTACAGGGTGTTATGTATTGATATCTAATATATAGAAGTGATTATATATATATTGATTTTACATATATATATATATATATACACACACACACATATGTCGCCCCTTAGTTTTATTTTTTGGGGGTCCCGTCATGGGGCCTGAACTCTGGGCCTGGGCGCTGTCCCTCAGCTCTTCAGCTCAAGGCTAGCGCTCTACCACTTGAGCCACAGCGCCACTTCCGGCT
>NW_012267340.1:1497929-1500480 GCF_000151885.1 Dipodomys ordii
CCCTCCCCCGTCCCCGCCCCCCCACCCCGCACCCGGACACGCGGGGCCGGCCGGGAGCGGCCACTTATTTATTTATTTGTTCCCCCCCATCCTCGCTCAGGATGGAAAATGGGGATAAAGAAGAGATGCGTGCGCGCCGCTTTCCCCGGGATGGAGCCCCTCCCCTCCCTCCCCCTCCCCCCCGGGCTCCCCCAGACCCGCGCCCGGCGCGCGGGAGCCCCGAGCCGGCCCGGTGCACACGGTCCGGGCCGTCCGCGAGGTCCCGACTCAGCAACTTTCTTTTCCGCGTCCCCCTCCCCCTCCCCCTCCCCGCGCAGCCGCCGCGCAGGCTTTTGTTATTGGCTTCTTTTGAAGTTGTCACCCTTCCTCGCCCGGCCTCTCCCTCCCCTGTGTCATCTCGGACCTGGGTGTGAGTGTGAGCGGGTGTGAGCGCAGGGCGGGGTGCGCCCTGATCCGCTCCTTCCACAAGCTGTGCCCCCCCCCCGTCCCACTTGGGACCAAATCAGTTCCCGTCCCCCTCCCCCAGCCCTCCCCCCAGCCCTCCCCCCAGCCCTCCCCGCACAGGTGGATGGGGTGCTCCACGTCTGGACTGGTCCTGTGTGGGTCCCCTGGCCCAGGGGATGTGTTGTTTTGCTTTGCACCTCTGTCTGTCTGTCTGTCTGTCTGTCTCTCTCTCCTGTTGTGTTTCCCCCCTTCTTCCCTCCCTTCCCCTGGTCTGCCTGGACTCACCCCCCCCAGCCTCCCTCCCTCCCTCTGGCCCTCCCGTCCCCCTCTCCATTCAGGTAAAAACTGTAAATTTCCCCCTGGGCCGCCCCGGCTCCCCGAGCCCCGCTCACACCCAGGGCGCCCAGACCCCCCTCTTCTTTGTGGTCTTTAAATCCCCGGTAGAGGGGAGCAATGTAAATTTTGTGACATTCAAACCTTTTCTAGTTCACAAATCAGTCACTCTGTCACGGCATTGAATCGCCGCGACTCGCCACACCAGGACGGTGGAAAAAACGGGCACGGTCTTTGTTGCCGACCAGGCTTTTGATCGGCAGAGAAAATTTACTTACCTTCAGATGAGTGAGCAGAAAAAGAAATAACACTCCCTTTGATTTAGTTAGGAAAATGCAGACATTTGGAATCAGTACAAACATACAACACTTGCTTGTTTTCGCGGTGCGGCCCTCGATTAACCTGTCTTTGCCCAGAGCAGAATCTATTCAACAACTGCGCAGCATTGCTTTTTGTAAGGTCCACAAAGAGCCATTGACTATATATTAAAATGATTGTTGAAAGGTAGGGAAGTATGGCACTTAAAAGCAGGGGGGGGAATCCCTGTGACTCAATCAATTAAACCGAGCAACATTTATGCATTTCAAAAAAAAATGCACGCGGACGCAGGGCCGGGCGAGGGTGCGGGGCTGCGGGTGCGGTGTCTTCCTCCCGCTCGCTTTAAACCCTGCAGCTCCATCCACGGCCCGGGTTCAGTCTTTGCGTCTGCATATTCATTAGGTCTAATTATTTTCTAGTAAGGAAAACACAAAAAGCCAAGAGTCGGAATCCTTCAATTTGCCTTTTGTTTCTCACTTCATTTGGCTCCTTTGCAGCTGAATTTGAGCCCTAAACTCTTTTTCCAGACAAAGAGACTCCAACCCTTCCTTTCAGGGCCCCAGGGCTAGCAGCGCGCCTGTGCTCAGGCCAGGGAAAGCGAAAATGGCTTTTTCTTTCTTTCTTTCTTTTCTTCCTTCTCCCAGTCGTAGGCCGGAGGAAGCCAGGGTCAGCCCCCCGCCCCTGCCAGCCCGGCCCTGGCCGCCCGGCCTTCCTTCTCCCCGGTGATGGAGAAGCGGCCATGGCCTGGTGCTCCGGTTGTCTGGCTTGAACGTCGGGTGGTGAGGCCGGCCTGCCCGGAGATCACACACGCACACGCATGCACACACACGCAGCGTTAGTGCTGATCATATTGGAGAGGCACTGACCAGGGGGGAGAAAAAAATGTAAAGGCTTCTAGGAGAAGGGAAGGGAAAAATAAAATCAAAACCTAAGTGTTCCAGGTGCCCAGCAACAAGTCGAGCCGGGCCACCCAGCCACGGCTGGCTGAGTCTGACCAGAGCGTGTGCACCGGGCAGGCGAGAGCGGGATGTGACTGTGCATGTGTGTGTGTGTGTGTGCTGTGACACACTCGTGTAAAAGGCTGTCTCGGACCCCACGGTGGCTGCCGCCCCGCGGGCCGAGAAAGGTGGATCCTCAGCTTTTATTTTCAAAAAGAAAGCCATCCAGAAGCCCAGGGCCGGCCTTCTCCCTGCGAGAGGAGGCTCCATCCCTCCGGGCCCGGGGAGAGCGGACCTCGAACCCACCTCGCCCGCCTTCCAAGGCAAGGGAAAGGAAGCCACCCCTGCACACGCGCGCACACACACACGCACACACACGCGCACACGCACAGGGAGGGGGAGCAGCCACGAGGAGGGGGAGGGAACACCATCCTTCCCAAGGCAGAGGGGACGCGAGGCCCGGCCGCGGCCCGGGTGGGGTCCCCGCGGCGGGCGAGAGGCCGGCCCGGGAAAGTCTC
>NW_012267340.1:1511078-1511719 GCF_000151885.1 Dipodomys ordii
GGAGAAGGAGGAGGAGGAGGAGGAGGAGGAGGAGGAGGACGACTCTCAGCCCAGCCCGCAGGCCTGCGCGGCCACTCGCCCAGCTGGCAGCCGAAGACCTGGAGACGGACAGCGCGGTCCCGAGCCGGGAGAAAGGACTCATCTCTAATGACAGGGCTTTTTAAACAAACAGACTTTTACTGCGCTTAGCCGGCTACTGTTTGAAGTCCGTGAAGCAGAAAATAGTGAAAACTCTGAGCGCACATCGACCTCCAGCGGAGACGCGGGGAGCCGGGGCGCACGGAAGGCCGCGCGCGGCGCCTGGCGCGGGGCCCCGCGGTCCCGACGCGGGAGAAGAGAAGCAATGTATCTGTTAATTGTGTCTAACCGATCGGAGCCGCGTCCAGCCCGCTCCCCCGCGGCAGGCAGCCCCCCCAGACGGCCCCGCACCCAAGGACAATCACGCATCCCTGGCGTCTCCTTGCCTCCAGTCGCGGCAGTCGGCGGACGGGAGCCGGATCCTCTCCGGAGTGGCGATTCTCTCCGATCCCAAGCCCGGGCCTGGCGTCCGGGGCGGCGTCCGGCTCCCCGAACCGCTCCGTTCCGTAGCCAGCCGGGAACAATGGTGCGGCCGGCCGGCGAGCCGGGCGCGGGGGGTGGGG
>NW_012267340.1:1511769-1516060 GCF_000151885.1 Dipodomys ordii
GCGCTCTACCACTTGAGCCACAGCGCCACTTCCGGCTTTTTTCTTTTTGCTTATGTGGTGCTGAGGAATCAAACCCAGGGCCTCGAGCATGCAAGGCAAGCGCTCTACCACTGAGCCACCTTCCCAGCCCAGCCCCTTAGTTTTAAATCAGAGGAAACACTTTTACTCGCGGGGAAGCAAAGCTTGCACAGGTGAACACTTACTCTTGTTACCAGGAAAATAAATCTCCCCATTTGTGAGACATCCCTATTTTCACTCTGCCTTTGACCTAGATGGGCATTTTGATGCCATCGGATTTTTCTCCCCGTCTTCTTAACTATTCCACTAAAAACTTCCAACAAACACTAAAGCAGGGTGACTGTTACCCTGCACCCCAGCTCTGGGCTCCTGGTCACCCCCATCCTCTCTCAATCCCCCTTCTCCAAGGCTCCGTGAAGCATGGCCCAGGTATCAGACCAACTCAGCAGGCTTCCCAAAACACCTTCCCCAAATCAGTCCGTCCATAAATAACCACAGCACATGACCTCAAGTAACTGAACAAGGAAACATCGCATTTAAATCACACAATGGACTGACCACCGGGAGAATTCCCCGGATCCTTTGAAGCTGAAATCCAACGGCGCCCAGTGAGAATTTCTCAACGGCGCTCGTCCTTTGAATGCCCGTGGGATTTCTTCCGAAGAAAAGAAATTCTTAGTCATCACCCTCAAACTCGGAAACTTCTGAGTGAATTATTCGGATTCCTCTCTAGCGAGCGGACTCTGAGAATTAGAACGCGCGCGCTACTTGAAGCTCCCAACATCATTGATTATGATGATAATCAAGTGAATTATTCTCCCCCCTTGAGGCCTACAGAGGTCTTTATACCAGGGTGTAATAAAGAACTCTGGGTCTGGAAGGAGAGAGAATAACAGTCTGAAAGCTCAGCTCCAGCAAGTTTCTCCAGAACACACTGGCTGCCACGGAGGGAAAAACAAAACAAAAAACAAAAAACACGCTGCTTTGTAGCAAGCATGAACTGGATATTAGTTCAGTTGTAAATATTTACATAGAAAATAATGTGATGTCTAGAGTCTGCTTCCAAATAATTCCAGGGGAGAGGAGCTTGCAGTAAATGGAAGTATCAACAAAACTAGATGGACCATGAGTTAATAAATGTTGATGACGGATGATAGGAGTGTGTATATTATTCTGTCTAGTTTTGTATGTTTAAAAAGCAGCGAGAATGTCTTTTTTATTAGAGGGGATAAGAACCACATGCAAATACTAAAACGCACACCAGCCAAGCCCCTGAGTGCACGCTGCACACCTGATTCCCACAACTGTCTTGGGAAGAGAAACATCTAATGCAAACCAAAACTGCTCAGGGTTGCGACACTTTTCAGGGGCTCCAAAGCTCAGCTCAAGAGAAGAGACGGGAATCAGAGCCATGTTTGAACCCACCGGCTGTTTCTACTTCTCTTACTAGTTACAGGCTAGTCTGATTGCAACCAGCTTCAGCTAACATGAATCATTTCTTGGTTTCATGAGGTTGACGCTTCGATGTCATAAGGAGAATGTAAAACTTTCCTGGAAAACATCGCCAGAGAATCACGTCCTCCGCAGAGAAAGCCGAGGAGGGGGGAACGGGCTTACTAGCTCAGAGCAGACTGAAAATTCATGAAAAATGAATCCGTAAGCTGACACTTTCATAGGAAATATTAAAAAGCGGAGTAGCAAGGAGTGGACAGACCACGGTGAAAATGAGAAAAGGGCTCCTTGTTAGTGACCAAAGGACCTGTCCGTGCATCCACCAGGAAAGCCAGTGAGAAGAAGCGTGCACAACTCCTCAAATAGAAACAGTGAGCGACATGGGTCTGCTAACCGGAGAGGCCTGGACATGGCAGGTCTCTGTGGGTGGGGGGAGGGGAAATGGGGTCTGAAGGTCCCAGCTCACCCCCGGGGTCCAGTATCTGCCCAGCCCAGGGCCATCTCTGGAGTCTCAGGAGAAGGGGGGAATGCTTGGACAAACCTGGCACAGACCAAGCCCTGGCGGAGATCCAGGTAGCCAAATCACACTGCCACTATCCTGAGAGAATAGGCCACCTGAAAATTCTTCACCGTAGGTAGCGTGAGGAAAGAGGAGGAGGAAGCTATTAGAAAGGAGAGAGAAGGAGTAGGCAAAGGAAAGGAGGAAAAGAAGCCCATCATGTAGCTGCTTATCTGAAAGAGCCCGGGACACTCGATGTCTTGCAAAGAGAAAAAAAGAAAAGTTTCAAAGAGAAATCCCCCAACTTTGCTTTTCTTGAGACAGATAATAACCTGGCTGAGCTTACTGATGTTTGCACTGTTTGTCCCTCCCGTTTTACTTCTCTGCGTGGAAAAACAAACAAACAAAAAACATGCATTTTGGAGTTTATTTTTTGAAATGCCGAGATCACAATGACCACATTTGTTTATTAGGCTTACTAGTTAATCCGTTAATTGATACACTCAGGTGCAGTCAGCCGATACGTATATAAAAGCAACAGCTGCAGACCCTGTTCACCAACGAACATGCCCAATACGTTCAGCCTTTCACGCGAACCCCGCAGTGGGGCCACGCAGGACAGCTGCTGTATTTCCGCTTACGTGAGATTTTTATAGACTTCCACGGACACAGCCAGCACGTCCCACAGCTATTTACCTTTGGACAGAACCTAACGTTCTGGCTTTGCCAGGTGAATGCTCTTTTAGGTGACTGAGCTTAAAATTCCTTCCATCTTTGCCTCTGGTCTGCAGGGGAAATATGCCTTATCATTTGTATAAACAAAACAGGAGAAAGGTGGTTCTGTGGTCTTTCTTTTTTTTAACCTTTCCATGCACCCTTCAGGAAAGCACTCTCAGAAAGAAAAGACCTCAACAATGAATGTTGTAATGGGAATAGCTAGCCAGCTGATTTCCAAATCAATTAATTGTCCTGGTATAATTTTATGCCACACATAAGGCTCTGTCTTTAAAAGTTTTTTTCTTTTTAACAGAAAGTCAAATCTGAGAGCTGTATTTAAAAGAAGAAGAAGTAAGGAGTCTCTTGTCCAGAGCACCGAAGTTCAGAAGCAAAAAGCTGAGAGCCAAGGTTATCGACTGCTTATGATGGATACAACCCCCCCAAAAAATCACCAAACCCCACAGCTCCGCGTCTGAGTTGTACAGACCATTTATGAGGAGGCTCACACACACCCACATGTGTGTGTGGTGGGCCCTCCAACGCTGTCCTGGAGTCTGCAAATATCGACTGACTTCAGGATTGTGGTTATCAGCTGCATGTCGGGGCCTCCCGGGCACAGTGGCAGAGTCTGGAATATGTCACAGACCCACAGACCCCCTGTGTACCCGGCTCAAGAGCCACCCAGCCCTCTGCCTAGAAGGCCGGGCTGGGGAGGCAAAGCACCGAGGAGGAGGCCGACCCGCCGCTGCGCTGGCCGCAGCTGACTCTCCGGCATCCCCCATTCTTGTTCTCTCATTTCAGTGAAAAGTCCAGCCACAAAAACAGGTAAAAGAAGAGTCCTTAGGATTAAAACCTCCAGACCCTGAACCCTGAGCCTCTGCGGAGGGGTGGCTTTGGCTGGCCGTCTTCTTCTTCATGTGTGTGGGGGGGGGCTGGCCATCTTCATGTCTTCATGTGTGTGGGGGCTGGCCATCTTCTTCCTCTTCATGGGAGCTGGCCATCTCCATGGGGGCTGGCCATCTTCATGGGGGCTGGCCATCTTCTTCCTCTTCATGGGGGCCGCCATCTTCTTCCTCTTCATGGGGGCTGGCCATCTTCATGGGGGCTGGCCATCTTCTTCCTCTTCATGGGGGCTGGCCATCTCCATGGGGGGGCGCCATCTCTGTCCTTCTCTACTCCATTCAGTGCACTGCGCAGCCCTGGCCTGGCCGGTTTGCAGGGTCGGCCTCCTGGAGCGCCCCCTGGGCCCGGCCTCCGCCTGGCCTCCGTCCTCCCGGGTGCGGCCTCCCGCTGGTCCCGGGTGAGGTTCTCCTCCAGGCCTGGTCTGGGGCGGCCGTGCGACCGCCCCGTGGCCCAGGCGGGGTGCAGGAGGAGTTGGACAGGGTGGATTCGAACCCAGAGCCCGGGTCTGGAGGCGAAAGGAGAGGGGCGCGCGTGCGTGCGTGTGCCCATGTGCCTGTGTGTGCGCCCGTGCCCGCGTTGTGCGTGTGCCCGCGCGTGCGCGCGCAGCCCAGAGCCCGTGCAGGGGAGGGAGGAGGGGCCTCGCGAGAATGAGCCCAGGTCAGACGGTCTGGAGGGGGGGCGTCGGGGAAGCCCCACCCCCCC
>NW_012267340.1:1520876-1525644 GCF_000151885.1 Dipodomys ordii
CATAGACTATCTCCCCCTCCCTCCCTCCCTCTCCTTCTCTTCTTCTCTCCCTCTCTCGCTCTCCTTCTCTCCCTCTCTCCCTCTCCCTCTCTCCCTCTCCTTCCTCTCTTCTTCTCCCCCTCTCTTCCCCCTCCCTCTCCTTCCCTTCTTCTCCCCCTCCCTCTCCCTCCCTTTCCCCCCCTCTCCCTCTCTCCCTCTCCCTCCCTCTCTCTCCTTCTCTCTCTCTCTATCTAGGTTACAAAGGCTAACATCTCAGAGGCAGAGGGGAAGGCTGTGAAGTTAGCTCAGCCACAGAGTGCGGGTGGACAGTGGCCCTGGGTGGCTGGCAGCCCAGGCCGTCAGAAACCTGACACCCAGGCCAGCGCTGCCAACTCTGATCATCTGGGTGGAAAATAACTTCTCCCCCCCCCCTCACATGAACACACAGTCCTGGGAGCTGCCCGACAGTCCAGGCAGGAAGGACTCTGGGCCTCCAGGGGACAGCTCGGAGGTAACTTGGAAGGCTGGGCAGGCGTGAAATCCGTTGTCTTCACCTGCAGCCTGGGAATGGTGTAAGGTGTGCAGTCAGACTTCCAGACTTCCACACATCACCAACATAACTCACGCTTCCAGACCCACGGCTTCCACCTTGCTTCCTGAAAAGTGGGTATGTTCAACTCCAACCCCAAGGCCTGGACAACCACGGAGCCTTGATGCGCACTTCCAGAAGCTTCCCCAGGCTGGGTGGTGATTTTGGAAGTACCTCAGTGGCCAGCCCTTCAGAAGTTCTGAGAAAACTTCACCACCGACAAATTAAAAACAAAACAAAACCAACACAACTAAATGCCAAGCCCATCAGGAAAAAAGGTTCCTGCTATTTTCATTGTCAGCTGAAGAAAAAGAAGAGGAAAAGGGGGAAAAAGCGGATGGAGCGACGGAAAGGTTACATCTTTCTTTTGGAGGTGGTTTGCTTCTTAAAGGTTAACTTGAATGCTTGACTTTAAAAAATCAGAATCATCAGTTGCAAATGCCTAGAGCAGCTGGGGGTAGCTTTGAAGAGCAAAACAAAGGGTCTGAAATGTTTGAAAATTACTCAGCCCCCATGTAAACAAATGGTGCTTGTATATTTATAGGCTTGCTCCATAAATGTACACACACACACACATCACAACTCGTTTCTCAACTATGATTGCTTATACTCAGGCATTTTCTGTTGACACAAAATAACATTTTTAATAACTTGTTAGCTGTTCTAATCATTTGATGGATTCCAGAATCCAATACAGTCGCAATGTGTGTGAGGCGGCGTGGCTCTCTGCCTAAATCAAAATCTGCAGCTACACCGCAGAGAAGCTAGCCATTCGCCGCGTCCTCCACTCCTGCTAAATAGAGTCGAACAATATATTTCGCCTTTCACATTCATGTATTTCAAAACCTAATAGCCCATGAAGAAAAGTATGAAGAATACATCTCAAGAAGCAGACATTAAAGGTACCAGCAAAAATAATAGACTACATTTAAGTTTGAAGCATTATTTTGGACGCCTTACACCATTAATGACTTTTTTTCCCCTTTTGTGGTGGGAGTGTTGGAGGGCAGAACACAGAAAAGAGTTTGCATAAATGTTGGCTTCTGTTGCTAAGAGTTCCATTGCTGCAAGCACACACACACACACACACACACACACACACACACACAGAGAGATGACCCTTCCGGGCTTCTTAAAAACATTGGCCTGTTCAGAGGACTCCTCTAATGTGTATCAAAAAAATTATTTGACCGTCAAAGTCTAAATTAATATTTGGAATACGCTGGTCTTTGTTTAAAACACACACACTTCTAAAATGTTTTCTTTCAGCTATTCGACATAAACCATGCTGATGTTTAATTACTTACTACTATGCTATGCGAGCAAAGGAGGCATCCAGAAACATGATATTGAGCCATCTACCATTTCCCAGCTGAAGCGAAGTTCATTTAGGAATGGTCGACACCAGGAGAAACTTATCATCTTCTTAAAGGCACTGACAAAATTCCAGACCCAACGTTGTCATGGTTACCAAATCGTCTTCCTACCCAACTCCCAACAGCCCTATCTCTAGTGGACAGGGAAAGCTGTGACTTTCCTAGAGAGATGAGCCATCCTCGCTCCTCTCGCTATGTTTTACTATTCAGCTCAACGTCTGCAGTCACTGCAAATATTACATTTGTTCATCACTTTCGAAACTTCAACAACAACACTGTCTGAGGCCAGCTTTGGGTCTCACTCATTTCTGGACTTGGCAGAAATTCCTCCTTTTCTCAAGTTCACCCTTCTTACATCTCAGCCCATTTTGCAAGGTGGCGCTCTTCCCGTGAAAGACCAACCAGACTGCTGCCATCGGAACATTTTTTTTTTTTTTAAGTTAAAACATCACCAACTTTTCATCTGTGGCCAGAAATTCCACCAGCCAAACCCTCTTCCTTCCCGGCACACAAGACGGGCTACAAAAATGACAAGAACGAAGAAAAACACCAGAACGAAGAAAACAAGTCCATGACGTCTTTTTACAGAGGAGCGCGGCCACACTTTCGGATTCGACTTTGGTCGAATCTGGAGCCAGATGTGAGTAGTGGCTCTGGGACTGTGGCCTGTGACTTGCTGAAAATGTAGAGTCTCCAGTCCCTAGGCCTGCTCTCTCTAACTCACGCACGGCCTCCGCAGCCACAGCCAAGGGTCTGATTTGTGCTCTCCATCTACACGGTCGGCTTAATGGGGCGATCATGCAAGCCCCAGCCAGACAAAGGAACCCCCTTTCCTACCAGCCAATGAAACTTTCAGGAAGCAGCGTAGCTTGCAAATCTATCAAACTAAACTGCAAGAAAGACAATCTGATTTAGAGAAAAGGGCGTCTGCCACAGTCATTAAGCACAAGTAATTTAGATTTTTTTATATCGTCTCCTCATTTACAAATTTACTGTATCAACTCCAGTCAATGGAACGAATTTCTTAAGTAAATGAGAAATAAATAAAAGCGATAGAAAGATAATCAAATTACATAAAAAGAAATAATTCTCCCTAGATGTATGTTTAAGGAGGACTAATAACAGCAGCAAAATTATAGGAATAATAACATTATCTTTGGAAGTAATTAATTTAAATGAGTATCGACGTTTGCAAAAGAATATAAGTGAAGTGCTTTATGGATGTTTATCGTTTTGTACAAAGAAGGCCTGGAGAAAAAGCATGGGCCCACTTCCTAAAAATTAGTCATGGCCGTAAAGGGTTTAGTGGAAGCAATGGCAAATATGATACCGTAAACCTGCAACCCGTCCTGCGGCGACCAGAGAATTTAACCGGCTCCAAGTTCATTCACAGAATGGCAGCTCCCCTTCCTCCACCCCGCATGAATATTGATACAGCCGCGGCCATCTCTTCCTGTTATTTTTATGGTTGTTATTCTACCTCTGCAAAGGTCATTTAAATTATACTGCGGCCGAAAATTTGTTTCATAAATTTAGATATAAATACTAATTACACCCTCTCGGAGAGTCAGCAGGGAAATGTTCATTTATCAGGTTTATAGGACCGGCAGTTGACAGGAAGGAGGAGGGAAGGCTGGGCAGCAGGTTGGCAGCTGGGAGCTGGGGTCGGGTGGAAGAAGCAACTCCTACCACACTGAGATTTAAGAATCTTTAATAAGGTACGAAAGGTTACCAAACAGTTCTGGGAACTAAAGTGTACATACGAGGTTTTTTTTCTTCTTCTTCTTCTAGCCATAAATATTGAATTGCTGAAGCATGGAGAAACCGGCCCTTTACATGCGGATAAATATGGGAACTAGGAAATATATACAATAGGTGGTTGCATCTTTTTTTTTTTGCCAAACGCAACGGACAGTTATAGTTTATATCTTTTTTTAATATCACTTTACATAAACAAATGGAACAGTTTGACACGTAGATAGATCCAGGCTCATAACTAGACGGAGGGGGTGGGGGGGGGAATTCCTGACAGGACTTTAAACAATCTTTACTGCACTAAAGCACTCAAAACTTTGGGACGAGATGGTTGCACTTTATACAAAAGAAAAAAAAGCACATGAATGCCAATAATATTCTGTCGGGGCGGACGTGGGGAGGGGGGGAGACTGTAATCGGTACAAAGAAATTCACATTTTGGTACACATTTACTAGAACATTCTGGCCATTCAGTACAAACAGTGGGCTTCGGGCCGCCCCTCCCTCCCTCCCCCCTCCCCCCACGCGAGGCCCCTGCCGGCCGGGGACTATGTACAGGGCCTAACCGGACGGACGGACGGACGGACAGACGGGCTGGAGCCGGGAATTCTCTATTTACAGGAGAGCCAGAAGAGAAAAGGGGACGGACGGACGCAGGGACACAGCCGCACCCCACGGACAGGAGGAGAGGAGGAGGGACGGGAGCTCAGAAAATAAAATAGAAACTACAACACCAACGCCGTGGCGGGGCTGTGGGGGGCTGTGGGGGGCTGTGGGGTTCTGGAAGGGCCTTGGCCCGGCCGCCGCTCACCAGGCCTTTCCCAAAAGAAATCCACAGAAACCAAAATGAGGAGGGGGGTGCCATGTTGTTGTTTTTTAAATTAAAAAGAACGGAAGGAGATGGGAGAGCGCGGAGGGCGGGAGGGTTACCGTGCTGCGTCGCCGCGCTCCCGGGTCTGGTTTTTCTGGTGGACGAAGCTGTTTGTGTCTGAATTTTCCGCAGACATCCGACTCGGGGTGCGGGCCGGGGCCTGTCTGCGCCCCGCGGGCCGGGCGGGCGCGGGGCCTG
>NW_012267340.1:1531919-1538530 GCF_000151885.1 Dipodomys ordii
CACCGGCCTGGACAGCCACGTCCGCGCGCACGGGGCTGGGAAGGCCGGGGAGGCCCGGGGCCAGGCGGGGAGAGCAGACCCGGGACAGGGGCCAGCAGGGGCCAGGCGCGCAGGGCCGGCGCGATGGGTGGACACAGGTCCGCAGGGACCTCACACCCCTTTTCTCTCAGAAGAGAAACGCGACTACTTCCACTCCTGCCAACCAACCAGGGTCTGTCCGCGTGCCACCTGCCCTGCCAAGAGGAAATTTTAGAGCGAGGACACCCAGCATGTGGCCCCTTCTATAGGAGTGTGAACTTGGGCGTCCGTCCTCTCCTGATCTGGGCTGGAAGGCCTTGATTGCCTTTAGGGGAAGGTGGCTGGTGGTTGGAAAGATCTGGAAATAAGTAAGATCCTCCAGGGAGAAGAGAGGGGGGAAAAAAGGTGAGTCTGCTTCTCCTCTCTGTTCTAGCAGAGAGGGAGAAAGAAGGACTGAGACTCCTCAGGGTGGGGGGTGCGAGGAGGAGGGGAGGAAGGGTGTGAACAAGGGAGGGGCCGCTGGTACCCTCGGAGATGGCCAGGCTGCAGCGCTTGACTGGCCTGTGGTTCAACAAGTTAAACCGCCGCTCGCTCGCTCTCGGAGCTGGGGTGTGGAGACGGGCAGACGTCCTCATTGACAGAGATCTCCCTGTTGTTTGTCCAGCCTGAGACCTTTTCTCAATGACTGTTTGTCTTTGGGGGGCCTAATGAGGGCCCCCCGGGCTGGGTGGGCCACCTCTGTTTGGTTTTTCTGCCTCCAGCTTTGCCTGACAGAAATAGGAGCCTTCGGGTTGTCTTGATCATGGCCAAGGGCTGAGCTGTGGCAGCCACTGACGTGTAGTGCATGCATCTCCAGGGAGAGGTGTTACTGATCATTTTCTCAACTACAAAATGGAGACAGACTGGATCAGATGATTTAAAAACAAAAGGATGCATTTTTAGTCTGGTGGGTCTTATATTAACTTTAAAAAAAATGAGTGACCCTTCCAGAATGGGTCTAGGGGTATGAACCACATGAATGGAAAAGAATTTGAAAGCCTACGATGCTGCTCTTGGTTCCAACATTTACAGGTTGCTCAAACCCCTTCCTCTGGGGGACAGGGGAGAGCCTGCCCAGCATAGTTCACAACATTGGAACAGACACCTGGAGCAGATCAGTAGGCCTTCTACAGTAATTTTAAATTCGAGATGTGGCAGAGTTTTATTGTATTGTATTTATTTTTGGACGCTAATGGAACACTTCTACCTGCAGGATTTCATATGAAATCCTAGCTGGGAAATTAGGATGTTTCGGTACTTTTTTCCTCCCCCCTGACCAAAGACAAATCATTTTGCAATCCATGCGGGCAAATTCCCATCAGAGCGCTTCTCTCCAGCTTCCAAATTGGACAATGGCCAAAGGAAGATGGAATGGCGCTCCAGGGCTCTCACTTTTCTTTCCTGTGGACCTGCAGGCCACAGAACTCACTACCCACTCCTGTGTGACATTTGTCTAAGTAACGACATCTCCTCCCTTCCCCACCAGGCCCAAAGTCAGAACATGAGATACAAGGCTTCGCTGGTGATGAGGAGACGTTTACGTATTTACCGAAACACTCTGAAAGAGTTGGGTAAGTTCGCATCTTCTTTTAACCTCTGACTCGCTGGAGCTTGGGGAGGCTTGTTCTCCTGTGTGCGCACACACGTGAACGCACATCTGGATCTATGAAGTCGTGTCTGGTCTTCTGCTGAGGTTTTGGGCTTGGAGAGTTTCAGTGAGACTCGGCGAGCCACACACACCTTGGTGCTGGCTGGGTTTGCAGGCAACTCAATGACAAAGCTAGCAGCTGCTAACCGCCCCCCCACCACATTGCCTTCCTCAGCTGAAGGCTTCCAGAATTAATATCTGACGACTCCTCTCGTCGTCGAAACAACCACCCCTGACCTTCTGCAGTTCCACGGTCGCATTATTCGATGACATATTCATCTTGAATTCATTTCCGGACGATTTGATTGGAATGAGGTTTGACATGTATTGGCTTCCATTAAAGACGCTGGCTTTGATCTCCGTGATGGGGTTTACACCAGGAGCAGGGACACCAGCCTTTTGCAATGTGGCAGTTGGGATGGACGGTCGCACAATGGGGTGGTGTCTGGCCAGGGAGTGACTGACAGTCACTCTGTCAGGAATACCTTCATTGTGAAGAATTTAATTTAATATTCCATTTCAAACAAGCATCTGATTTAGGGTTGGGTGTTTTCCCTTTCCAGGCCAGACTATTCTCCTGCTTTCTACTCTACCACGAGCCCGGGGTTGGCTCCAGAGATGTCCCCTGTTGGTAGGCAGGGTGCCCTTCTTGACAGAAGTTAAGTGAATAAGGCAGGAAAACGGCTCTGTTCTATTATTTGGGGATGATTTGATGGCTGAAGTCTCCAGAGAGATGCGATGTGGTTCTTATGTAAATGTAATTGTCTCCACCCTTGAATGCTGTTTTGGGTAGATTTCTTTAGCAATGTCTCCTCATCTCCTGTTCAAAGACATACCACAGAAACATTGGCTGGAAATTAAATTCTATCCAAGCATATTTTCTTCCATGCTCTGGTCCATGAATGATGGTTGAAGCCCACCCACAACTCTCCAGAGCAGAGAAGAAGAGAATCCTTTCCCCTCCCCACCCCCAGTCCTTTACAAAATCCTGATAGAACTCATCTTCTTGGCACAGCTTGGGCTGGGACCTGTGACTGACTGCAGGGGCTGTACTTCTTTCTTAAGACTAGATAGCAGAGATTTCTTTTCCACGAGACTAGATAGCAGCAACGGATGTCCATGAATGAAAAGCCTTCCCAGAGATATAGTTCACATGTGGTATGATCACCTAGTCAGACATAGAGCCCAGGACGGGCTCTGGTGCCTGTAGAATTAGAAGAGGAAGATTCAGAATGTCCTGGGCCAGGCCCACAGCTCCTCAGCAGCATGGTAGCCGCGGATCATCTCCCTTTAGCGTTGTGTCAAAGATCAACACTGGGAGGAAACACAAAAAGAGCCCAGCCACCGACCTATACTCCCTCTACTTTCTCTTCCTTTCTCCCCGGCGGAGAGCTCAGGCGTTTCTGCCAGTCCTAGGAGGGGCTCTGACAGATGGCAGAGCCACCAAATGTCCTATTTCTGGAAAGTAGGGCTCCAGAGTCCCTTGTTTACACCATTCACGGTGAGCCGAGGTGCCTAGGCCATGATTCTGGGCACCGAGGGCGCGGAGAAGGCTGGGGGCAGAATCTGAAGGCTAGGCTAGGCTGGCGGTGGAGGCTGCTCCCCACGGCCAGCTCCAGAGCTTCCGGTGCTTTCTCTCGGACATCTGGTGAACACCCCAGGGCTGCACAATACTCCTTTTCTCTGAAAATTAAGCAGAAAAGGGACCCCCCCTCCCTGTTTGAACGCAAGGCAAGGTTAGGAGTGGTGTATTCTCCAGCCAAAACGTTGAATGGCGGGGAAAGGGGCCAGTGACAGGCAGATTCGGAGGACCAGTGTGGGACGGGTATCGCTTCTGGCAAACTCAGTCTTGGAATTCTGAGATCTTCTTGCTTCCTGAGATCTCCAAGGGGAATCCCCTGAAAGACACATACATACACACACATACATTCATACACACATACACACACATACATACATACATACATACACACACATGCATACATACATATGTGTATGTATGTTTCCACAGCATCTGTACTTCTATGCCTGTGGGTCATTTGATAACTGCGCAGCGGCTTCTTTGAGAGATACCTCTTGAAGACCCTGACCTAACCACCAAAGTTCCTTGTTTGGAAATATTCATGGGTTTAAAAACTAAACAAAACAGCACCCATTCCCCCTCCCTTTTTTTTTTAAAAAAAAAAATCCTGTGCCACTCCCTCTGGGAAAATGTCCTTGTAGGAATAAAAAAAAATGTCGGGTCTCACGGCCCTGCTCATTCATGCGAACTGCCGGCCATATGTTACCAGGGAAGGTGTGAGGGCTGAGCACCTCTGTGACCCACGGGGTTGAATGACCTCTGACTACTGGAGAAACTACCCAGAATGGGTGCAGATGTTTGCCTGGCTCAAAGCGAAGGCAGCAGCGTCTGGAAGGGAGCTCCAGGGGGCCCGGCCTACTGTCAGTGATTTTTGGCTGATTCAGATGTGTCTACCCTTTTGCTGGTGGAGCAGAAAGTCATACACATGTTCATCGCTTTTCAAGGGCAAGTTTAGCCAGGGAGAGAGAGAGGGAGTCTAGCAGACAGAATCCGCTTCTGTAGATAAAGCCCAGGCTGTGTTATGGCCAGGAGTCTACAGAGTCAGAGTTGAGAATTCAGGAGATCCAGAAACTTGGATGGGAAAAAGAAAAAAAAAATTAAAGAATACATCTTCCCTTCTCACGCTGCTAATGGAAAAGCCACATTTTCCTCTGTTATGATTAAGAGCAGCACAGGACATGGCGATAGACAGACAGCCAGGCTCACAGGGCCTTTCCAGAAGTGTCTGAGGTCTAAAACAGATGTCTGTTCTGTCAGAGCTGAGATTCGAAGCTCCTGTGGTGGGGAAGGGCGGAGTGGGGGGGGAGAGTGTGTCAGTCCACACCACGGCCCTTCCTTGCACGTTCCTTACGTTCAAGTGGAAGACAAACAGAATAATGGCTGGACTGGGACAGAAGAGCACTGCTGCACACGCTGTCCGTGGTCAGTTCCTGGGGTGTGGAGGGATGGTAGGAGTCCCTCGCACAAGGAGGGCTGGAGAAGGAACCGGGGGACCTGGGTTTGGGGTTTTGTTTGTTTGTGTTTGGAGTTCTTCCTGAGCGTTTAACCTTGACTGCTCGGGACAGCTGCTTCTTTCCCGACCGGAAACAATTCACGGAGATTTGGAGCAGTCTTAGAGGAAGGGGAAGCTCGTAGAGAGGCCGGGGAGTCCGCTTGGAAAGGTTTCAACCCTGCTGGGGAGGGGGCGGGTGTGGAGAGCAGGAAGAGCCTGGTCTACCGTCCAACGCCCTCCTTCTTAAAAGTAAAAAAGAAAAGCAAAATGCACACACAGAATGTGTTGATAATGAAGCTCTTCCTGCTGGAGAGGCAGAAGCTCAAATCTGAGAGACCGATATTGTGGAGGTGAATACCTTACTGGACCCGTCAGTACATTAAAAGAGAAAGAAGACCTTCTCTCTTCTGTAAAACGGATCACATAGTGTCCAGTAGGCTTGGCTGTGGAGGGTGCTCTCCACTCCTGGGTGACCCCCAGAGTCAGCCCCAACTTTTTTCCTCCGCGAGAAATTCCTTAGAATTTCTTTAAAAAAAATAATAATCCAGGACTTTGTGTGCCTGGGAGCTTTTTGTTTTGTTTTGTTTCTGCAGTCAGGGAGGTCTGAATATTTTTGGCTGGCGTTTTTCAACCATGGGGAGCAGGAAGGGGTCGGGGCTGCAGCCTTTTAAATCTCTGGACAGACTGCAGCAGCTGACCCTGGCTGGTCCCCGCACACAAAGGACACTGCCTCCTGCTCAGGCCACACTCCACTGGACCAGAACTGAAGTTTTTCCTCCACTCACGGCCTTCCCCCCCCCCCAACGCCATCTCACTGGGGCCGCTGGATTTGAGGGCCAGGCTGGAGGCCAGCTGCCCCCCCCCCAAGCCTCCCAGAGTCCAGGACTGTGAAATGCATTCTCCACCATTGGCCAGGATGAAGACAGACAAGGCAGACAGGGCAACAAGTGTCCTGAGCTGTGGGTGGACGCCATCTCCGGGCCGGGGCCGGGGCTAGAGCCTGGCGGCCAGGCTGCCTGGTGCCCAGTCCTGGCTGGGATCAGGGACCAGATGTTCAGCTGCAGAGTTGGAAGGTGGACACTGGCAGGAGGGGCTGGACGGACAGACTTAGCGGTGGTGAGGCGAGAGGGGATGGGAGGAAGGGTTGGGTGGCAAGCGGGGGAAGTGGGGGGAAGACGGAAAGAATACCTGGGTGGGCAAAGACTTTTCAGAGAATATGAGAAAATAAAATAAAACGGCCCAGGCTGCTTTTCCAGGACTTTCTTGCTCTCCCACCCCCCTTGATCTGCCCGCTGTTCCCCCGTGGGCCTGGGGGGGGGGGACGGAGGTGAGGCCAGGCCAGGCCTCCCTCCCCAGGCTGCTCCAGCCTCGGCCTGCACGGGGTGGGAGGAGAGAGAAAGGAATCCAAGCCAGGAGCAGAGCACAGGGGCTGAGCAGCTGTTGGGGTAGGGAGTGGGGGGGGGGGTGAGAGAAAGTGTGTGTGTGTGTGTGTGTGTGTGTGTGAGAGAGAGAGAGAGAGAGAGAGAGAGAGACAGACAGACAGACCCAGATGAGAGAAAGGAGGAAGGGAGGGAGTGGGGGTCAGAGAAAGTGTGTGTGAGAGAGAGGGAGGGAAAGGGGTGGGAGAGAGGAGAGGAAGAGAGGGAGGGAGGGAGGGAGTAGAGGGTGTGGGGGAGAGGGAGGGGAGGGAGGGAGGGGTGGTGGGCCATCATTCCCGCCTGGCCCCTTCTGTTCATCTCCCTAGCGCCCACTGCTGCTTCCCGACTAGGAATCTCAAGTGGGCCTCACAGACCCCAGAAGGAAGGGAGGAGGGGAGGAGGGGAGGAGGGGAG
>NW_012267340.1:1538580-1540574 GCF_000151885.1 Dipodomys ordii
CTGCACTGCGCTGCGTGGGCCTCAGGGCAGGACAGGATTGGGGAAGGCAGCAAGGCCCAAACCCAGCAGGAGACCTGGAGAGAAAGGGAACCGGCAGGGGGTGCTTCCCTCTTTCCCTCCCCCTTCCCTCCCTCCTTCCTTCCTTCCCTCCTTCCCTCCCCCTTCCCTCCTTCCTCCCTCTCTCCTTCCTTCCCTCCTTCCCTCCCCCTTCCCTCCTTCCCTCCTTCCTCCCTCTCTCCTTCCTTCCCTCCTTCCCTCCCCTTCCCTCCTTCCCTCCTTCCTCCCTCTTTCCTTCCTTCCTTCCTTCCTTCCCTCCTTCCCTCTCCCTTCCCTCCCTCCCTCCTTCCTTCCCTCCTTCCCTCCTTCTTTCCTCCCTCTCTCCCCCTTCCTTGCTTCCTTCCTCCTCTCCAAAGCAATGCTAGTGTCCCCAGAGTCCAAACATCTATAACGAAATAAAGTCCCCATTTCTGCCTCAACTCCACACCTTGAGGAGAGGGGGGGTGGGAGGGGGAGCTGCGCGGGAAGGGGAGGAATCAGCCCTCCCTCCTGCCCTCCCCCCAGCCTGCCCTGGGGGGGGCCAGATTCTCCCACGCTGGAAAGTTCTCCAGAGCATGGGAAGATCTGATTTTCCAAGATAAAAGCCCCCCCCCCCCGTGTGGCCCAGACAAGTGTGGCCTCTGCCCAGATGCCAGAGCCGGAGGCCAGAGGCCCACCACCACCCAGCGGAAGACCCGGCCTGTCCCCGGGAAATTCTGTGTCTCTGTCTGTCTGTCTGTCTGTCTGTCTGTCTGTCTATCTGTCTCTCTCTCTCTCTCACACACACGCACAGAAGAATAGTTGCCTTGTGGTGCCGTTCCCAAGTGCCCATTGAACCCCCGGGGAACCAGAGCCTCCCCCTGCTCAGGTCTGAAGCAATTGGGATCTTTTTCTCCAGTAAGAAACTCAGGGTTCCCAGACACATCTGGGCTGCAGCAAACCCCCGCACCCCTGCACTCTGCTCCGGTGTCCCCTCAACGGGACCCCTCCCTGGCCAGGGGTTGAGGGTGCATCCCACCCCAGAGGGGCTGCGGCTGGCTCAGGACGCAGATCAGGGTGCGTTTGTTGGAAGTCAGAGGCATTCAGGCGGGACCCTGGGGCTTGGGTGACCCGTGAGGCCCAGGCCCAAGGCTCGGCCTGGCAGGAGGGAAGGGGGACTCTGTGGCTGTGCTGTCTCCGCCAGATGAACACATCCATCCAGAGGGGTCAGTTTTCAAAGAAGAACAAACAAACAGAAACCCTGCCACCAGGAGCTGCGTCTTCCCAGCCAGGCCTGGTCGATTCTCGTCTAAAGCAGCAGAAAAATGGCAATAATAACACACGAGTTTCCAACACCAACCAACCAACAAGTGAGGTCATTGGGGCCAAGAGGGCCGCCTTTCCTTTCCTTCTTTCCCCCCTTTTTCCTTTCAGAAGCTTTGTCGGGCTGGGGAGGCCAGGTGGGTTTTGGGAGGGACTTGGCTGTGTGGTGTGCTGTGGTGTGGCCACCTTCTTGTCTGTGTGTCTGTGTGTCTGTGTGTGTCCTGAAAAGGGCCTGGATGCAGGGCCTGACACCTTTCCCAGCAGCTCAGCTCCAGCGTCTGGTGAATCAAACCCTCCTTGAGGCCCTGGGTGTGTGTGTGGGGGGGGGGAGGCCAGAGGTCACCCGGGGTTCCCAGGCTGAGCCCTGCTCCCCTTTCCCCCCAAACCCAGGGTCCACAGCGCCCCAAGCTCCTTCCCGTCCTTCCCATCCCTCGCATCCCTCTCCACCTTGGGGACCGGGTTGGGTCCCTGCTAGCAGATGAGGGTTCAAATACCCCCACACCCCAAAACCAGAGCAAGGTGAGGGTTCAAATACCCCCACACCCCAAAACCAGGGCAAGGTGAGGGTTCAAATACCCCCACACCCCAAAACCAGGGCAAGGTGAGGGTTCAAATACCCCCACACCCCAAAACCAGGGCAAGATGAGGGTTCAAAT
>NW_012267340.1:1552189-1552810 GCF_000151885.1 Dipodomys ordii
GTCCCCGTCCCCCCCTCCCCGCCCCCCGCGTACTGACCTGTGTGCGTCCGCTTGTGGATCTTGAGGTTCTCGGAGCGCGCGAAGACCTTGCCGCAGCCCGGGAAGGGGCAGGGGAAGGGCTTCTCGCCCGTGTGCACGCGGATGTGGTTCACCAGTTTGTACTTGGCCTTGAAGGGCTTGCCCTCGCGCGGGCACTCCTCCCAGAAGCAGATGTGGTTGCTCTGCTCGGGGCCGCCGACGTGCTCCACGGTGACGTGCGTGACCAGCTCGTGCATGGTGCTGAAGGTCTTGTTGCACGCCTTCTTGGGGCTGGCGAGCTGCTCGGGCTCGACCCACTTGCAGATGAGCTCCTGCTTGATGGGCTGGCGCATGTAGCGGAAGAAGGCGCCGGCGCCGGGGTGCGCGGCCATGTTCACGTTCACCGGCGCGTAGCCGTGCAGCTGCGGGCCGCCGTACGGGTCCGGGCGCGGGCTGGTCACCTGGCCGTACTGGTCCGGCCGCGGGTACACGTCCCCCGAGAAGCCCAGGCGCATCTGCCCGTTGACCACGTTGGGCGACGCGTGGCCGGCCGCCTGCTCGGCGGCGGCGTGCAGCCCCGGGAAGAGCAGGTGGCCCGCGGCG
>NW_012267340.1:1554284-1567559 GCF_000151885.1 Dipodomys ordii
GCACACTGATGTCTCTGCCTTGTTCCCCCTCCTCTCCCCTCCCCCCTGCCCCCCAGGCGAGAAGCCCTTCCGCTGCGAGTTCGAGGGCTGCGAGCGGCGCTTCGCCAACAGCAGCGACCGCAAGAAGCACTCGCACGTGCACACGAGCGACAAGCCGTACCTGTGCAAGGTGCGGGGCTGCGACAAGTCCTACACGCACCCCAGCTCGCTGCGCAAGCACATGAAGGTGCACGGCCGCGACCCCGCCGCCCCGGCCGCCCGCCCGCCGCCCTCCTCCTGCTCCTGCTCCTGCTCCTCCTCCTGCTCCTCCGACCCCGCCGCCGACCCCGCCGCCGCCAGGGCCTTGCGGGGCCCCGACCCCAGCGAATGGTACGTGTGTGTGCGCGCGGGGAGGGGGGACTGGGCCCCCGACCTTCCCAGCACCCCGCGCCCAGGCCTGGCGCTGCCCAGGCAGTGTAGGCCAGGCTGCCTAGAAGACCGAGGTGTGCCGGGTGCGGCAGCCCCGGGCGCGGAGGCCTGCAGCGGCGGGAAGGAAGGAAGGAGGGATTCTGCAGGTCCCCAAGCAAGCAGGACCGCAGACAGACAAAATGAGGACCCACATCCGCGTGGTCTTGCAACATGCAAAGTCCTTCCTTCCCCCCTCCCTCCCTCCTTCCTCCCTCCCTCCTTCCTTCCCTCTCTCTGTCTCCCTCTTGCTGGTCCTGAGGCTTGAACTCAGGGTCTGGGCGCTGTTCTTCACTGTCTTTGCACAAGGTGAGCGCTCTACCTCTTGAGCCACCGCACCACTTCTGGTTTTTCTGGTGGTTCATGGGAGATAAGAGTCTCCCCAACTTTCCTACCCATGGCTGGCTTTGAACCATGAGCCTCAGCTCTCAGCCTCCGCGGTGGCTAGGATGACAGGTGTTGTTTTTGGAGAGGTCAGCCCCAGAGCCTCTCCAGGTCCCCGCCTTCTCTCCTCTTCCATCCTTCCAGAAGTTCCTGCAGGAGTTCAGGCCTAGGAGAGACACGCAGACTCCCTCCTTCTTTCCTCTGTGCCCACCTGTCCTTCCCTCTTCCTGCTAACTTAAAAAAGTCCTAAGTTTCCCCTAAGTTTTCCAACTACCTCTGAAAGTACATGGGGGGGGGCGTCATCTCTTCCCTGGGGTGCGGGGCACACATGGGGGGAGGGGCGCGTAGCTCCTACCCTGAGATGTCCATCCACCCCTCTAGCTGGTCACCAGCAGACGTTGTACACCTGACGTGAGTCAAAACCCAGGGGAAACAAGAAAGAGTGGAAGGGAAGCCTCAAGACTCAACAAGTACTAGTGTGTGTGGTGGGGGAGGGGGACAGTCCCTCCCCCCCCTCCTCCCCCCACCTCTGGGAGCTTGGGTTGGGATTGGTGCTGACTGATGATGTCACTGTGTGGAGCCCTGTGTGTGTTCCAGGGCCCTGACTTAGGTGACCTGGGTGAGTGAACGGTACCGCATGGGAATCAGTGTCTCTGCTTTTATAGAAGGCAGAGGATTGGAGAAATGAATCATAATGATGAGTACTGTAAAGACGGGCGGGCACTCAGTGGGTCTACATTGAATCTATCCAAAGCTCCTCCTCCCCCCCCAAACCAAAACACCACCAAACAGATGGGGGAGAAGAAGGCCTCTAGAGCTGTCTCAAAGAGGGTGAAGCGGGGAGATGGTGCACCTTCGCTGGTGGCTGCAGAGAGGACAGGGCTGCTCCTCAATCCCAGCTGAGGGTGAAGGAGGAAATAGATGGAAGGAAATGGGGGGAGGGAAGCCCCTAAGAATGTGGGAGTCAGGGGCTGGGAAGGTGGCTCAGTGGTAGAGCATGCCTGATGCCCTGGGTTCGATTCCTCAGCACCACATAGGAAAAAAGCAAAAAGCCAGAAGTGGCGCTGTAGCTCAAGTGGTAGAGCGCTAGCCTTGAGCTGAAGAGCTGAGGGACAGCGCCCAGGCCCAGAGTTCAGGCCCCACAACCGGACCAACAAAAAAGAATATGGGAGTCAGTATAGGTTTGGGGGAGTAGTATCTCCTCCTGGACAGAGCCCAGGCTGAGGGCCTGGCTGAGTAGTGGAGCACTTGCAAAAAGGAGCAGAAGCCTGGAAACAAAAGCCCGGCACTTCAAAACGTATTTATCTATAGACAGAGATGTTCTGTATCTATGACATGTTATCTGCGACATATATGGGAACTGAGCAAATGGGTGGATGCACGGATGGATAGATAGAAGGACGGATGCACGGATAGATGGATGGGTGGATGGATGGATAGATAGATTGATTGATTGACAAAGAAGGCCTGGCCCAGCCACAATGAAACACTGTCTTCTCTTCAAAATCCACCAGGTAATTCTCAGCCCTGCTCTTCAGTTTCCTGAAACTTCCATCAGATAAGAAACACCCTAAGCCCAGCACCCAAACGCTGGCCCTGGTGGCTCACGCCTGTCATCCTAGCTACTCAGGAGGCTGAGATCTGAGGATCACAGTTCAAAGCCAACCTGGGCAGGAAAGTCAGTGAGACTCTTTTACATCCAATGAACCACCAGAAAACTGAAAAGTGGCACTGTGGCTCAAGTGGTAGAGCACAAATCCCCAGGCAGGCCGTGAGTTCAAGCCTGAGGATGGAAAACAAATGAACACAAGCAACAATACACTAACTGCAGCGGGGCTGTTTACCATTACTTCCAAATACTTCCCTTGGGAACCAATGGCCTCCCCCACCACACTCACTCACACACACACTCACACACACACACACACACACTCACACACACACACACACACTCCAACAAGGGTCCAAAGACCACCACCAGGCTGCAGGCTGGCAGATTGTTCTCATGGCAAAGTCCCGTGGCCCAGGTGACTGGGTATCTTTGGAACTTGTTTCTTCTTCTACCTTTTTTCTTTTTTTAAAGTGTTCCAAACAGAAATCCTTTCTCCCTCTTCCCGTCCCCGGCAGGGACCCCTTTCTGTCTTCCACCCCAGTCCCCCAATACCACAATGAAATAAAAATGTTTACTCTCTCCCTAATCGCTTTTAATTTTTCATTCGCTTGTTACAGATGTCCCCCGCCCTGGGCGCAAGGTACCCGCCCTTTGTAGCTTCAAAGGCCCCGGCACACAATGCTCAGTTTCCTGGCCAAGGCGCATCTTCATGGTAAGTTAAAGTCTCTATGACAATGGCCGGCTCGCACCGAAATCCTGAAAGGCCGAGCGCTTGGAGCCTGTCCAGGCTTTTCATTAAGAACATAATATTTACGTCTAACGGGCCTTTTTTTGGTTTCCTTGTGTATACAAGTATATGTATTTTTTTTTGTTCGACGCGGACTAAATCATTTTCCTTTCATTTCCGGTAAACAAAACCCATACGAATGGGCACTTGTTCCCCATCATAATAAAAAAAAATGGATAAAGAAAGAAAGAGAAAAAGGGGAGAAAAAAACCCCACCAAACTACAACCACCACCGCAGGGGGAGAAAAGGGGCCACGGATCCCCCCCCCCCCCGCCCCTCTTTGTCTCTGCGGTGATCTGGGGGCCGCGGTGGGGTTTGATGACTTGAGTTTCTAAAGGCAAGGAAATGGTTCGTAAGGGGGGGGAGGAAAGGAGAAAGGTCTCCTCCAGCTCGGGTTGTTCAAAGAGCTGGGTTTGGAGGGTTGAAAGTGTGAGCTGGACGGTGCTCACCATGGAGATGGAGGCCGCTTCAAAGGGGACACACTCGGCCGCGGACACTCTATTAAGATACATTTGCCTGACCTTTGCTTTCACGCCATTTCATACTGTCACCGGGCTCCCCAGCGCAGACTTCCTGCCCGGCAGCTGAAGAACCCACGGCCCGGCTGCACCCCCCTCTACCCCCTCCAGGGCCAGGACCAATGACTTTTAGGGCTCCCCTCACAGGCTTTGGGGTGGTGTAGGATTTGCTGGGGGGGGGCGCGAATCTCTCCCTGGGATGAGGAGGAGGAGACTGAGTTGCTCAGGCCGTGTCCTGGGGATATTTTCAAGGTGCCTCCCAGCTCTGTTGTCCCTTGGTCTGTCCAACTCAGAAAGTCTCTCCGGCCGCCCCCCCAAATGCTTTTCCTCTCCAGGGGGGAAAAAAGTGAGTGAAAATCCTAGGGCCTGCGCCGCCCGGCACACACTCGAAAAGCCAAGGCCAAGGAGATGGGAGAAGATGGCAGGAAAGTTAGAGCTCCACGTTCTCTTAATTGTCTTGTTGTTTATTTTATACAAGTGCCCCAGTGAATAGGGGAAAAATAAACACGGTGGCAAAAAAAAAACCAAACAGTGGAGTTGTCTTTAGTGCCAGCCCTTGTGGCTGGATAAAAAGGATGGACGCTCTCCATTGAGCTGAGGAATCTTTGAAGTGGGCGTTATTATCTGAGACATTCCGGCCTGTTGTCCTAACAACGTCGGTGAAACGTAAAAGGTTCTTTGTCAGCGATTTGTTCTCCTCTCTGTCAAAGTCCCTCAGCCCCCGCTAGTCTCAGACCGTTTCTAAAGAGATAAAAATCAAACTTAAGAGAAAATATATCCACACACAACACCCACCGATAACTTGGGGGAAAAGTCTTTGGGGCCAGGTTTGGGGGGGTAGGTGATGAAGGGAGACAAAAAGCTCTGTAAAGTCTCTTGTTGCGGGGGGGGGGGTGTCCGAGCCTGCCTCAGTGTGCAGGTGTTGGGGAGATTTTGGAGGGAGGAGGTGAGGATGAGGGAAGGGGGTGGGAAGAATGGAGGGAGGTGCAATTGGGGTGCAGACCCTGTGTCCCTAGCCTGGGATCTGCTGCTCCCTGTTCTGTTGAGACTCCCTCCCCCTCCAACACTTGAGCTCCGGAAAGTCTGGGATGCTCACTACTGCTGCCTAGAATGCTTGGAACCCAAGGTGGTCTGGCTTAGCCATTTTTTTTTAAAGTCTTTCCCTCCTTCAAAGGTACCTCTGCTAAGAATAGATCTATTGTGTGTCCACCACGAGCAGCTCACTACCAGCTAGGGCTTTCTGCCCTTACACCTAGAAGGACAGTGGCTTCAGGGGGAGAGAGCCCTCCCTCCCCCCCCAGGTGCCCTGCCCCTCCCCCTGCCTTGGTGGTTTTGGGGGTGTTTTAAATCAACAAGGCTGTGCCGGTACCCCGTCCCTCCCCTCTGTCCCTCCCCCTCTCCCTGTGCTGTCTAAACGGTTTGTAAAGAACTTTCCCCAAGCTGTAAACTCATGCTGTTATTATAGTTGCCGCAAAATGTTGTCTCTTATATTGATTTTATTTGTTTTCTGGAGGTCTCCATATGTTGGTTTATGTCACTAATTTATGGGAAAACCTGCGATGGCAGTGAATGTGACTTCTACCAAGAGGCAAAAGCATCTTGTAATCAGAATTCACACACGTGCACGCGCACACATGCACACTCACACGTATGAAGCCTGAGTCAGACCTTCCTCTGATTATCTGGAAACTTCCCTACCCACCCTGTTTGTGAATGATCATCTGAACCCTTAGAATCAGTTAAATTATGAGCGAACTTGGCAGGAACACACACACACACACACACACACACACACACACTGTTTTGTATTTGACTGTGATTGTGAAATGAAACACGAAATGGAAAGCCAAGGCACCATCTTGGAAAGATGTAAATGAAATTAACCCGAAGTCCTCTTTCTCTCCCAAGTCTTTTGTGTACAGGGAGCTCCCTTTGCCATTTCTTCTGGAAATAAACGATGTGATGTTTTCTTCTTGGAATCTGGGTGTCCTGTTACTGCTCATCCTCCAGAAGGAGTTTAGGCCCCCCTTCCTCTCTAGCTCCCTACACCTTTTAACAGAAACATCCTGGGGTCTTGCCTTCCCAGAAGAAGAGAGGAACCCCAAAATGGTGGCCAGAGATTCGATGTCAGTGTAAATTCCGCCCCGAGCCTTCGAATCACAGAAGGGAAGGGAGGTAAAGGCCTCAGACAGCTTCTGAATTCCCAGACAACAGCCCAGTTGCTGGTGGAAGGGAACCGAGCTCAGAGCCAGACCAGAGCAAGCAGGCTCCAAGCCCGGCTTAGGTGGAGCTCCGAGGCTCCGGGGACCTGGCAGGCGCTGAGGCTCGGGATCCACAGGGCCGGGAACCCCGGTTCCCAAAGGTGCCCCATCCGGGCTGACAGGCCACCCTGCCCAGGCCGGGTCCTGGACACGTGGGTCCTCCCTCCAGAGGGGTTGGCTGTGTGTGTCCTCTCCTGTGGGCCTGGGGCTGGAATCAGCAGCCCTCCAGGGTGGATCCGGGCCTGGAGACAGCTGTAGCTCACAGCCTCGGGCCTGGCCACAGCAATTGGTTCAACCCTGGGGCAGTGTGTTCCCCAAACCTGGTGGATTTGGGGACACAGACACCTGGCAGGTGGGGCTCAGGATCTGCAGCCTCCCCCCCCCAGGGAGATGGAGAAGAGACCCCCCCACCCCAGCATGGAGGCAGGAAACCACAGGGGAGCTCAGGACACCGGTCCACCCCCCCACCCCCGCAGTACCCAAGGAAGCTTGGGGACAGCGGCCTGCTGGTGGTAGCCCCCCAACCCCCACCCCAGTGACCCTTTTCTGGTTCTTTCCAAATTAGAAGGTAAAAAGCCAAGCTGGAGGCTGGTGGAAAGAACTTCCAGCCAGGAAGCGGCCTTGCCCCCACCCCACCCCACGACCCCCAGCAAGCGACTCCCCCCACCTGCTCTGTGTCCCGGAGAAGCCCACCCCCTCGCACGGCTGGGCTGTGGAACAATCCTGTGTGTCAGTCACTCATTCCTGTGGTGGTTTGGGGTTTTCCAGTCAGAGCTTCTGGCTGGGCAGGGCAAGGCTCCCTCTTACCCCCCCCCCCCACGGGCCTCCATGGTTCCAGAAAAACCACGCCATCCTTCCTGGGCGTGAGTATGTTCTGAAGATGAGCATGACTTGTGGCTTTCACACTTCCTGGCTGAACCACAATGCGCTGCTGTCCAGCCTTCGTGCCCAGGCCCGAGGCGCTTGAACTCAGGCCTGGGCGCTGACCCTGAGCTTCTTTGGCTCAAGGTGAGCAACCACTTGAGCCACAACACCACTTCTGGCTTTTTCTGTGTCTGTGGTGCTGAGGAATCGAACCCAGGGCTTCATGCATGCGAGGCGAGCGCTCTACCCCTGAGCCACCTACTCGAGGCTTTGTAGAAAATGTCATCGCTTCAGCCTGCCCAGCTGTTGGTTTATTTGTATCTGAACTTTCTGTGGCTTATTATGAGTCCCCGTGTGTGTGTGTGTGTGTGTGTGTGTGTGTGTGAGAGAGAGAGAGAGAGAGAAAGGTTTTGTCCCTGAATGGGTGAGTGGTTTTGCCCATATCCAAAGCAAATTGTAGAGAAGAGGAGGAGGAGGAGGAGGAGGAGGAGGAGGAGGAGGAGGAGGAGGAGGAGGAGGAAACAATGCTCAGACTGCAGATGAAAGTACTGGAAGCGGGCTTCCATTTGGATTTAGCAGCAGTGCTGTGCATCAACCCACACGCAGAGTCGGAATATTCATGAATTCTAAAAGAGGTGGACAATGGCTGGGACAGACAGCCTTGGGAAATGTCAGCAGAAGGCAAAACGCCGAACTGGGGACGGGGAACTACCACACAGGAGCACCCCATCACCAAAGGAAGCGGGGAGCGCCGGCTGGCTGCACCCAGCCTCAAGCAGGCTCTCAGGAGACTGGCACCAGCCAGGGGAAGACGTAGACAACTCAAGATCCATTTTGGGGGGGAGGGGAGTGAGTCTTTGCAAGTTGTTCCTTGGTTTTTACTCTGGCATTTCACTCATCAAGATAGTCATTAATTAAAGGATCTCTGTCTCTATCTCTAGATCTCTAAATAGCAGCATTTGGTAAAAGAACGTTTTCTCTGAACGAGGTCCATTCCTAAACCACGAAAAGTATGTCTGTCCTCACAAAGATAAAGGTTTTCTTATTCATGTCTCTAACCAAATCAAACAAAGCAAAACCAAACCAAAAAGGAAAAAAAAAACCCACACACAAAAAAACCAACAAAACGAATTACTGCTTCCCGCACACCATCAATCCTTAGGCCGAGGCCCTGTTCACCTGGGAAAATGTAACGGTTTCCTGCAGATCAGAAACTTTACTTCCTTTCCACCTTCTGCCCTTGGGTTTGGTGAACACCGACCTGCAGTGAAATGGTTTCTATTGTCCTGAAAACCTGACAACTTCCTTTAAAAAAAAAAAAGAGTAACAAAAAAAGTGCTATAGAAAAGCAGTCTCCTTTAAGCAGGAAATATCATTTCATTGTAAAAAAAAAAAAGTTAAAAAAAAAGAGTGGTAATCCAAGTCTCGGAAACTGTTCTGAATTATTTCAGCAGACTCTTTTAAAAAGGGATTAGCGGGGCTTTGGGACCAAAATCCTTCTGTTTTATTCAATCTCTGATTTTATGTTATAATTGCTGGCTGTAAAGGCTCTGGAATTAGTGTGCGGGCACTGTCAGGACACAGCGCAGGTGTTATTCTATGGCTCAGCTTTTTAATTAAGGAGAGAGGTAAGAAAATGCAATCATAAAAACACTTTTGTGAGAGCTGAGAACATTCAGCCACTGCGTGAATAAAGCCTTTCTTTATACCTTCCTGATAGGTCAGCCATAGAGGCGCTGACTTACGACCTTTTCACAGCTAGACAATGGTCCCCGGCCCTTCTCACCTTGTCTGCCGCACAGAACCTTTCTCCCAGTACAGATCTTATGGAAATTGCCTTAAGTAGCTTGACTTCCACAAAAGATACTGCTTTTAGAATGGATACAAACCCAGCCTGGACCGCATGCTCCCCGCTCCTGTTCCTTTTTCCCTGAGGTAAGGGGGGAGAGACAGGGGAGGGGTACATGTGGGCAACCCGAGGAATGGATGGGGGGCCGAATCTGCCTTGAATCTTGCCTACGCCTGTCCCCCAAATGCACGCACGTGTGCACGCGCGTGCACACACACACACACATACATACAGATCAGTGGCCCAGGTGGTTGCCGCCATCCCTGAAGAACAGAAACCAAGTGGCCTCTTTCTTAGCCTGGCGGGAGGTGGCTGGTGCCTGGAATCCTAGCAGTTCAGGGGGCTGAGATGTGAGGATCACGGATTCAAAGCCAGCCTGAGCAGGGAAAGCCCCGAGAGACAGTCACAAATTAATCGGAGAAATGCCAGAAATGGAGGTGTGGCTCAAGTGGTAGAGCGTCGGCCTGGAGTAAGAAAGTTAAAGGAGAGTGCCCAGGCCCTGAGTTCAAGGTCCAGTAAGGCCCCTACCAAAGACACAAAAGGGAGGGAGGGAAGGAGGGAGGGAGGGAGGGAGGGAGGGAGAGTGGTCAGGCCTGGGCACTGTGCAGCATTCCTGGAGGCAGCCTCCTGCAGCAGGCTGTGGGAAGTTTTCAAGTTTTCCCCAGTTCTCCCATTCCTGTCTCCCCCCAGGGACCCGCATCTGGGAGACCAGCTCCCCCAAACTCTCCCACTGAAAACCTGGGGTGGTCCCAGTATTGTGAATCCTGACCCTGTGTAGATGCCCGGCTCTGCCTGGGGGGGCCAGTGCCCACCACCTCCTCTCCCAGCCCTGCCCCCCACCACCGTGGGGGTAGGACTGGGGACCTGGGATCCACGGCGGCCCCCGTGGCCCATCCAGGCCTTGCCCTGGGCCCGGCCTAACAGAGAACAATGGAAGTATTAGGATATCAGTCGGTCTCGCACCCACCGATCATGCGCTCAACGATTTTGTTTTCACGGCTGAGGGGGCTTTTTTTTCCAATGTAAATCAAGCGCTTTAGTTATTAAGGCCTAACACTAATCTCCAACAACCTTGACATAATGTGGCCTGGTGCTCGGGCCTACTTCGCACCTGCAGTCTGAATGGAGCCCCTTGTCGGGGGGATACGCTTGTTGGCGGGCTCGCTGGGGATGGAGTGAATAAGTCAAGCTTTGTGAACACCCGTGCGCTCTTCCTCCGCCTTTGATCACCGAAAATGTCTTCTAATTTGTCCCCCTTTTTTTTTCATTGTAACAACGTCTTCAAGCCCCTTTCTATTTTTCCCTTCCAAACCACATTTTTATAAAGAACATAAATCGCCCCCCCAAAACAAAAGGGGCGCGCCCCAGCCCACGGGAGGCTTCCGTGCTCGGGCTCTTGCTGCTGCTGCTGCATGATTGCTGGTTCTCCTCTCTCTCTCTCTCTCTCCCTTCTTCTCCCCCCCTCTCTGTCTCTCTCTCCCTCCCTGCCTCTCCTTCTCTCTTTCTCTGTCTGTCTGTCTGTCTGTCTGTCTCTCTCTCTCTCTCTCAGAACACTCTGGGGCCAGCGGTGGACAGCGATGAAGTCCCTCCCGGCTCAGGACAGCCAGGGTGCCAGCCTGCGTTTCTCAGACCGCAGGGAGTGTGCTGAGGGGCCCACATGTCTTCCCCCAGGCTCCTGTCCGGTCCCACCTGCCCCACGCCTAAATCCTCCACGGAGGAGCCTCCCCCCCACTCCAGGAACGGAACCCCCAGGCCCACAGACGTCTCTGCGTCCCCGGAAGAGCGCCCACTCCACCCCACCCCCGAAAAGCCTGCAGGACCACTGAGGAGACTGTCCCAGCCGGCAAGCCACCGTGGCTTTCCTTGGGGACAGGAGTCCAGGGAAAGTCTCTTTGGGGGGACACAAAGGCAGGAGCTCTCATCTGGTGGGGATTATTAATGACCAGCCCACCCTACCCCATCACCTCCCCCCCCACACTCACACACACACTCACACACACACTCACATACACACTGATTTCTGTTTGGCTTTTCAAACAGTTGAGTTTTCTCTGAGTTTCCACTTTAATCCTCATGCTCTCTAGCCCCAAGTGAATTCCCAGGAGTTGGGGCCGGGCTTCTCCTCCTACCCGCCTTCTTCATTAGGAAGGGCAGGCGGCTCTGTGTAAGAAAACTAACAGAAGCCACGAACACACACACGCTGGAAGACACTTTGATGTCACGCCAAGAGCACGCTTGCACTTCGAGAAAAAGAGAGAGAGAGAGAAGTCAACATTTGTTTTGTTTGTGGTTTTTTTTTCCTCCCTCCACATTAAGTGGCGTTTAGTTGCCAGTAGGGGAAAAAAATAATTCTAAGGACCACTTTTTAATTCGATGGGTAGCAACCACAGGGGTCTAAAAGAAAATGACAACGACAGCTATAGACACAAATAACTAAATTACCACAACGTTACTATATCTCTCGGCTTCATTAATATGTAACAGACGCCTCACTTAATCTCCAAAAGCTAGCGTTGCCCCCTGTAAAATAGCACTCTGGGACGAATTGTACACGAGATCAATCACTGCTGACGCAGGAAGGTTTACTGCAAGGAAGGGGGGGCGGGTATTTACACCTTCAAACAGAAGCTTTGCAGATTCGAGGGTGAGAGCGGCCCATCACCAAGAATAAATGATTATGGATTGGCCAGCGTGCCCTCCGGGAACCGGGAACCGCCACGCCAAGCTATTTATCATTTCTTGGGTGGCAAGGATCCTGGAGGGTTTTTTTTAATATTATTATGATTATGATTATTAATTTTTTTCTTCCCCTGTCTTTTGCCTTTTAAAACTGTTTTGGGAAGAAAGAAAACACAGAACGCTTGACACCTAGAGGAGGGAAAAGTTTGTTTTTGCACAGTCCTCGGCCCTTAGATTGTTTACTCTGTGGCTGGGCCTGGTGTCCCCCAGCTGACACATCACAGGATCTACCCGGCTCCATCCCCCACCATCTGATTTTTATGGGGTTCTCCTCCTTCACGGCCCATTCCTCCTCAGATGCATCATCTTCCTCCCTGCTTGTACCTTCAGGAAAAAGAGGGGGGGTCGTGTCCTTCGCAGGCGTCCAGGCTGAGCCGTGGCCAGCGGGGAGGGGGTGCGCCCCGCCCCGCCCCGGCCGCCTGCCCGCCTGCCTGCCTGCCTGCCTGCCTGCCCGCCCGCCGGCCTGCCTGCCCGCCTGCCTGGCCTCAGTTGTCTGGGGAAACCACACTCTCCAGCCCAAGCACGGTCGGGACTCCTGGGGACCCCGCTTGCTGTTTGCAAGACAAAAGCATATGCAGTCCCGAAACATTCCAGAAAAGACAAAGGCTGCTGCGGGCACTGATTTAACCCTGGTTACCACTCCCAGGTCCCCGCTCCGCCCAGTCGCCCCCCCTGCTTCCCAGGCCCGCCTGGCTCCGGGAGGCGCTGGGGACGCAGGGGTCAGTGGTGGTGGTGGTGGTGGTGGTGGTGGGGAAGGTTCTAGGCAGGGTAGAAGGGCAGGCCGGGCCTCTGAAGGCCAGGGAGGGCCTGGACCGACCGCCTCATTTTGATCTGCGGCCCACGCAGCTGGCCGTCCACCCAATCCTGAATGGGGCAGCGCCCACGAAGGTGACAGAGATGGCACTCACCGGCGACCTTTGGGGTCAGCGGGTGTCTAACTGTAGGAGCCTGGGGACAGGGTTCTGGGGGGTTAGAGCCAGGTACAGGATGAGCCCTGCCAAGGCACCCCCCTCTCACAGCCTCCTGATTTACGGGGAGTCAAGGGGAGCCAGAGAGTGGGGGGGAGGGGCTGTGGTAGTGCCACAGGACCCTTCCCCCCCCCCCCAGGGAGAGCCACCGATGGGGCCACCATGCCATTGGGAACTGAGGTATAGGCTAGCGTTGGACGTTCGCAGCTCAAGAGCTCTGGCCTGGCTGGGCAAGCGGCTGGGCAGTCTCCCTAGGGGACAAGTCCAGCGACTGTCTGTCTGGGTGACAAAACCAGGACAGGTTCTCATTCGGTAGCAAGCAGGGAGGCCCACTCCACGCTCGCAGGGTGACAGGAGAAACACAAAGCGAACGTGTTTGGAGGAAGGCACCTGTGGACACAGGAGGAAGATGCTTCCCTTCTCCCCCCCTCAGTTTCTCCCCCCCAAAAAAGTTAATATAAAACGGTTGGGGTCTGAATATAAAGTATCTTATCAAGCACCCCAAGGCTCAGGACAGAGTACGGAGTCGCCACAAAATAAATCAATAGGCGGGGAGCAGGGAAAGGAATAGAATTGTTTATTGTATGTCATATTCCCTAACCTTCCCACGCCATTTTTCTCCATGGAATTTTCGTTCCTCTTGATAACTCCTGATAAGACTGAAAAACCGGCTTGGACTCCATTGCCCAGTGTATTTCCTTTCCTTTCCTTTCCTTTCCTTCCTTCCTTCCTTCCTTCCTTCCTTCCTTTCCCTTCCTCCCTCCCTCCCTTCCTTCCTTCCTTCCTTCCTTCCTTCCTTTCCCTTCCTTCCTTCCTTCCTTTCCCTTCTTTCCTTCCTTCCTTCCTTT
>NW_012267340.1:1567609-1573147 GCF_000151885.1 Dipodomys ordii
TCCTTCCTTCCTTCCTTCCTTCCTTCCTTCCTTCCTTCCTTCCTTCCTTCCTTCCTTCCTTCCTTCCTTCTTTTCTCCTTATCTCTCTCTCTGTCTTTCTTTTTTCTTTTCTTTCTATTAACTCTTAGAAAGCTGGCACCATTCCGGGCTGTACAGAGGAGAAATGGAGGAGACAGAAAAAGTTCAGAAATTTATCTTTAGAAAATGAAGCATACATTCCTCTGGAATCTCTCTCTCCAATGAAGTCCTTGCTACTACGCACCCTGACTCCAGAAGGAAAAGACAACAACAAACAACGACAGTGGATTATAACTCCAGTTTAAAAAAAATGAACACGCTGTCATCAACGAGGTTTAATTTCACTACTCTGGCAGGGAATATTATTTTTCAATTGCCCTTCTAGATTTTCTTCTTAAGTTTAAATTTTAATGCTCCTCTTCTCTCACTGTGTGACCCATTTTTTATATATAAAAAAAAGAAATAATAGAAGGTTCCCCTTTATGATATGTTTTCAATAGTGGAAGTCTCCGAAGATCTATAATATTATTATTTATCTGAAATTTGTGTCTGTGAGGGCGGTGTACACGATGTAATTGCTTTAACATGTTTTCATAAATTACATTCGGAAATGTGTCATAGTAAATTACCTTTGTAATAAAATGTAAAAAATGCAAATGGCTGTGGTCTTTATTACGTTTTAAACCATTGGTTTATCTGCTTTATTTCACTTGTCCCAGGCCCCCTCTGCTGGCTGAGGGGCCGGCACAGTTGGGAGCGGAGAGACCAGTCCTGTGCGTAATCTTGCAGACAAGGACTCGGGGGTCATTTCCTTGTCTCCCGCAGAAAAGACATTATCCTGCTCCTATTTACATACTTTTCAATATTTGTCAAACAATCATAAATTATAAATTAATGAAATGTTTGACAGTCTTCAGAGATCAGACTAATGAAGACAGTTACCTTTTTTGGTGGAAGCGGCAGCTCACCCTGGCAAGTTTAATGACATTTGGACGCCTGCGCGGAATTAGGCTTTATTAGATTTGCCCCTCCCTCCCGCTGCGGCTCAGCTGTCAGCAGCCCAGTCACCTGCCACAGGTGCGGGAACACAGCAACTTCCTCCAGGAAAACTTCCAAACCCGGACTCCGCAGCCTTCATCCTGGGAATGAACGTCAAACTAATCTTACAAGACCACCGGACTCTTTCTTAACGACAACAACAATAACAACACAAAACTGATTTATGATGATTACTTTTAATGACTTGCGGTTGGTTACCTCGGCTGCACTAGCAGGCGGAAATACTTTTAACGAATATGCAGGCGGAGCGATGCAGTGGTTCCAAAGGGACTGACAGCAATACAGAAATCGGGGAGAAGGGTAGCCCGGGTCTGATTCTTTCTGTTTGTCTGTCTGTTTGTTTTTAGTTTTATAAAAATCGGCTTCCGAGGAAAGCCGAGATCTACAGTTGCTCACACCACACGTAGAATCAGGCCTTGGCTTTCTACCCACCCAGCTCCATTCCTGGCTGAGATAGAAATCTCCCCCACAGTGTCCCTGCCCCTCCAGGGTGTGGTCCACTGGACCCACGCAGGAGAGCTGCAGGTGTGTCGCTCAGTCCCAGGGCTGGGAACGAAGCCTGGGTCCACGGGAGACCCGGCCTTTCCCTGTGTTCTCTTCATGATGGATGGCCACTGGGCTTTTAAATACAATTATAGGTGATGAATTAAGTGCCACTCGAGAGGTCAAATGATCCGAGCTGGCTGTGGATTCGAACAGCAGAATCCCTCGGGATAAATGCATGCCAAAGCACACCTATCGCCCACCAAGGTGGAAAAGAGTAAGGGTGTTTTTTTTAGGTGGGGGGGAGGAGGGGTCATCTGATGGTAAACAAAGTGCAGGCCACCCGACTGCGTTTGATCAGCAAATCATCTGGCAAATTTCACCAACCCACGTTCCCGTCCCCCCTCCCCCTCTGGGGTGGATTTGTGGGTGCTCACAACCGAGTGTATTTAAGGGAGAGCCAGAGGAGCCGATCCCTGAGAGAGAGGAAGAGAGAGGAAGACCAAACGGGGAGGAGGAGAGAACGAGTTGTGGGGGGACTGGTGAACATTTACGGGAGTTTCCCTCCCCCCCCCCGTTATACCCCCAACCGGACTTTATAAGGTTTCTTTCTTGCTTTTATTTTTTTATTTAAATTCCTTTATGCCAACCTGGCTTTGAACCCAGGCTGAGTTTCTGGCCAGATGGATGGCGGGCGGGCCGGGGTGAATGGAAGGGATTTCCTGTTTCCTCAGAGAACCCGGATTTCCATGCTTAACCTTTGCCCCTTTATAAAAAAAAAAAAGATCAGCAATCAAAACGATAGTCCAGTAAAGGTCACAACCGAAACCTATGAAAAATAGATGTCAGGGTCACCTCAAAATATTTCCAAGCACAACTCCCCCCCCCCACACCTTGTAAAATACACAACGGAGTTATTAGAGGACGGCTCGCTGAGGCCAGCCGGAGTTCTACCATCAGGGAGAATTGATATGTACCGCGAGGAAAGTAATTATGTGCCATCCGGAGGATCAGCGCCCCCGCCCCGTGCAATTGTTAATCCTCGCGCACACCGTCGACTCTAGTTGCAAATAGCTTAATTAAGCTATCCACGTAGACCACACGTCTCGGGCTGCTTACGCGGGCGCCGCGTCTTGTCTCAATTTATTGGAACAATGAATGCCACTGAGCCACCTCGGGTGGAGAGTCCACCACCCAACGCCCAGCTTCTCTTTCTGATTCCTCCTGCCTGACCCAGAAAGCCGGGAATGAAGAAGGAGAGCAGGGGAGGGGTGGCCTTTGTCCTGTTTAACACTCAGGGTCCAGTAAAGTCACCCGCACTTGGGATGCTGGGGAGGGACAGACACCAGTGCCCGGGACAGGACCGGGTGCCACTGGAGGTGACGGTGTGTGCTTCTGTGGGGAGCATCCCCCATCTTCCATTTTCACCAGCTCCTAAGAGCCAAGCCAAGCCTGGTCTCTGGGCTGGGGACACGTGCAGACTACGGAGGTGCAGGTCTCCTGGGGTCACATGGCGAGGTGCTGGCCGGTGCCCCTCACCGGACGGCCAGCCGGGAAGTCTGTGTGTGTGTGTTTGTTGTTCATCCCGAGGTTAAACAACAGGCCACATCCGGCTCAACTCAGTCGCTTGCGCCTCTTTACAAACGACCAAGATACAAACTTTGTGTCAGGGAGTCCCCCTGGGTCCCAGGGTCCCAGCCTGGTCCCCCCCCAGGACAGGTGCACCTGTGCCTGGGGGGCCGGGGCCGCAGGGGGGGCTGAGCTCAGCACTTGGTACCACCCATCCTTTCCCTTTCCCTTTCTCCTTTCCTTTCCTTTCCTTCCCTTTCCTTTCTCTCCTTCTTTCCTTCCCTCCCTCCCTCCCTCCCTCCCTTCCTTCCTTCCTTCCTTTCCTTCTTTCCTCCCTTACCTCCCTTCCTCTTTCTCCTCCCTTCCCCCCCTCTGTCTCTGTCTCTCTCCCTCTCTCTTGTTCTCTCTCAAGCATCCTTCCACAACTCCCTGCGTGCCAGGCAGACCTGGATCTTGAGCCTGAGATGCCCAGGGCATGGCAGGGTGGGCTCAGGAGGCAAACTCACGGTAGAACAAGGTCCTGCCGGACGCCCAGGACCTGGTAGAGACCAGGACCCAGACCCAGCCAGGCCAGACTCCACCCACCATGCACCAGGAGTCGGGGTGTGGCTGAGCGGTGGAGGGTTTCAGCAGGTACAGGCCCTGAGTCCAGTCCCCACCCAGAAGAGAGCAGGTGGGGAGGGGAGGGGGATTTCTCAGGGCCCCCTCCGCGTGGCTGGACTCCTGGGGGGATCTTCGGTTTTTGCTACACTGTGGAGGAAGGCATTGATTGACAGGTGCTTCTGGTCCCGGAGCTTTCTTTTAGGGCCTGAGAACAGGTAAGGAAAGTGATTTCCATAGTCTCTGAGAAGACCTCTCCTCCCAGCCTCCTATTTGTCCAGGGCTTTGGGGGTGTAGCTTTGGGGATAGATCCGTTCCCTAGCATGAGCAGAGCCCTGAGTTTGATCCCCTGCACCCCAACAAAATACATAACAAAGGTTCAACGGGGGAGGGTGCTGCTCCCACAAGGCCGCTGCCCCTGATTTCCCCAACAGCAAAACGCTGAGCCCGGGTCAGCCCAGCTCCGGAGGCTTCTTTGGGGCGTGGTGATTGGGATGGGGCCAGGGTTGGGGGAGCCTAGGTCTCTGGGGCACCCCTACAGCCCCCAACGTGGAACAGACCCCTGCCCAGGTCCTGAGGTCACGGGGGGGGGCTGTCAGCCCCCAGGACCCAGTGGGGATCCATGGACAAACAGTGCAGGTCTGGACTGGCTTGGCGGGGTGGGGGGTGGGTTCGGTGGTGCCCGGCAACGCAGAAACACATCCCTCATAAAATCAGCCCACAACCAACCAACACACACACACACACACACACACACACACTGGGAATGTCCTCTGGTGTGTCCATTTTACAGATGGGGAAGCAGAGGGCTGGATCTCTGAGCCTAGCCCTGGCACCGTAGAGAGTTGAACGTGGGCAGGACCAGGACAAAGGGCCCAGTGTCCTCGTTCTGGGGATTCCTCTTCTGCCCTCCCTCCAGTCCCGGACTGGTTGCATTTGGCTTGGGGTGGGAGGGGGCGTTCCAGGTCCATCTGGGCTGGCCCCCTCCCCCCTCCCCCCCATCTCCAGTCTCCGCTCAAGCTAAGGTGGAAACTCCTCCTTCAACTTCCCAACAACTAAACCTCAGCCAGGGACTTTCCCTGGCGGCCCCCATTAACTCCGAGAGAAGGACCTGGGGCCCAGTCCCGTCTTGGGTTAGACTTCCAACGTCCACTTCCGGCTCCTGCTCCTCAGAGCAGCCCTGCCCCACAGTTTTCTGACCCCAATGATATGGTGCCTACCCACAGGAAGCACCTTAACTTGGGGCGAGGAAGTGAAGTGGGGGCTCCCCAAAGTGTGGGTCTGAGGGATGAATCCAGCTCCCGTTTCCCAGGGAGACCTGTCAGGAGAGGGGGTGAACTGGGGCGCCGTGAACTTTCTGTAACCCTGACACACGTGGAAGGCTGTAAGGATTTGAACCCAGAACCTGGCGAGGGACGGAGGGGGGGGCGATGCGCTTTCTCCATCTGTGGAGTTAGCTATGCTGCAGGCTAGGAAAGTTGAGTTTTATTATCAAGGGAGAAAAAAAATTTTAAAAAGTGACTTCTAAACATTCCCAGATGGATCAGGGGCTCTCAGAAGCGAATCCCGGGGTGGAGAACAGAATAAGGGACCAAAAAATGAAAAGCGGAGATACTGAAGGAGAAAGAAGAAGAGGAAGAGGAGGAGGAGAAGGAGGAGGAGGAGGAGGGAGAAAAGGAAGAGAAGGAGGAGGAGGATGAGGAGGAGAAGAAATAGAAGAAGAAGAAGAAGAAGAAGAAGAAGAAGAAGAAGAAGAAGAAGAAGAAGAAGAAGAAGAAGAAGAAGAAGAAGAAGAAGAAGAAGAAGAAG
>NW_012267340.1:1573197-1604721 GCF_000151885.1 Dipodomys ordii
AAGAAGAAGAAGAAGAAGAAGAAGAAGAAGAAGAAGAAGAAGAAGAAGAAGAAGAAGAAGAAGAAGAAGAAGAAGAAGGAAGAAGAAGGAGAAGGAGAAGGAGAAGGAGAAGAGAAGGAGAGGGAGAAAAGATACATGCAGGATTAAATACACCCCGAGGCCCAGCCTGTGGAATTCTGGCTCTGGGTTTTGCAAATGGAGATTGGCCCTCTACCTTGGGCCATCTGGCTGTCTTAAGCCGTGCCCCACCCGGTATGATTTTAGCTGAAAATCTCTTCCGTGGCAGCTTTGCTTTTATTGAATTCATCAAAAGCAAACTTTCCCCGAGTTTTTTTTTTAAGAAGGGCTAAAATAATACGCCCACCACTGTGACATTCTTCGCGCCCGGGCCATTTTTCATAACGCCGGCCGGTAGGCTTTTGTGCCTGGGACGGAGGCGACTAAATAGATGAAGGACCTTGGAAGTCCGCCGGGAGTCAGCTCGCCAGCGTTTCCCAGCTCGGGACAAGTTAACTGGAGGGGAAGAGTGCCGGGGGACCCAAAGATGGGGCCACACTCCAGACAGACGGACGGGGGTGTCTTTTTCAGAGCCATTAAACTCCCCACCTCTGCACACACACACACACACACACACACACACACACACACACACACACACACAGGAGTTGCTCCTCAAAAAAAAAAATCCTCCAAACCCGCACCAACTTTCAATCCTGCAGCTAGAGAAGAAGTGGGGAGGAGACCCCATGCTTTGATTCCCCCCCCACTTTCTTTCTTTGATTTTGGTCTTAGTTGAGATCCCCCCCAACCCCCTTTGTTTTCTTTTTGGATTTTTCTGCGGCCTCCACCGCTGGTTTGGGGGCTGACTTCTGAGAGAGAGAGGGAAAGCTGAGGCCACTGAAGGAAGACACGTTGTGTGGTGGCCGGCGGGGGTAAGTTTGGTTTTTCCTGTCTTCTCTGCGGTCTGGGAGGGGGTCCAGCAGCGAGCACGCGCTTTGCGGGAGCCGCGGGTTCCGGTTGGTGTTGGAGCGTCTGCCTGGGCTGTGTCCAAGGGACTTCTCCCTGGCCGTGTGTCTGTCTGTGTGTCTGTGTGTGTCCTGCCCTCCATGCCTGCCGCCGGGGTCCCCTGGTCCCCTGAGTGTCCAGCCTCCCCGGGGTCACCCCAGAACGTCGCCTCCTGGAGAAGAGGCAACAAGTTGGGGCCTTTTCTGGCCGGAGGCGGGAGCTGGCTGAAGGAGTTTTCTGGTAGACATGATTTGCTGCTCGGGTGTCTGGGGTGTGTGGTGGGGGTGTGGGGAGGGGGAGGGAGCTCTCTTTCCTTAAATGGATGATTTTGGGAAGGGGGAAAAAAACTCAGCCATTGGTTCTCGCCAGACGATTACAGATGCGCTGTGGACCCCGCGTGGTCTTCGAGCCTGGAGAGCTGACACCCACTGGAAATCCTGGCCGGCTCTGCTGCTGTTGTTGTTTGTTGTTGTTGGTTTTTGGTCACCAGGCCGGGGAGATGGGGTGGGGGGTGTATTTCATCGCCCAAGCAGAGCCTAGGGGAGCCGTGAATGGAGGGAACAATGTCCCCCCAAGAAAGCAGGGGTGCACCTGGTGGTCTTTGCATCCGGCCTGCACCCCAGGACGGGTTGGAGTCACCCTGTGGCTCGGGGGCCCCCACCGCACGTGCTGATTGGTGTTAGACAGGTTTCACCGATTAGGATCAACTTTCCTTCCCCTCCTCGTTCCCCAGCACCCCATCTGGATCCAGGGGTACATGGGTACCTGCCAGGAGGGGGGCCGGCAGGAGGGACATATATATATATGTATATATGCATATATATACATATATTTGCTGTTGTGGTTGTGGTTCATTTGCAAAACAGACTCCAGCGCCTGGCTTTGGCGGGCTGAGCATATTTTAAAAAAGCAACTTTTGGCCTGTTGGTGTTGCCCATTGGCTCTCTAGGTGAATTAGCGCAGCCTGGGACCAAACAGTCTTTGACCTTTGCCTTTATGTGTGCGCAAATGTTTGCCTAAAACACAATCAGCCCTGACAAGGGAGCGTGCTCCGGCGTGACACCGCCCATTCACCAGATAGATGTTCCCTGCCACACACAACCAGAGAGCCGCCTTTTAAATGGCTTAGGTATTTGTAAAAACCGTATCAATTAATGTCGGATGATTGCTAGTTGCTGGGTAAATAGAAGATCATTTATATGTGAAACGTACCTCTCTCTCTCTCTCTCTCTCTCTCTCTCTCTCATCTTTCCTTGTCTTTTTTTCCTTTTAAAATGTTTGAGAAAGTCATCAAAAAAATAATCACTGATGGTTTAGGAAAGTTTCTTTGTGAGGAGCAACAGCTTCTGGTTGGGCCAAGTGGTTTGGAATGTAGTACAGGGAGGTTTGGAATTCAGACCCCAAAGATCCTTCCTCTCTCCCTACACACACACACACACACACACACACACACACACACACACCCCTTGTAAAAGCTTGACATGTGGAGAAACCCCCGCTTTTATTTCTTTAATTTTCTAAGTAGCTGTGCCAAGGATGGTCACCCCCTTTTCAACCCCCTCCACCTCCCTCCGTCCCCCTTCATTTGTCCACCGCTCTCCTCTCTCACAGCTGTACCCATTTCCTAGGGTTCATTTTGTGGGGCCTAGCCCCCCCCCAGGCCTGCAGAGATTTGGAGGATGGAGTTGCTGAACTTTCAAATTTTGTTTTAAAAGAAAGGGGGAGGGGAGGGGCGCGTCCCCCGCGGTGGCTGCTTGCTGGGTTTGGCATTTCTCCTTTTCCTTCCAGCGCAGGTAAGGGGGGGCCAGCAGGGACCGCAGGGGAGGGGGGAGAGGAGGTAGAGACTGAGCCCAGTCCAGCCGGGGCCCTGCAGGTTTTCCCCTCTGCTCTACAAGTCCGTGCTGGGCTCAGCCTGGGAATGCAAATCTAAAGATCTGAGAGCCGCCGCGCACTTCCCCAGGACTGCCGGCTGGGGTGGGGGAGGAGGGGTCCGTCCCCAACTCCTTCCCAACACACCCTCCTGGGATGTCTTGATTTTTGGGCAGAAGACGCCCATCTTTCTGCCGGACTTGGAGTAAAAGTGACCAGGATAAAAGGGAGTTGGACTCACAAAAAGCCAGATTGCAGATTAAATTTGGGGCTGGAAGGGGGCAATAAACAGCAAACAAACAAGAAGCACACCCAAAGCGCAAATAAATACACACCATAACCCAACAGGCAAAGCAAAGCAAGACCAACACGCACGTGCACGCACACACACGCACACTCCTTGGAGAACAAGCCGAGAACTGTGCGACCAACAACTTGGAAGAAGAATTCCCGGGAGGGACGCAGAAGGGAATGAAGGAGTTTGTAACTTCTCTATTCTGTGGGGTTCCCTCCCTTTTTTTGCCCACAAGTTATTTGTTTCAAATTTCCTAACAGGTCAGTTCTTTTGTTTGTTTACTCTCACTCTCTAGTTTGCAATCTGGAGTCTGTGAAACACTTCTGAATAGTTCTTTGCATTGGCTGATTGCTATGCGGTGCACTTTGGATTTCCACTGTAGAAATTCAGGCAAAAAAAAAAAAAAAGCCTTTGCCTCCTCCGTTTTATGAAGTGTATCCACTTCTTAACTCATTTCATTTTGGAGTGAAATGGCCAGGTGTCCTTGTCCTAATGACCTTGAGAATTGGGGAATCGAAGACATAAAAATGCACATGGCGGAGGAGTTCTGGTTTATGAGCGGTCTTCCACAGCGCAGAGAATGCGCGGCAATGACACGCTTCTAGCCTCTGCTTTTCTGTATTTCCGAGTGTGGAGGAGAAAATTTGGTTCAAGGTTGTAGCTGAACCAGGAGCTGGAAATCACAATTCCTGACGCGCAGCAGACAGAGAGACTCAGGGCTGAGCCTAAGCACTGTAAAGTTCAGCATGGAAAGCGAGACTCTTCCACATTGGTTTAGTCTGAGATAGAAATCTTAAGGGAACACATCAAGTTAGGGAAGGAAAAGAAAAACCACATCCGTGTGTTTATGTAAAACGCATTTCACACCTATCAGAGCCATCAATAATTCAAGTACTTAATCTAGTCACTCACTGAGTTCAATTCAATTATACTGAAGCCACTTGAAGACCAGAGGGGTCAGTTTTATTTATTGCTGGAAGACAGCAGGTTTGATGCATATTTCTGGCCAAAGCTAAAATGAAATCTGTAGCTGTCCTTCTGGCTGTCTTTTTGGAAGGTGACAGACATCTAGTAGTCATCCGCTGATAGGAACGAAGACTGGGCAGAATAGCTGACGCTGTTATTATTCACATGAATATCAACTTCGGTGGAGAAGAGAAGTTTGGTTTTGTTTTGTTAAACAAACAAACAAACAAAAAACAATGTCCCCCCCCCGACCACATTGGAGTGGTTAAGGCAATGACATTGTTTTTTGAGAGTTAAACAAACAAAAACAACCATGTTAGGGTAGTTGACTTACTTTTTAAGAAGAGGTAAATCTTTTCTGGTTGGGTGCTAAGATTTACCCGAAATTAATTCAAGTGAAATGAATGCTCCTTAGAGTTAAAACGTTCACCTCTGCTGAACGCTAAATCTGCAGTCTGTGTTAGCGGGCTCTGTGTATGTGTGTGTGCGGCAGTTTGCTCACTGAGTGGATTACAGGATGGAGCCTTCTAAAGTTGGTGGATTCTTTGTATTTTGCCACGACAAGGAAAGTGAAGGGAAGATGTTAAGCTTTCGGCCGTGGAGATCCTGAGCCGGGTCCCCTCCGACCTTCTTCCCGCCCTGTTTTCTGGAAGGCGCTTTTCCTGGTGGATGTGGCTGTGGCCTTTTACCTCCTTCTCTCCGGAGAGATGGTGTAGGGGTGTGTGTGGGGGGGAATTTAACTATCGGAGTGGGAACAGCCCAGATTCATCACTGTCCAGTTCTGTACTTGTAGAGGACGTGTGTGTGTGTGTGTGTGTGTGTGTGTGTGTGTGTGTGTGTGTGTCTGGGTTGGACTACTGGGGGGCCATAGATAAGATTTATGATCTTTCTGGGCGAGGAGGACCCTGACTTTGAGGTTCTCTGAGCACACTGCCCTCCTCTTTTGTTTAATAATCAATTGTGGGTTCAAAGTTGAGCCATGGAGAAAAAGGGGGTGGGGCGTGGGGTGAGGGTAGGGCTGTACCCCCAGACCTGAGGGGAACCGGTTCCCCCCTGACATTTCAGGAGCCTCTTTACTGGAGCTGAGGGAGGCCTGTGCTAATCAGTCTCTTGGGGAGGTTTGTCCCTGTGGGGGACAGGGATTTGGCAGGTACCCCAACCCCGGGGGAGCTGGGGAACACCCCCTTCCCTGATTTATCTGGGAGTAAGCTGGTGGAGGGGGAGTTAAGCAGGGGGCTCCACAGCTCCTAGGATCAGATTCCTGGTGGTTTGACCTTTCCATCTTTTTAGAAGTGACCCCCTCCTCTTCCTTCTCTCCATCTTCCTCTTTCTCCTCTTCCTCCATCTTCTCTTTTCCTCCTCCTCTCCTCTTCCTCTTTTTGTGGCCCACACCCTCTCACCTTTCCATGACTTCTTTTATTTGGTTGGTCGTGGGGCTTGAACTCTGGGCCTGGGCGCTGACCCTCAGCTCTGCAGCTCAAGGCGAGCGCTCTACCACTTGAGCCACAGCACCACTTCCGGCTTTCTGGTGGTTCATGAGAGATAAGAGTCTCACAGACTTTCCTGCCCGGGCTGGCTTTGAACCCTGATCCTCGGATCTCAGCCTCCTGAGTAGCTAGGATGACAGGCATGAGCCATGGTGCCAGGTTCATGTCTCCCTTTCCTGTGAACTCTCCTCCCCTCCCACCGCCCTCCCCCATCCACTCAGCCCCTCACTTCCCTCACCCCTCCAGCCCTTGGCCGCCCCTCACCCCTCCACTCCTGGGGCACAGACCCTCCCACCTCCACCCTGCCCACCTTTTCTGATCATTCCGGGCGGCGGACACCTTAGAAGCAGAGGGGCGGCCCGGGCCCCTGACCTCCGGGCCTCCGTGGTACCGCGGTCCTTCCTCTCTTCTTTGGGATGGGTTCCAGACTCCAGGAGCAGGGCCTCCTATGTCTGGTGTCTGCAGTCCACAGATGCTGATTCTCCAGGACACTCACCTGAGCCTCACCTGGGCTGCCCAATCAACCCAAACCATACACACAAGCAGAGGCCATACACACAAGCAGTGTCCGGGGTACGGAGAGCGCGGTTAGCAGGGTGGGGGACAGGGACAGAACCTAAAAGCTCCCCAGAGAAGGTAGGACGGCTTCCCCTCGTGGAGCATGCAGTTTTGCAGACAGAAATATGACCTCATGGTCTTCAAGGTGAGGATCTCTCAGTGAAGCTGAGGGAGGGAGGAAGGAGGGCAGCTAGAAACTCTCTTTTCCCAAGTCACCACAGTAACTTCTTTTTTGTTTTAAGTCACTAAATTAGCTTTTAATACAGCTCATTGCACTTAGAATTAGGAGATCTGGAACTCAGAAGGTTGGCAGTGGCTAGCCAGTCTGGATATGTGAGGTGTGTGTGTGTGTGTGTGTGTGTGTTTGCTGAAGCACCTTTTTCTAGCCTGAATTGTCCACGGTGGATTTCCTTCCATCCGCCCGGGAGGAGAGCTCAGCTCAGGAACGCTTCTCTTCATCTTTCCCTGAAGGTGGACCCGAAACTTCCTGTTCACACCGTGCATTTTCCCACAGCCCAGGAAACGGTTCACCGTGTTTATTTAGGAGATAGTACAAAGAAAATGTATGGAGCCAAAGCACAGGGAATCTGTGAGGCTCTTCAATTGAATTATTATTATTTGGCTTGTTCATTTGTATCGATGGTGTGTTTGATCAATTTTGAGAACATACATACTGTAAGAAGGAACTCATGTTGAAATTAAGAAACAGAATTTTTTACAGGAGTCACGTGGTTAGATAAGAGCGTCCCCTCCTTTGTATGTCAGTTCACCTGATACTATGAATCACTAATCTTTGTCCCCTCAGACACATGGACCTCGGCTACCTCACCCTGTGAGCAAGGTGTCCAGTCTGATTTCCTCTAGGGGTAGAGGCCAAAGCAAAAAATTTCCAGTCAGCTATGGGAAACGATGAAGAGATTGGAGTTCTGAGATTTGGGCAAGGGGTTTGTACACACCTGTCCTGGCTCACAAATCCCTAACACACACCTCACATCTTCGCTTCTTTTCCTCTTCTCAACACATATCAGCTACTTAGATGGCGTTCTACCATGCACGAGGAAAAGCTCCTCATTGCACCTTCTGTTAGTAGCCTGTCCAGACCAAACAGACAGATCCCTGACTTTTATCTCTCGCACTGTCAAAAAGAAAACGCCTAGCGTGTTTTTGTCCCTGTTGTTTTGGTGAATGCAAAAGGACATATTCATCTCATCCGGGTCTGTTTTCTAGAAGATTTTTTTTTATTTTTGTGTCTGTGTTCTAGCTCATAAAGCCTAAGGACCTGGGTGAAAATGTTTCCGCATCCCACACAAGAAATGAAGAGAAGCCAGGGCTCCAAATTTCAAAAGCTTTAAGTTGTTCTTTTTTATATATTTTTTCTTCTCTTACTTGGAATCTTTCATTATGTTAAAGAAATTAAAACAGGAAATTTCACCTTCGGCTATTTTATTCCGGGGAGGGGGGAGGGAGAGATTTACCAAAAGGTTTGGATAGTCAAGATACCAAACGGAGTACGTGTTCTGACGTGTGCAAAGCAAGCAAAGCACACCACCTCTGTTTTCTTGCTGCCTAAACAGGACGTTTGGCAGAAAACAATGCACCTATCCTGGGTTTTATTTGTCTACGGGACTCTGAGCAGCGGGCTCCGTGAACCGCGGAAGGTGATGAATTTATGACCTCGAGGATTGCTGGAAGCATCTTCTTGGTCCTGATTCTCGTGGCCCAGACACTATTTGACTTGGAGGTGTTTGCCTGGCAACCCATGGTGACAAATGCTATCTGACCTAATGAACATCTTCATGCCATGAGGAAAAGACGAGGGCCGAGGGCGTTTGACCGGGAGTGGCGGGGGTGGGGGGAAGGGTAGGTGTTCTCCCCCCAAGCATCTAGCCACGCTTGATGTGAACACCTGATGTGCCAGTTGCGTCTTGACGGTGTTTAATCTCTCACTACTCCGGGCTGGGCAAACCTCCTTCCCTGCCCTCTTGTGGGAGATTTGGGGGCGCAGCAACAATTACTTAGCGAGCACCTGCTGCAGGCCCTGCTCTGGGAAGGGAGCAGAGGCTGGTCCGGGTCAAGGCCAGCCCGGGACGCTCGGTCTGCGGGCGCAAGGTTGGCAGCACCTCGTGGTGGGCTGGGAGGCCCAGCCCCGGGGATGGCAGAGTTGGCCAGCCCGGTGGTACAGTCTGCATCCTTTTCTAGAGAGCTGTCCAGCCGAACTCGGGGCTCCAACTGGGCCTGGAGCTAAGATCCGGGGTCTAGTGTTTGTGCGAATCGCTCCCCACTTGTTGGAGTGGCCGTCACCACCAAAAGACCCAACTTTCCTCGGTGACTCTGTTCTTTTGATTTTTAATAGATCAAAGCCGGGGAGGGAGGGAGAAGGGAGGGAGGGGAAGCAGGGAAGGGGGGAGTGGGGGGCAGAGGGGGAGCGGGTGGGGGTGGTCGGCGGGCAGGGCCCCGACGGGCGGGGAGGAGTGTGCGGGGGAAGGGCAGGTGGGGAAGGGCGGGGAACCTGTGTGTGTGTGTGTGTGTGTGTGTGTGTGTAATGAGCTGCGGCCACCACGCCGCCGGGCAGCGCCGTCACCATAGCAACGCAACCTGCTGCTGTTGCTGCCGAAGTTGAAGGCGTTTGAAAAGGGCTGCTAGAGACCAGGCCCTGGCCCTATGTGGGTCTGAACAACATGGGGAGAACATGGGGAAGAAAGGAGGGAAGGAGAAAGGAGCATGGGGGGGGTGGAGAGAAGGGAGAGATGGAGGGAAGGAGGAAAAGGAAGAGAGAGAGTCCAGAGAGAGAGAGAGAGGGAGAGAGGGAGAGAGAGAGGGAGAGAGAGAGAGGGAGAGAGGGAGAGAGAGAGGGAGAGAGAGAGAGGGAGAGAGGGAGGGAGGGAGGGAGAGGGAGAGAATCTGAATGAATGAAGGGGGGTATAAGAAAGCGGGAGGGGAAGGCTGGGGAAACCCCTCCCAGGCCCGTGAATGCCGGCTTTGTCTCTTCCTTTCTGAATCCGATTTACCATATCATAACCCCCAGGAAGAAGAAAACATCAATATCCAGAAGGAATGGAGATGTTTCTATGGAAAACCTAGGAATTTTAGTCCATAACAGATCTGGTGTTTAAGAAAGGGAAAAAAAAATCAAAGAGATCAAAGGCCGAGCTCCCCGGTGGATGGATGGGCTGTGAATTAAAGATGGGCGAGGCCGCGGCAAAGTGCTGCCTTTCTTTTCTTTTCTAATTCAGCCCCTGTTTCCATTTCAAGGAAGCGTTATATCTGAACGAGGCCGTCCTCTGAACAATGCGGTGGGGGGGGAGGCGCGGGGAGGGTGCGGGGAACTCTCGGCCTCTGCCCTGGCTGTTTTTCTCAAGTCTCTGGGCGATTCAGAGGGGATTCGAACCCAGCCTCGATCCTGGTAGAGGTGGGGGATCAGCTCCTCCCTCCACGCCACCACCCCGGGGGCCCGGGAGAGAAAACCACGTAGGCTCCAATGGGGGAAAGGCTGCACGTCTGGCCTGACTTTAAAGGGGGCCTGGCCGACACCCTGGGGGCTGGGAGGGAGGAGGCGGCAGAGGCTTTGAGCTCTGGGGCTCTAACTGTTGACTCCGGGCAAGTAAAGACTCTCCGGAGACAGAACTCCATTCCTCCGGGCACTGGCTTGTCTCATTTACATATCTAAGAAACAAAGCAAACTAATTTTGTTTGTTAAGCACTTGAGCAAGCCACACCCACCGACTTTGTGAGAACTCAGACTTGTCTAATTGTTTGTTTTCTCTCTTTGTGCTGCCCCGAGGCCCCGGACTTCTGGCATGTTAGGGCAGGGCTCCATCCCTGATCTCCCCCCCCCCTTCCTATTTATTTTAAATGTTAAAAGAGTTTGCTTAAAGGACAGACGCGGTGGAGCTCAGTTACAGCCCTGGTCTAGCATCGAGTGTGGGTGAAGGCCTGGGCTTCCCTACCCCGGGCCACAAAAACCAACCGAGTTCACCCCAAGGCCCCCCTCCTCTCCAGTTCAGGCCAGGAGATGACCAAGAAAGGGAGCCACAAGTGTGAGTCTGGCCAGGGCAGCCTGACTCACAAACAAAAATAAAGAAGTCCTAGCCATGCCTGAGGCTGGGATGACCTAGCCATTAAAAAAAAAATTGTTTTTAAAGTGGAGTTCAAGTGTCAGTAATGGCTGTTCCCGTTTGCAATCAGTAGAAGGCTTGCAAAGTCATTTGCAGCCCAGACAACGGTTGGTTGGATGGATGGATAGATGGAAGGAAGGAAGGATGGACAGATGGATGGATGGGTGGATGGAAGAAAGGATGGATAGATGGATGGATGGATAGATGGATGGATGGATGGATGGAAGGAAGGATGGATAAATGGATGGATGGATAGATGGATGGATGGGTGGATGGAAGAAAGGGTGGATAGATGGATGGATGGATGGATGGAAGGGAGGATGGATAGATGGATGGATGGGTGGATGGATGGATGATAAAATGGATGGAAGGAAGGAAGGCAGGGAAGGAGGGAGGAAGGGAGGGAGGAGGAAAGGAAGGAAGGAAGGAAGGAAAGAAGGAAGGAAGGAAGGAAGGGAAGGGAAGGGAAGGGAAGGGAGGGAAGGAGGGAGGAAGGGAGGAAGGAAGGAGACTTCTGCTTGTGCACAAGTAGAATTCTCTGGTCTGGCCAGCAGCCCATGTGTTTGCTTGCTGGTCTATAGGCCAAGGCTTTGGGGTCTTATGTTACCTCCTTCCAGATCATGCTTGTGCTAGGAAATTAAAGCAACACCTTCTCCAAAGCCAGAGACGGTGGCTTTCCACACTTCCTGTGGAGGGCTTGTGGGCTCCTGGGGAAGCCCTCTCCCCGGGGGCCAGCGCCCGCCCCCCCAAAACACTTCCAATTCCCCGGGGTCCACGCCTGAGGCTCCGGAGCACTGGGCAAGTCAATGAAGTTGTTTGCAAACACGGGGAGGAAGACGTTCCCCAGGGTGGAATTAGCATCTGCAGGGCTGGCCGCCTCCGGGGTCAGCCCGGAGACTAAGCAAACAGCGCCGCAGCCGACCGGCTCCTTTGTGAGGCCGGCAGCTGTCCAGATGGCCAGGGTGCGGCCCGGGGGCTCAGGGGATCCGCGGTAACCGGTGCCAACTCTGTGCACAGAACACACGCGGGCGGGCGGGCTGCACGCCGGCCGAGCCCAGGCCTTCCCTCCGCAGCCCCACACCCTCTTCCCCCTCTCCTGAAGCAACCAAGTGTGGACGCAAACGCTGTCCAGCCCCTGGGGAAGAAGGTCTCCCGTGTCCCAAGATGGGGAGCCCGGGGAGATGGAACCTGGGAGGAACAGGGCAGGTGAAAGTGGGGTTCGCTGTCCCCGGGAAACGTCTGTGTGGGCAAAGCGGGTGCGGGAGGAGCAAACAGAGCCGTTCCTCCGCGGTGGCCGTCCGTCCGTCTATCCTCACATCCTCTGGGGGTCTTAGAGGAAGTCTGAGCCCCCCTTTCTCTCCACAGCTCTCTCCCTGCCTGGCTGGGCCCTGTGGGTGTGGCGTGAGGCCCCCTAAGATTTTAAGTTAGTTCTGTCAGACGGGGACACCCCGACTTCTGCCTAGATCTCCGGGCTGTGGTGACAGAAAGAAAATCCTGAAGCCAGTGTGTCTTGTGTGTGTGTGTGTGTGTGTGTGTGTGTGAGTGTGTGTGTGTCCTCTGTGTGTGTGTGTCCTGTGTGTGTGTGTGTGTGAGTGTGTGTGTGTGTGTGTGTGTGTGTGTCCTCTGTGTGTGTGTGTGTGTGTGGAGTATGAGGCGAATGGCTGCTTCATACTCAGGTATGGAAGCCACCCCAGGCTGGTTGGCCGGAGGGGCGGGGAGGGAGGAGGGGAGGGAGGAGGGGAGGGGCATCGGGGTGGTCAGTGCTGTGGCCTGGGGAATGCCCTCCCCGTGACCCCCGTGACCCCGTGACGGAGCCCCAGGGGCTCCCAGAATGAAGCTCAGCCCTTCAGAGCCCTGTAGTGGACCGACGGCCAGAGTGGGGGCTGTGGGAAGGAATTTATTAGCTGCTGCTCTCTGGCCATTTGAGATACACTTCCTCATCCACTCTTTCGAGGGGGGGTGGAAATAATTTCTATCCGTTTCTTTTGATCAGCAATGCTGGGCAGGGTAACAGTTTGCCCCGTGGAGGGAGGGAGAGAGACTTACGGGAGAGACCTCTGCTTTATTTCGGGAGCTCTTTTACCTAGAGAGGTGAGGAGATAATATGCATACTCCAAATTTAAAACACGAGCTCAGAGCAAAAGAAAATTAAAAAGGGGAAAAAGGAAACCACAGAGCCCATTGCTACTTCTCTATCAAGGGGTCAGATTGCTTTTAGCCTTTTTGTGTTTCTTCCTTTAAATTATTTTTCTCTTTAAGTAATGAAGACAGCAGTGAAGAACGTTGGGGGGGCGGAAGTTTGGGACAGCAGGCCCTAGAATGTTCTTACCACACAGGTGAGGGCCTGAGGCCCAGCCCGAAAAGCAGATGAATGAATGAAAATGGTTAATTAATTAGACAGCAGAAGTGTAACCCGTCTGACAATCGCTCTTTGGCCTATGTGATGTTTCTGGAGGGAATGAATTCAGGAGCCCAACACACATACACACACACACACACACACACACACACACACATTCACTGTGTGTGTGTCTCTATGTATGTCTCTGTCTGTCTGCCTGTCTCCCCTCATGTCCACCATTAGGAAATCAGTAGGAATGGAAGGAAATGCAGCAGCTCCAGGTTCTAGGGATGTGGTGGTGCTAACTCCTTCTGTACAGTGTCCTGGGCTCCTGGAGGCCGGAGGTCAGGGTTTTCCAGGGCTTTTACTTTGCCTGTTTGGCTTGCTGAGAACTTCACCCCAGACAAACCCCACATCCAATCATCCCTCAGGCCTGTAGGCCAAATTCTTCACATAGCTGATTCTGGTGGGGGGGGGGAAGAGGAGGGGAGGGAAGGGGCGGAGGGAGAGAAAGGGTTGCCGGCCGCGCCCACAGCCCAGCCTCCACTTGGCAGTGACCTAAGCCCGCCAGCCCGGCTCTCGTCCCTCCTGGAGCGGGTGGGGGTGGGGGAACGTCTGCTGGCTAACTTCGTGGCGTTCCCAGCACTCCACGGGGGTCATTAACACAACACAGATGCTGGCCCCGGACCCCGTGGCTTCCAGGCAGTGCAGGAAAGAAGAAGTTAGGTCTACCAATTAGACACATTCCACAAGTCCCTCCCGACCTGGGCTCCCAGGGACAGGAAGGTTCCTTCCAGCTGGGGGTGTCTGGAATGAGGGGGAGGGGGCAGACCGGTCCGCTCCAGTTCCCGTCCCCGTCCATCTTACCCAGATTCTTTCCCCCAGAGCCGCCCCCCACCACCTGCCCTCTAGGGGAACAAGTTTGGGGGGGGTGTTGGTAGTCAGCAAAAACCGAGCCCTCTCCTGGCTGGGGGGAAAGGCTAGAATTAAGACACCAGAGAATACAACCCCAGGGAAATAGTCTCTCTCTCTCTCTCTCTCTCTCTCTCTGTTTGGGGGAGCTGTAGGAAAGTCAAATAGACACTGTTAGCCACACCAGGTCAAGCTGTGGTCTGAGCTCAGCTCAGCCTCGGCCTCTCCCTTTCCTTCTGGGGGGCGGGGGAGCCCCCTGGCCCTCTGGGGGTTCACCTGTGACCTGGGCTACGGTTAGCGCTCCACTTGGTGAACAACTTGCTTTGCATTGTGGGAAATGAGAGGTAGCCGTGAAATTCTGGAGCAGAAAGAAGCGAGGCTGTCCATGGGTTAAGTCAAGCTTGTCGGCAAAGGGGTGCTGGGGATGGGGTCCCCAGCAGAGTCTCCCAGGAAATGTGGGGTGAGTGTGAGGGGTATACCCCTACACGTGTTGCTGCTCAGCACACTGACCTGTGTGCACCGCTGGGGTGGAGCGGCCCCTTGGTGAGTCGCAGATGCTCTGTTCTTAGGAGGGGCGTTTGTGGCAGTGAATCCTGGCCGTGATCACGCACCCAACGGCCCTCACGCGTGCGTATTTGTGTGTGCATGCGTGTATGTTTGTACCCGTGTGCACGGTGGCACCAGCGCCACGTGTGAGGCTGCAGAGCTGTGTTCCAGAGAGACAGACCGCACTCCTGGCGAGGAAGCCGTGTCTAGTCTGTTCTGTGGCTTCTTCCCTGGCCCTGGCCGGGTGGGGGCTCCTGGGACAGACCCCAGGCGCCCCGTGGGGCTGAGGCCCGCAGCTCAGCGCTGGCTGGACTTTCTCCCCACGGCGGCGAGGCTGGGCAGCCCCCGTTTGCTGGAGCACAGGCCTCTCTTTTCTTCGAAGGCTGCCCGCAGATCGCGCCAATCCTCCTGTAACTATTTTTTTTTTTAGTTGATAAAAGTGCCAAATAAATAAATAAATACCTCCTCCCGCTGCCAAGTCAGGCCTTTAATCACTGCCAAATGAGGGGAAGGTGGAACTTGGGAGAAATAACCTTTGTGCGCCTTTGTGTGCAGCGGGCGGGCCTGCGGGGGGTGGGCGTGGGGACCACAGGGGGGTCCAGAGGGCAGCAGAGCTCTTCGGTGTCCTGCCTCAGTTTCCACCCACTGGAGGTCAAGATTGTAGAAAAAGGGCTGTGGGGGGGGGAGGGAAGAGGGACCGGAAGGGACCCCCCTCCCCGTCATCCCTGTAAGTTGTGCGGTCGTCCTCCTTGGAGATGGTTGGGGCTGTGTGTGAGAATTGTCTGACAAACCAGCCTTTTTTCGGGGAGGGGGGAGCTGTCGGGGGAATCCTGGAGGTAAAGGGATGTTTGGGGGAAGCATTGGATAGCGATCCTCACCTCCTTCCTGTGGGCTCAAGTGAGGGCGTGGGGTGATGATCCCGTTCCCCAATGGAGAACGGATACAATTTCCAAGAGAGAAGGCCTGGAGCCAGAGCCAGCCAGCGCAGAGAGAGCCAGCCTCCTTCCTCAACACCACACTGCGGCAGCCACAGCTCCGGCTCTGATCACCCAGGGATTCCCGGACTTCAAATTGGCCAGAGCTGTGCTTTCAGGACCAGCCTCCTACCTTTAGATCCTGCTCTGGGTAACCAAACCTTAATTATCGCCAGATCTCCAGAGTTCCTGGAAGAAGCTTTGCTTTGAGTGGCATACTGCCGGCTCTCATGAAGATTCATCTTGGATATTTCCTGGAAAACTTCGCCACATGCAAGAATATATGTATAGATATTTACACAATATATACATATTACAGTGTACGTATACTGTATACACACACATATAAACTGAGGGATGAAAATGTATCATTAGGCCAGAAAACCAAGAGGCCTTGCAGACGATTAGAAGCCATTTTCCTTAAGAGCATATAGATGCCTTGCTTTTCAATTAACCGATTCCCCCCCAGCTTTAAAAACTCCGCAGGACGCTAGCTGGAGGTGTACACAAACATTTCCCCAGAGGCCTTGTGTATATTTATTTATTCAGACAGCCCCAGGGCAACTGGTGTTGGGAGAGAGGAGCTAGGCCCGCAGGGGCAGGGCCGGGCAGAGGTAAACGGAGCCATGGCGCCATCTTCCTCATGGATGGATTCTCAGTACCCACACGCAGCCGAGTTAGACGCCCACCATGACAGACACCTGGCTTTGCTCAGCTTCCTAACCCACGGGCTCACAGCCCTCTGTGGCCAGACCAAAGCCTTAGGCGGGCGTGCAGACTTGGGGATCAGGGTTGTGTATGTAGAGCACAGGCTGAGCACTTGGCTGTCCGTGAAGACCAGTCAGGAAATCTCACCCGGCTGATGGCAGAGACACCTCAACCACAGGCCTAGAATTTGCTCCATCTGCCAGGGCAGCAGAAGACTCTCTAGTGGGGGCCATGGGGAGAAGTTAAATGCAAAGCGTGGCTCTACTCTCACCTTCTGTACACACGTAGGTTATTGGGAAAATGGCAGGGAGCAACATGCCGTATTAATAGTCTGCACAATAAAATAGTGACACCGCCGAACCCCTCACGCAAGCCCCACGCTTGTCTATACATTTTCCCGCGTGCCTCAAACTCCTCCAAATTTCTATGAGAGATCTCTGACCATGTTTACAAAGTAGAAGATATACATAAACGTATCCATGATATGTTCCCCTAAAGCAGATACCCTTAATCCTTTAAATTATATGATGATTAAAATATCTTTCACTGCTGTCATTATTTAGTGCTACAATTCTCCCTTAATATGAGGGTAATTTGCAATTATTTTATAGTATGGTTGTATGACTCTGTGTGTGTGTGTGTGTGTGTGTGTGTGTGCGCACACACGCTGGGGCTTGAATTCGGGGCCTGAGCACGTTCCCCAAGGTTTTTTATGGTTGATTTGCTTCTTTTGCTCAAGGCTGGAGCTCGACCACTTGAGCCACACCTCCATTTCCAGCTTTCTATGGTTAATTGGAGATAAAGGTCTCCCACAATATCCTGTCTGAATTGGCTTTGAACTGTGATCCTCAGGAAATGAGCCACCAAGGCCCAGCCCAAATGATTTTCTAACGAGCCAAGATTGAAGCACCTCTCCATACTTTTCCAAAACCACTTCAGTGAGGATAGTTTACTGCGCATTTCTTTCCAGTGCATTGTCTGATGAAGACTTCAAAGCAAAATTACAGCATGGCTCTTGGAATGAAAGACGTTGGGGAAAATAAAATTTGCTAATTATGTGAGGGTTTGGTTTTGTGTTTGTTCTGATTGTAAAAGGCACACATAATTATTTAATTGGTGGACTGAGAGAATGCTTCACATAGATTTTAGTGCTTTGGTATGCTCATGGGTGAGAATGGGGAGTTAATTATAATTTCTTTCCCAAAGGGAAGATTTCTCTGTATTAATTTGTTGTTTTAAATATCAACAGATTTTTATATCGGAAATATTAGTGTGTGACCTCCATCAACTAATGGAGAGGAATTAAAAAAAGTTTGAATTATCATACATTATGAAGTATAAATGGAAATTAAAGCAGTTATTCAAATAGCCAGTATGTTTATTTCCAGCGTCAGCCTTACACAGATATTTCTTGCACGCATATACCTTTCACATATACACTTCCCTGGAGACTGAGACACATTTATGGCATGTTCAAACCTTCTTATTGTTTTGGTTTTCATTTATATAAAGGCCAACACACATATAATGATGTTGTCTTTAACCGAAGCAACAAATTCATGCAGGATCGAGGTTTATGTAATGTGCCAGCCTTTCTAATATTAGTCTTCTATTTCAAATTTTAGGTGTTCTGCTGTTTTTATTTTGTTGTATTTTATCTTAGAGTGTTGGATAGAGGTGGGGCTATATTCTAGTCCAGTTCACATTCTGTCCCTTCGACGTCATTACTTTTCTTGGTTGTGCTACAAATCCTGTCTCTCTAAGAAGCAGGCCCTGGGAAGTTAGTTCAGTGCTCACCCAAACCTTCAGCGTGGGGTCACGCGGTGGCTCAGGAGCCGCGCCCCGCATTCCCACGCTGTTGCCCCCAAACACGCGTCTTCCTGGGGACATCTCCCCGGTGGACACGTGGGCCCGGCTGGGTCCCTGTGAACGCATCCTCTAGCTTGCGGTGAGACCTCTGTGTGCAGAGAGGGCAGGACACAGAGGGGATCCACGGCCAGACGTGTGTCCCTTCCAGAATGTTCTCAAACCCAGTGTTCTCTTCCTCCTCCTGCCCAGAAACTGAGCTCTAATGCCCCCCCCCCCACAGCCCCCAGGCCTCCACCCTGGGGCTTCGGCTCAGCGTGGCTTATGTCAACTTTGGGTGTCACACCTAGTCAGGGGGTGGAGGCGGGCACGTGGGACACGGTCTCTCGTGGTGAGGAGTGGAAGTAAAGATCCAGACGGACGGACACGGAACAAACCACGTCCACCCGGTCAGAGCCCAGGGACTGGGTTGGAGAGCGAGTGAGCTTTAGGTTTTTAAAGGCGTTCGCCGTCAGCTTAGGGAGAGCTGAACGGGGGGACCCAGGCTGAGCGTGGTCCATTTTGTTGTTTATCCGTGCAGAAGGCCCCGGCACTCAGCATCTGACAAATCGGGGAGGAAATAAAGAAACGGCTCTCTGCAATCAGGTGAAGTAGGTGATTAATGGAGCAGAGCAGCGGCTGCCAGGGCCTCATCCAGGGCCAATTAAGAGCGGGAGAAAGCGGGGCGGACCCGGGAGCCGGACTCCCCCCGCGGCCCGCCACAATCACCGCCGCCTGTATCATTCTGAGTCGCTCGCGACATTTTTCTTCACCAGTCGCTCATGAATTTGGAGAACGTCTTTTTTTTTTTAAATTTTACTTTATTTTTCTCTTTCTGTCCAAATGAGAGATCATCTGCTGGGTACAGTGTAGTGGTAGAAGGCTCGCATAAGATCCGCAAGGCCCAGGGTGCAACTCCCAGCACCAGAGAGAGAGAGAGACAGACAGACAGAGACAGACACAGAGAGACAGAGACAGGACAAAGAGGAGAAGAAAGGAAAACACAAAAAGAAAGGGAGAAAATGATCACTTAAAGAAATGGCAGCCGGGCACTGGTGGCTCACGCCTGTCATCCTAGCCTCTCAGGAGGCTGAGATCTGAGGATCGCAGTTCAAAGCCAGCCTGGGCAGGAAAAGCCCATGAGACTCTTAATTCCAATAAACCACCAGCAAACAGGAAGTGGCGCTGTGGCTCAAGTGGTAGAGCGCTGGCCTTGAGCTGAAGAGCTGAGGGACAGCGCCCAGGCTCAGAGTTCAAGCCCCACGACTGACAAAACCAAACCAAACCAATAACAAACAAACAAACAGAAAAACCAACAGCAAAGAAATGGTATAAGCCGTTGGGCACCCAGCTTCAAAGATGATTTATCTATTTATTTATTTATTTCTGGTCCTGGGGCTTGATCTCAGGGCCTGGGCTCTGTCCCTGAGCTGTTCTCTGTTCAAGGCTGGTGCTCTACCACTTGAGTCACAAAGCCATTTCTGGCCTTTTCTATGTCTGTGGTGCTGAGGAATGGAACCCAGGGCTTCATGCATGCTGGGCATGCACTCTACCACTGAGCTACCTTCCCAGCCCTGGCTCTGAGTGTTTTGCGTGTGTGTCAGACACGGAACTATCTTGTTTTGAATGTGATTCACAGTTTGCTCTAGGATAAGGTGCTACTCTCTTTGGAGAGGAGGAACAGAAAATGACACATGTTCTGTAAAACTAGATGGAGCCCTTCCTTTTTCCCCCTTTTTTTCCGGTCACAGCTGTGGTTTTGATGAAAAGCACTTCTCTGCGGGGGTTTTTGTTTCTGTTTTCCTCTTCCGCTTCACAGGTTCAGTCTGGCACGAGACTCCAGGAGGAGGACATTAAAATGTTCATGAACCAGTAGCTTGGCTTCTATCGGTGTTCGGTGCCATCCATTTTCTGTAAGATCCAGACTCTGGGGTTCAAGACTTCCCCCTGGCTTTAGGATAGATCACGACAAATCATGGTGACAAAAGCCTCTCTCGTTTCTAGTAATAGTAATTTTTTCCCTCATCCACTTTGCTTACCAGCTCCATTTCAAGACCGTGTGTGGCAAACATTGGACAGGGAATAGAGTCAATAAATATACAAAAGGAATATTAGCTTCTTCATAAATGTATCAATCAGTTTTATTCAGAGGATACACAAGGACTCAGGCTCACTTCCTAAAACACCGTGTTTTCTTTTGTTGTTGTTGGTTTTGTTTTTGTTTTCAGCGAGGAAAACACCATAGAACATGTTCAAAGAAGGTTTAAAAAATGTTTTTTTTGGTCAGTCATGGGACTTGAACTCTGGGCCTGGGCGCTGTCCCTCAGCTCTTCAGTTCAAGGCTAGCGCTCTACCACTTGAGCCACAGCACCACTTCTAGCTTTTTCTGCTTATGTGGTGCTGAGGAATCGAACCCAGGGCCTCATGCGTGCAAGGCAAGCGCTCTACCACTGAGCCACCTTCCCAGCCCTCTAGAAGCATGCTTTTAAAATGATTAAATTGCACTAACGTGTGAAAGATTTCCCTGATTTGTGCTCAACAATCAAAAGCATTATGGTCATCTAATGATTCAGATAAGCAATTGAGATAATAGTGAAATATTATGTTGTTTACTGTGGGCAGAATGCTAGAAAGAATGAGGGTCTCTGAGTATAAGATCAATGCAATTGACAATCAAGAGAATGGAGAAATACAATACAAAAAATAAAATAAAATAAAAGCTCAACCCAAACCGAGACTTGGGTATGATGGTGAACCATTTACTGTAATTCTGGCTACAACAACAACCACATAACAAGGACTTTCGGTCCTTCATGGGAAAGATGTGAAGCACAACGAAAATATTGGGAACGTGTGCAATTGAAAGAAATAAAAATTTCTTCGTGAAATGGGTACACGTCTGCGGGCATCTACCTCCTGGAGGGGAGGAGAAGGTGGAATGCAAATGTGGTGAATTTGAAATAGATGATGTGGGGTTCCCCCCCCAAATTGTGTTCACGTGTGTCAGTTGGCTTTTCTAGGTACAAGTATTTGCGAAACAAGAAAGGTGCTTTACACTGTAAGATCTTATTCTGTGATTGGGTAGGAGTCAAATGGATTTCCAAATTAGCTAACTTCTATTCAGGGGCCTCGACGGAATAATTCTATAGGCATGTTTAAACTCCCTCCTATTGCAAGAATATGTTGTATACTTTTGACCCAGAAAAGAAAGCTCAGGTCCTTTCTCTATAGATGTAAAGGGTTTTTTTTCCCTTTCTTTTCTTTTCTTTTCTTTTTTAATTACAAGGCAATAGGCACTCGATTTTAGAATCTACGAGAAGAGTCTTTGTTTTGGTTGAAGCAGTGAGCTAGTAGGCCTGTCCAATTGATTTGAGTCATGTCAAGTAGAGAGAGAGGGAGAGAGAGCAAGAGAGAGAGATTTTTCTGAAACCTGAGAAAAGTAAAACTGGAGGAAATAAGGATGTGCTGGTCAGGTGGGAAGGTGCAAGTTCAAAGGAATTTCAGCTCCAAGAGAAGCCTTGGCCGAATGTGTGTCACCCATTGTGCGTGGCGTTGGAATAGCAACCCCGCCATCACCGTGGCCTGTCTACACCTGTCCATCGCCCAACCCTTCACCATCATTTGTATTCAGCTATTGGAAAAGGACACACTCCTTATTAAGGTTCTTGAACTTGTAATTAAAAAGAGATTGTGCAGAGGGCAGTTAACAGACCAGGGGGAAAACGCTTAACTGTTTATGAAATATGAAGTTAACCATCTGAGTGAATTACGATTGTGCCGGGGAGATGCTCTCTGTCTCTCTGTCTCTCTGTCTGTCTGTCTCTCTCTTTCTCTTCCTCTCTAACCACACAGCCAGTTGTGGGGTGTGGGTGGATATGTGTTAATTATGGTCAGTATTGACTTCTGCCTTCTCTCTCCAACTATATTCTTCTCTTTCCTTCCTTCCTTCCTTCCTTTCTTCCTTCCTTCCTTCCTTCCTTCCTATTGGCTGTGGGGCTTGAACTCAGGGACTTGGTGCTGTCCCTGAGCTTTTGTGCTCAAGGCTAGTGTTCTACCTCTCAAGCTGTAGCTCCATGTCCAGCTTTTTTTTTTTTTTAACAGAGGTTCATTGGAGAGAAGAGTCTCCTGGACTTTTCCTGCCCGGGCTGGCTTTGAACCGCGATCCTCAGATGTCAGCCTCCTGAGTAGCTAGGATGACAGGCGGGAGCCACCGGTGCTGGGCTGGGTGGGCCACTTGGATCGTTATACTTGAGTGGTGGAAGGGTGCAGCATGGCCTATATGAAGCCATATTTAATAGTCTGTGTCTCCCACATGGAGTGACAGTCTGTAGCGATTTATATCCCTATGGCTAGTTCTAATTTCCAATGATCAAAGAGGAGCGAGAGCGAGTCCTGCGGAAAGTTACTTGTCCAAGATTTTTGGGAATTAGACCCTTCAGCGTCAACACCTGAGGTATTTTAAAGAGAGTGGACAGAGGAGGTTTGAGTTTCGCCCAAGTCTCCGTTTCCAAAATGTGTGAAAGGCCGAAGAGAGCTCTTCCTAGCTCCGCCAACAAGCGTGGGACCCTCTGTCGCTCCAATTTATGGAGTGTTTATCTCCTTGTCACGGCTGACACACTTCGCATTTGTAACCTGTCAGAGGAGTGCGGGCGGTTTTGCTGTTTATGGCTGACAAGTAGCACACGGGCCGTAAGCGGCGGTAGTTACAGCTTTAAATGTTAAGTACATGTTTCTTGGTGTTTAAAAGCTCAAGGATGTGTGTGTGTGTGTGTGTGTGTGTGTGTGTGTGCATTACACAGTACAATCCGTACGCATCCTTAGCATTTAAAAGGCCTGGTTGTTGACCATTTTATAAATTAATTTGGAGCGGAATGATTAATGAGAAGCATTTGGAGGCTTTTCGAGATCAATGATGTATAGATGGTTCGTGGGGTTAGGCCTGCGTTCGTCCGACCAGAAGGCTGGGAGTGTGCTGTAGTCTTAGTGATTCCCTTCCCAGTCCAGGAAACAGTGCTTTTTGATCTCGTCTCCTTCTCTGCCCATCTTCCTCCTTCCTGCCTTTCTTTGTTCTTGCCTCTCTCTCTCTCTCTCTCTCCCTGCACTAATGGCAATAATCTACCAGGCTCTGGCAAGGAAGATATAATTTTGCCTTTGAAAACATTTAAATAATTCGAATGATGTCAGGGCGGCTAGGCAGAGCACAGCCAGTTCGTGACATATTCCAGGGGAACCAGAATAAAACTTTGCTGTGTTCTCAAAAACCTGTCAGCAAGCACAAATTCATAAATAAATGGCCGTGTCAAAGGTACAGCGTCCTGGGCTGACGTTTTCCAGGGATAATACTTAAGAAAATCCCGTCCTCGAGAATATGATTTTATCTTGATAATAAAGACTGTCGCATCTTCTAGTGTTGTTTTTTTTTTGTTCTGAAAATCATATTTTCAGCATTATGGGATGGCAAGGCGATTGTCCATGGCACAGTTCAAAATGAAAACTTCATCAGATTTTCCGAGTAATAAAAGCAATTTCCACGACATGAGACCCTCCAAGTAATTTTCTCTGAAATAGCAAATGAATTAAAGGACTAATTACCAACTAATTACGGCGTATTATTTGATTACCACCTAAATAACGTAGATGCACTTTTCCCAAGGACTGTAGTTTTAATTTTACCTGATGAAATGAAAATTGACCGCGGTCAGCTTCCTGCGGCAGGAAATGCCTCTGCCAGGCTTTCCGCGGGCCTCACTGCCCCCAGCTGCAGCTTTATCAGATAGATGCCCACTTAATGCAACGTCCAGGTGTAAGATCTCACCCCGTCTGAACGTTGGGGAGGAAGAGGCCAGCTGCCTGTGTATTCGGAGATGGGCCGAGTGCATGTATTCTGTGCCTAGTATTTTCAAAATGTGAGATTGTGGGCAGTTGATGCCAAGACAGGGGAAATTAGGGGAAAAGAAACGTAAATCTCTAATTGTAATAGATACTGGGAAAACCAAAGCTTACCTAGTTGAGAATATACATGTAGATATAGATATAGATAGATAGATAGATAGATATGCATATATACATCTCCACGTTTTACATATTTTCTGGAACGATACTGAGCACGCAGCAATTACACGTGGTACATTTACACCTAAGTTCCGTGTTCACTGAGCGAATAGGGTGCGGCTGTTGGTGTCATTAGGAAAGTCTTGAACCGCATGTGCCCCATGTGATTATGGTGGCATCCGTACCCGTTCTGTCTACTTGTCAAAAACAAGGTACCTTCCCCCCCCTCCGCCCCCCAGTCTTGTGAGGTGGGCCAGGGCCGGTCGCTTGCCGGGGTGGTAAACCGCTCTGCGGTTTGCAAATGGAAATGCGTACCCCTGGACCACATCAAAGGCCAGGCGGGTCTCATCAGCAGACATCAAAGGCCGCCCCTCAGCGGTCCCTAACTTTTATGCGATGTCTCCCAGAGCTGTGGGGTCACGGCGGAAGCCAGCACTGGACGCCACCGTGGACACTCGGCTGTCCTGTGCTTTCATGTGTGTGGGGAGGGAGGGGGCGTCCTGTGAGGGGGGCCAGGCTGGGCTCGGCCACACGAGACATCAAGCGTCTCTGGTTTCAGTGGGGCTCAGCATGAAGGCTGCAGCCGTGGTCTCTCCCCTCGGACACAGCCAGAGAACAGAAAAATGACGTGGGGCGATCGTGTCTCACAGCTCCTGTGGGGCGGGCAGCCACCAGTCTCCCCCAGGGGACGGACGGACAGACAGACAGACAGACAGGCACATGGTTCTGGCAGACTCAGGCAGTTGAGGATAACTTTCTGCAGGGACGCAGAAATGCTCTTTCACCTGGCGCCGGGTTGACACATGTGCTACAGAAGAGAATAATGGCGCTTCTGTTCAAACCAGAGCAGCACACACCATCAGCCAGATTGTTTTCTTGTTCCTTTTCTTTCTGGTTGAAGCTTGCTCCTGCAATTATGTCCTTAATGAGATCTTACCAAAAAAAAGAACAAAACCTATATGGAGAATCATATCTTCACGCTCAAACGCACGGTGGCTAATTTTTTAGCTGATTAGTGAAAGGTGTGCCCTGCCTGTGTAAACAAATATTGATGATCTTCCTTCAATTTTTTTACTCATTCATTCATTCATTTATTTTTACAATTTGTTTTCCAGCTACATCTCTATCTTCCCAGGGGACATTCTTCTTCCTCCTCCTCCTCCTCCTACTCTTCTTCTTCTTCTTTTCCCCTCACAAGTTTATCTTTTATCATGTCTTTAATTTTGTTTTCCTCCTGAAAAAACTGCCTTGGCTAGTTGTTGCTACTTTATTAATCTCATTCACAATGTGAGAAAAAAGGCTGACAAATGATCAGGAGCTCTAAAAAAGCATATCTATCTATCTGTCTGTGCACACGCACATATAATGTGGTCTCACAAACCCGCATAGTCAAAGAATTCCGTTAAAACCGTTTCAGACTTCTTTGATCATTCACTTACATGTCATTAAGGCTTCTAAGCATTTTATTATGAAAAGACTCTGTTTACAAATTAGACCGGGGAACACGTTTTGCACAGGAAGATCAGCACACACACATGTCGTATTTTATTCCAGACGCCCATGACACAACCTTAATATTATAGCCAGATGGTTAAAAGAGCATTACCTGAGCCGTGAGAGTCGCTGAATGAGCTATGCTAAATTGGTTGTTTTCTGTTTTGTGATTAATTGTGCTTCTAAACCATATTTTAGTGTGCTTTGTTTTTCTGTCCCCAGCCATCCCATATTATTAAAGAGAAATTCTGCATATCTCTCCTGGAGTCCAATTAAGGATTTGCCTCATGACTAGATTTTTCACTTTAATTACTGTATATAAAGTAGGTTTTGACTTATTTCCATATTTATCAAACTATGCAGAAGAAGCAAAATTCATCAAATAAACAGATATCTGTGGCTATAATTGCAGCCTGCATTGAGCATGTAGGAAGAAAATATGAGGGTCCAAATTTCATTATGTAGAACATAATAAACATCTGAATAATTAAACTGTGTGTAAATCATAGACATGGCAGAAGGAAGAATAGCAGACACCTTCATTGGATCCAAAAATATTTTAAATGTATTTCTAAAAATAGGTCCTGAACATTAAACAACCAATGATTTGAAGAAGAAGAAGAAGAAAAAATACCCCTTACATCTTATCAGGTCAAAATATCACATTAGAGTCAAAACACTTTACAATAAATGATCATGTGTGGTAAGCTTTCTGTGTGTCTACTTCCAAAAAGCTACCCTCCACTTTTTTTTTCTTCTAATGAATAGAATAAATCTGAAAGGAAATTAGTATTTGCAAGTTATTTTCTGATGATTTTTTTGTACTTACACCTAAAAAAAAAGGATATTGGGTAAAGGGATCATCCATTGAGTTCTGGGATGAAGGAAAACATCTTGTTTTACATATCTGTCTATCTGTCTATCTATCTATCTATCTATCTATCTATCTATCTATCTATCTATCTATCTATCTATCTATCTATCTATCTATCATCTGTCTATTACTTTCATCCATCTGACTATCTGTCTATTGATCCACCTATTAATTCCATGCAGCTGATTTTCATCTTACTATTTTCTGTCTGCCTATGTATGTATCTATGTATCTGTCTATCTGTCTGTCTGTCTCTTACCTGTGTCATTCACCTCTAGAGACAGGGTCTCACTCTGCTACCTTTAAGCTCCTATTCCTAAGTGACCCTTATGCCCCAGCCTCCAGAGTAGCTGGGACGACCGCTGTATGACTACAGACAGCATAATATTTCCAGCTGTAACCTCCAAATAAAACACGGTGCTTAGAGATGTGTAACCGTGCATTGTATTATGTGTGCTTAATTGTGTATTGAAGAATTTACTACAACTAATGAATGTAGAAAGGAATTATTAAAATTGCATGATGAGAGATGTATTAATACCATAACCGAGATAGTGGTAACTTATGGCCAGCAGGATAAAACCCACGGCTTTTCATTTTAAACATGATTCTTTAACTTTTCAGGCACGCAGGGATTAAAAAGCAAAAACAGAAACAACCACCTTTTCAAATGGCTTTATCTTTGCTTCTACGGTCTCTCGTGCCGCAGACGGATTGGGCTTATTAATTTGAAAATTTCCAAAAAAAGACATTTTAATTTAAATGTTCAACGTAGTTAAGCTCCCGACAAGGGAAGTTTAATTCTAGTTGTAGTAAGGTTTCTCGGGGCTTTGAATTAATTTATCTTGTAATCCCCGCTGTGGCTTGCACTGGGTACTTTAAAATTAGATACTGGGAATGGATAACGCGATAAACCTGCCTGTCCTCTGCCACGCGAAGATTTATCATATTTTGATTTCCACGGGCTTCCAGAAGCGAGGACGTCTAGAGAAACAGGAGCTGTTTAATGTGGCCGGATGTCATTCATGCCTCTCTCGATGGACTGCGCTTGCCTTCAACCGTATCATCAAAGAAACCGCAGCTCACTCCGGATCTGCCCAAATCCAGGCAGACAGTAGTGGGTGCTCATTCTCATTGTGTGTGTGAGCGTGCGCGGGAACGGGGGGTCACAGGTTCAAACTCACACAGGGGTGGAGTTGCTGTGTCTTCGTCTCAGGGGTTATGATGAACGTGTGGATATTCGGTCCCTCGTGGGGCTTTAGGGGGGCCTTTCTGGGCTCACCCCTTCTCCCCCCCTGAAGTTTACACTCTGAGGACCACGGAACAGTTAACAAAAAGATTCACAACGGGTCACGCGTGAACACGAGCCGCGGAGTATATTTACTTTTAGTTATTCGTTTGTTTTTAGTTGTTTTTTCCCTGAGCTAGAATCCGGCCGTGTAGACCCCACCTAGCACCGGGCCGGGCCGGGCTGGGGATTCTTCTAGCTCAGCCTCCCGCGGTGGTAGATGCCACCACGCCTGGCTGGAGAGGAGGGAGGGGATCCTCACCATTGGGCCAGAGAGCTCCCGTGGTAGATGCAGAAGGGGAAGGTCTCAAAGTGTCTGTCTCCCTGGGTGTGAGCGCCGTGCTTGTGTGTGGAAGAGCGCACGTAGAATTCACAAACGGCCACAGGACGCCTTGAATTCTGAATTTGTTGACACCGTTCCTTGAGCTTTTAGCTCCGCTGTACAGTTGAAGGGAGTTTTCACTAGGATGAGTTTTATTCTCTAATTATTAATTAATTAATTTGTGTCCTGGTCCTGGAGCTTGAACTCAAGGCCTGGGCATTGTCCCTAAGCTTTTTTCTTCCCTCCCTCCCTTCCTCCCTCCCTCCCTCTGTCTCTCTCTCTTTCCCTTCTTTCTTTCTTTCTCCTTTCTTTCTTCCTTCCTTCCTTCCTTCCTTCCTTCCTTTCTTTCTTTCTTTCTTTCTTTCTCTCTCTCTTTCTCTCTCTCCCTCCCTCCCTTCCTTCCTTCCTTCCTCCCCCCACCTCTGTCTTTCTTTCTTTCTTTCTGTCCAAGGCTAGCACTTGCCACTTGAGCCATAGCTCTACTTTTGGCTCTTTGGTGATTACTTGGAGATAAGAGTCTCACTGACTTTCCTGCCCTGGCTGACTTTGAACCACCCATCATTAGATCTCAGCTTCCTGAGTAGCTAAGATGACAGGTGTGAGCCCCCCGTGCCATCAGGATGAGTTTTAGGAGAAAGACAAAGTGGTGCAGAACCTTCCTCTTCATGGGTAATCCTGCGATGTCTTTGCCTGTCCTCTGCTAGCTTTGTCCCACTGATGGTTCAGGAAATAGGCGCTTTAGTTTTAATTTAGAAGGGGATCTCCTCTGTGGAATGCCTATTGTGTTATCATGAGCATGGGCTATTTTTCCTTCTGAATAAGACAATGTTGTGATTTTTTTTGTTTTTATCTAAGGGTTCTTTCTACAAGGCACATTTATTGGCATTTAGACTTTTTTCAACTCAGAAAGACATTTTCTTTTGTTTATTTTGTGTTATTCCACAACAAAACCTGAGGCTTCCATTAAAACTATGTCAAGGGCTGGGAAGGTGGCTCCGTAGTAGAGTGTTTGCTTAGCATGCATGAAGCCCTGGGTTCGATTCCTCAGTACCACATACACAGAAAAAGCCAGAAGTGGCTCTGTGGCCCAAGTGGTAGAGCGCTAGCCTTGAGCAAAAGAAGTGCCCAGAAGCCTGGGACAGTGCCCAGGCCCTGAGTTCAAACCCTAGGACTGGCAAAAAAAAAAAAAAGTATATATTGGCTGGGCGCTGGTGGCTTACACCTGTGACCCTAATCACTGAGGAGGCTGAGATCCAAGGATTGAGGTTGGAAGCCATCCTGGGCAGTAAAGTCCATGAGACATTTATCTCTAATTAACCATAAAAAGGCAGAAATGGAGCTGTGGCTCAAATGGTAGAGTGCTAACCTTGAGCAAAATGAAACTCAGAGACAGTGCCCAGGCCCTGAGTTCAAGCCTGAGAACTGGTACGCACTCACACACGCTCACGCATACGCACATACACATACACACACACACGTCTCTAGTTCACTATCAACTCTCTTTTTGTAAACAACATACATAGTCCCGATCAATTTAACACTAATAAAATACGAAGTGTTCTCCATTGTAACTTTCACATGGCCAGTTGATTGTCCCACAGGGCGGTGTTGAGTTTGAGTGGAGGCCCTGTTCTTGCAGATGAGGAGAGAGGAAGCGTGGGAGCTCAGTGGAGGAGGTCTCCTGCGCAGCCAAGGATAAACCAATCGAGACCACGGGTGGAGTCGGTCATTAGACACAGCCGTACTGCTTTTGCTGAACAGGCTCATGGCTTTGGAACACTGCAATGGCGTAGCTTCAACCTCTGGTGATCCACGGTGTCTTAGCTGTAGAAACAACGTATTTCGAAGGCTGGCCTGTGCAGGACCACCATAACGAAATAATAAATAGTGAGCTTGATCTGTGGTGCGTGCAGGTTTCTTGGTGCACAGGGCCCCTGGCAGCTTGACCAGTTTCAGCCTGCCACATGGTATCCTTCAGAAAGCTGGGAAGGGCTGGGGAGACCTGTGTCATCGGGGTGGAGCAGACTCAGTCGCTCCAGGGCCCTGTGAAACACCATCTGTCAAGAACTTAGTGCGCAGAGTCTTGAGCTAATCTGCCCAGACGATTTCAAAGATCTCCAAAGTACTACACGTAATGTATGTGTGGAAAGATCCCTGAAAAGTTTTTGTCTTTTTAAAACAAGGCTTGTGGCTTACAACTAGCTTACGCCTCTCCCCAAAGCTTCTCGATGCGCAGTAAGATGTATTTACTCATGTATTATGTTTTGAAACGAATCATCTGAAGGCTGGCAGGTTCCTGAGGGGGTGGTGGTGCAGGGATCGCTGCCTTTTGCGGTGAAGGCCATGCGTGGTGTCCGGCCCAAGGTGCGAGGCCCTGCCTGCGTAACAGAGCTGAACGCTCTTAACGGCGACCCTTCTGGTCTATTACCCATAAAAACCCTCCTTCACCTTCCACCCCATCCGTGGCTTCCTGGAATGGGACTCTGGATTTGTGCGCTCTCCCCGGAAGGCAAATCTGTGAGTTTTAGATAAATGTCGTGTGTTTTGGTTTCATTATCTCAAAATATAGAATGCAGCGGGGCGAGGGCCAGCTGGGCCGGAGGAGCATCTTGGAGACTCGGCCTCCGCTCGGCTCTCTTTGTTGACCGTGTAGTCGGCCCGGATCAACTTCCAAACACTTGATTATGGTTTAATGGGGGGCTCATTAGTAGATGAGCTTCACAGACCCAAATGCTAGACACTCTGTGGTTTATGTCTCCAGATTCAAATAATGTCTGTTTCTAACCTCCAGTAGTTTGAGGCAAATTTGCATACAGCTGTACCCGGTTAAGTGCCTTTCAGAATCCTTGTTACATTAGGAACGTACAAGCATTAAGAGTGCTTGTAACACAATTGACTTTGGGGCTGAATTTTACATTAATGGGCCCCTTTGTTAGTTAGCTGGCATTAAAGGCTTAAGTACAAGAAAATCCGTGTTCAAAGCGCATCATTTTTATTTTAATTTAAATTCCCCAAGAAATTTAGCGACTAAAACATCCGTTACGCCATTTGGAACACACACATGTGTGTGTGTGTGTGTGTGTGTGTACGTATGTTTATTTCCCCCCTCCCCGAAGCTCTTTGCAGAGAAGATAAACGTCGGTAGACTCCTGAGCCAATCAGCCAAGACTACAGGAATCCCAGTTTTTAAGCATCATGGCCAGGGTCAGAACGTGGGTGAGGTCACACCCCCCTTGGCTGTGGGGAGGGGGCCGTGGGTGGGCGCGGGGTGGGGGCAGGGCGCCGGGTGTGAGTCCAGGAAGGCGCCCAGCCCCGTCTACACAGTCCTGGGGCTTGAACTCAGGGCCTGAGCACTGTCGCTGAGTTTCTTTGCTCAAGGCTGGTGCTCTACCACTTGAGCCACAGCTCCATTTAGTTCTTTTTAGTGGTTCATTGGGGAGAAGAGTCTCACGGGCTGGCTCTGATCCGCGATCCTCAGATCTCCGTCCCCTGGATGACAGGGGTGGCCACCGACCGTCACCCTTCCTGTGTGCGGGGAAGGCTCTACCAGCCAGAGTGTGGCATCCTCCGTGAACAGCCATCTCGCGGAGGATGGCCCCCGATGAAGATATCAAGGGTGAAAGAGGCTGTGATGCGTTTTCTGCTTAGTTCTGGCAGATGCCTTCTGTTTACAGCTACCCTTCCATGGCTCCTTCTTTCTTAAAAGCAAAGTCCTCTGGGGGGAAAATGAGTCATTACCAAGATCTAGATAAGCTTGGCGCCAGCTCACGCCTGTCAGCCTAGCTACTCAGGAGGCTGAGCTCTGAGGATCTCAGTTCAAAGCCAGCCTGGGCAGGAAAGTCCGTGAGACTCTTATCTTCAATAAACCACCAGA
>NW_012267340.1:1606201-1611005 GCF_000151885.1 Dipodomys ordii
GCCCCACGACCGGACCCCCCCAAAAAACCAAAAAAAACCAACTGGACACCATTTGGTTTCCTGGGATGAGCTTGTACAGCGAAGAGCTCCTTTGAAGAAAAGAATGGCATGTCACCAGGATGTTTCTGAATGCAAAGTGTGAGCCTTTTTATTCACTTATTTACTTATTTATCCGCGTTCTGGGGCTTGAACTCAGGGCCTGGGCACTGTCCCTGAGCTTTTTTTTTTTTTTTTTTGCTCAAGGCTGGCGCTCTACCACTTGAGACAGGGCTCCGTGTCTGCTCCCCAACCTTTTGTAGTTTACTGGGATAAGGGCCTCACAGACTTCCTTCCCTGGCTTGGCTTTGAACCGTGGTCCTCAGATCTCAGATCACAGGCGCCCCGCTTCCTTTTGAATCTTTCGAAGCCACGTTTTGACAAGGTTTTGGTTTTCCCAGAAAAGGTCACCACTAGCTTGCCGATGGAGGATGGGTTTTGTTTTACGTTCAAGAACACCTGGAAGCGTGCAGCAGGTGTGTTGCTGTGCTTTACTGTGGAGCTGGTGTTTGAGATGTCCACAGATCTGACGGATGGTGGCACTCTTGGTCTGACATCTCCCCGGCAGTGGGGGGAGATACGGGGCCGGCAAAGGCATCTCAGAGAGGGAGGGGCGGGCACGCCAGAGACAGACCCAGGGCCTGGATCTGATCCGTGCAGGGATGGGGATGTGTGGGCATCCCACCCGGCAATCACGGCGTTTGGCGGAGATGGGATTGGCAAGCTCGCACGGTGTAGCATCCTGTGCCTCGGGCATTCCCCTTCCAGCTGCAAGGGTCCGTGCAATGCTGTAAGGAGCTGCGGTTTTCCTGGGGCGCCGGCCGGTGGGTGCTGGACGTGGAGGATTCTGGGTAGTGGGGGTCTCGGAGGTGAGCAGGAAGTTTGGCAGACACACAAGAAGACTCTCCTAATGAAGCAATCTTCCCCGACAAGACTCTTTGGATCCAGTTTTGAGAACCCACGGAGTGGCTCTTATTTAGCACTTACGTCTTAGGAGATGAGCCTTTATGGGTGCAATTATCCCTGAATGAACCTGTTGATACATCTAGGTTGTCTAGGAATAACGGTTCCTTTTTTTAAAAAAAAATACACAGATCTCATTATACACTCTAATGCAATGGTTTTTGCTTAACTTCTCTGACATGAGACATGACAAGGATATAAACCTTCTACAGCAGGAAATTGTATTCCGGAAGTCTCCTCACAAGTATTTATGAGTAACATGGCATAGAAGAGGAAAAATACAGAATAACACCTGCGCCTTTCTGTTGGCTTCATCCTACACAGGCAATAATTACCGCACGCTCTTACAGCAGATTCCTTTGCAGGAATAAAGTTGCACTAGGAAATGAGATGATTAGAAATGATTAAAATAATTCGATTAAAAAATAATGATTAGGATGTGGTGCTGTGGCTCAAGTGGTAGAGCGCTCGCCTTGAGCTGAAGAGCTGAGGGACAGTGCCCAGGCCCAGAGTTCAAGCCCCACGACCGACAAAACAAAACAAAAGATTTTTTAAAAAAAAGAATTTCCATTTTGAGTTGGGTTCTGGTGGCTCACGCCTGTAATCTCAGCTGCTCAGGAGCCTGAGATCTGAGGAATTTGGTTCAAAGTCAGCCTGGACAAGGCCCTTCTCTCCCATTAACCACCAAAAAGCCCAAAATAGAGCTCTGGCTTAAGTGGTAGCACACCAGCCTGGAGCACAGGAGCTCAGGGACAGTGCCCAGGCCCTGAGTTCAAGCCCCAGGATTGGCACACGCACACAAACCAAAAGCTGTTTTCTTTTCCCCCCAGTCTGAAGATTGTCTTTCACAAACACTAACAAGAGTGAACACTACGTTAACCCGAGTCTGAGGTACCACCAGACACACGTGCGTGCGACAGCACAGCCGGCGTCGCTGGCTTCGGCGCCATGAGCGAGGCTGGGTATAAATAGAACCCACTCCAAAGGTGTTCCGCAGCAGCTTTGCTTCTGCAGCTGTCGATTTAAATCATTTAATTCTGGCATCGAATCCAGCTCCCCCCCCCCGCCCCCGTCTCCATCACAGACAAATAGGAAGCCGCGTGTGCAGGCGTTTGTGGAAATCCTCCTCTTATTTATGGCAGGATGAGCGCGAGCGTCGGATGTCAGTTACTTAGCCATAATGGACCTTCTTCGGTACCTCGAGTGCAGGCCGGCATCCTCTGTGGTGCCTTATACCTACTGCTGTTTGCTTCATTATATACAGATGCACAGCAGTGCCGACAGTAATAGTCTTCCTTAATTAAATAAAGCTAAATGTTAATTAGTCCGAAAAATTGATTTATCTTCGGCGCACGAAACTTTTCTTGGTGCCACCCTCTCTTTCTTGCTTCCTCTTCTGCCCCCCCAAGAACAAGTTCTATTCTCATTTAGAACTTTACAGTCCCCTCCTCCCCCATTTTATTTGGGGGTTTGTCTTGTGGTGGGATCCGATCGTCATCGAGAAATTATAGGTCTACAGATGTTTTCAAGATGTTTCTCTGTCAGTACCAGATTATCCCCTGTAGCAAAATCTCATTAAACTGCAATTTACAGAGCTCTACTGATGCTACCATCAACCAAAATTAAAGGCATTAATTTTTCAAAGTTCACAGAAGTCCCTACATAAATGATGTAGCCGTTTGCAAGAACAATTTACAGAAGTGTTATTTGCGGAATTAACCTACATTAACAGAACAAATGTTGTAAGGGCGGGAAGAAAGGGCTGGGCAGTGAAATCGCAGCTGTTCCTGTTTTCCACGTAAAGACGTGTTGAAATGTAACAATGACTGCTCGCTGAGAGAGAAGTTGAGGGGGCAGAGCAGGAATTGGGGGGGGACCCAAGGAGAGGTTGCGGCTTCGGATCCGGTGATGGGCATTTGGGGACACCCGGGGAGCCTGGAAATCCTTCTCCGGAACATCTGTACTGAATACCTTAAAAAAAATACATTCTCATTTAGGGAATGAGTTTACGTAGTTCATGTTGGGAGTATTTCTCTCCCACAAACTGCCAAATGTTTGGGAATTTATTATCCATACCTCCACGGATCATATCTTAAAGTCATATACCGAGGAGGTCTTCCTAGCGTAAGGTATGAAGACGTCACCTTCTTCTTCGGATGGAAAAGAGATAGCTATCTATCTACCTACTTCTATGTCCATATAGAAGCTATATCCTTAGAGATAGATATATTACAATCTGTATTTACAGGTATCTACATTTATCTATATTTAGATCTGTCTATCTGGACAGATAGATACATTTTCCTCTCATCGTTTTTGCAATTCTGTCCAATATTTCTGTTTACCTCTACCAAAACCTTGACCGCTGAATTTGAAACATCATGGCTAACACTTTGAAAGGTGTAGAAAGGAGATTTAAAAAACAGAAAGAGAGAGAAAGAGAAGAGAGAGAGGGAGAGGGAAAGAGGGAGGGAGGAGGCTCTCCTGAAGTGGGGGCCGTGTTGTCTGCACGCGTATTTCAGAACAGAGGTGCAGTTCTTAAAACCCATTCATCTTTGCTGCTCCTTCCTAGCCCCCTCTCCTCACGGGGTTATTTCAGTCTGGGTCTGAGTCTGGCTGTGCCGATGAGGGGGTCTCCTCGCCGGGTGCTGGCCGGGGGCTGCCCTCTCTCCGGACGGCCCGTGCATTCTGAGATCACGAGGAAAGCCTTGCGGACAGGAAGCCTTGCCGGTGCACGTGTGGTCCTGGCCATCTCAGTCGATGGCGGACCCCAGCTGCTCCCGATCGGCAGCCAGCCCCGCAGGGCTCCTGTGCTCGAGTCAGCGCTCGCATCTGTCCACCAAGGCAAGCTCAGCCCCAGGGATCCTGTGGTTCGAATCCTGTCTGTTCTCTGTGTCGGAACGTGGCCTAGGCCCACACTCGGTTGGGTGGTGGAGTTCTTCACCAGTCCCTCCCCGTGGACCCCAGTGAAGTCCAGGAGACCTGAGGAGATGTCTGTGCACACACTCACACACACACACACTCACACACACACGCACACTCACACACACACACACTCACACACACACACACACACTCACACACATCAGAGCCCAGGGAAGTTGGTAAGATAGAACTGCTTTCTGTGACGATGACTCTCGGCAATTTGCTAATGATCTGTTGTCGGGGAAAATGTCTTATCCCCAAATGACAGTTTCTCAAGGGACCAGGTACAGCATCTGACCATCGGCCATTCTGCGGAGACTTCCAGAGAGGGTATCAATTATGAGCCAGGATGATGGGACCATCTGTTAACCAGGGGGCTGGTTTCAAATCATCAAATATTGGGAGGAACATTAAGCCCTGCTCATTTGCATACGATCATTATCTCTAATACAAAAAATACATCTGGGAAAAAGTGGGTACGGCTGGTCCACTCGAGTATGAAGGTATTCACGCGAGTGCCACCCCACCCCCTGACACTGTGAGCACAATGGCCAGGGCCCACGCACACCCCTGCTGTCTGCCCTGACGTGGCAGAGTTGACAATAACGGTCGCTCTGCCAGACAGCGAAGACCGCAAGTGTGAGAAAGTAAGACAGCCCTCAATCCTAGACAGAATCCACCTTGAATTCTACTCTGAATCCTTCTGCTTGAATGCTCCCAGTATGTACTAGAAGATTCTTCCTCCTCCCCCTCCCCCTCTCCCTCCCCTCCACCTCCTCCTCCTCCTCCTCCTCCTCCTCTTCTTTTTCTTCTTCTTCTTCTTCTTCTTCTTCTTCTTCTTCTTCTTCTTCTTCTTCTTCTTCTTCTTCTTCTTCTTCTT
>NW_012267340.1:1611055-1631264 GCF_000151885.1 Dipodomys ordii
TCTTCTTCTTCTTCTTCTTCTTCTTCTTCTTCTTCTTCTTCTTCTTCTTCTTCTTCTTCTTCTTCTTCTTCTTCTTCTTCTTCTTCTTCTTCTACCCCTTCCCCTTCCCCTTCCCCTTCCCCTTCTTCTCCTTCTTCTTCTGGTAATCTAAGGATTTTTCTCATTTAGGTAAGGTTTTTGTACCTTGCTTCCAGGAACCAGCCTGCAGAAACATTGGCTGCCTTTTATTTTCACGTACATACATTTTATGACACACGTTCCCTATTCAGTCTGGCTTCTTGGGAAGAAATAGCTAGCCAATGGGCATTGTTGACAAACCTGCCTTTTCATTTGACGGCCGATGATATTGCGTCTCACGAGAATAGGCGTAGCTTCGTGGATGATCTGAGGATAATCACGCACGGCAAAAGAATTCATGGAACAAATTGCTTTGTGCGGAATAAAAAAGTGCCAATAAAGCAGGAATCATTGCCAAAGCGACTCACATAAGACACTAGATGTTGCATTTGTGGTACAGCTGGATTTCCTCAGCCTTTTATACGTGGAGGAGTTGTTTTGTTTTTTACATCTTGGGATCGATAGAGGATTGTAGTTCAAATAACAAATTCTAGAGACTCCATATGCAGAGGACCTGGTCCTGGGGCTGCGCTTCCGACTTAGCTCCAACACGCCTGGGGTTGGCTCACAGCGAGTCCAATTGTGAGTCTTTGCAGCAATCCTCTCTCTCGAGCAGCACGCATAGCCACAGGCCCCCGGCCAGGCAGGGCCCACCCGGCTCCCCCTCGTCCTAATTGCTGACCTTTCAACCAGCTTCTCTCCAGGCTGCTCACGTCCCTAACAACCCTCTGGTATCTGGCGGGGAACACCGTGGCTGTGGACACCAAGGGGGGACTTTCCTAAGTATTCCTTTCGCCTCTGGTCAGCATGGGCTCACGTGTTTGGAGGAAGCGCTGGACATTTGCATGGCAAATGGGGGGCGGGGAGGGGGACCATGGGGTCTGTCTAGGGGCTGCTGGTTGTTCCTGATCTCTCGTCCAGGAAGCGTGCACCGGGCAGCCAAGGTGAAACACTGCGGCGCAGACAGGAGAGGCTGGAGCTTGGCAGCCATGTGCTGCCTTTCCACGGGCATCCGGAAGCCCACGGCTCCACCAGATTAGAGAATGCTGCTGTCGTAGAGAAGCCCCGACTTCAAATTTACTTGTTCTTTAACACCATCCTGTTTTTAGTGTGGAGGGAGAGGCCTGGTCTGTCGAGTAACTCACACGAAAAAGTAGTTTTCCTGAGACCCATGAACCCAGCCACATGGCGGTCATGGGTGGAAGGCCGCGTTTACTGGCAGGATGCAGTAAGGCATGCCAGGGGCTCAAAAAAGTCTCAGTTCTGTTTTGAGTTGTGTGTAGTTACGTACACATGTATAGTTTCAGCTGAGAGTGAACCGTTTTGACACCAGGACAGCCATTTTATACAAGACGGATAATGCGCTACTGTAGCACAAACTCAGCCAGGATTGAGTTGGCTTGTGTTGTACACCCAGTAAGAGCCTCTCCCGTCATTCTCTGTCACCGGCGGGTGGGCGGGCTCGTGTGACGGGTGGATGGGGAGTTAGTGATTCGGCCTCAGCCTGCCAGCGTCCCCAGGGTCTGAGTAGAAACTTCCCGGGTCTCAGATGATCACGTGGCAGCCTTGGGTTCAAGTCCAGGGCCTGGGCGCTGTCCACAAACTGTGCTTCTGTTCCAAGCTAGCACTCTACCACTGGAGCCACAGCTCCACTTCTGACTTTTTGGTGGTTAATTAGAGGTTAGAATCTCATGGACTTTCCTGCCCAGCGTGGCTTTGAACTCCGGTCCTCAGATCTTCAGATCTCAGATCTCCTACTGCTGAGTAGCTATCATTAAAGATGTGAGTCACCGGAGCCTGGCTGTATATGATTATTTCATGTAATGCCTGAGGTGCTGTGCATCATTAAGATGATTCTGAGAAATCCAAGGGTGTGGTGGGTTCTTTTTTTTTTTTTTTTTTTTAGTACTAAGGTTTGAAATCAGGTGCCGGGCGGGTGCTCCACCACTTGAGCCACGCCTACTTTCCTTTTGTGCCTTCACTTTTTGATGGAGTGTCACTTCTTGGCTGGCTTCTGACCGGGTGCTCCTACCTGAGCCCTCCTCTTAGCTGGGATTACAGGCGTGCCCCGCCACACTCAGCCGTGAAACTCAAGTTGAAGGAAGTCGAAAACCTGGTGGCCGTGTCGAATTTGAACTCAACTCTGTCTAACCCAAAGCCTGTGGCCTTTCTTGTGGTCTTAGGGACTGACTTTGCTTGATTTAAAGGCTGCATTTCCCCTATGGAATCATGTCCTGGTATCAGGAGAAGGGAGCTATGGCTCAGCTCATGAGAAGATGTCTGAGGTGTCTGCCCAAACATTGCCTGGAAAAGTCCCTCCCCAACCCCCCCCTCCCTGCATTTTTTCTTTACTAAGCTATCACTGGGACAGTAAAATGCCCAACATCTAGAAGACAGCACTTGGTTTCGGACAGGAAAATTGTGATAGAGAGAGCAACAGGTTTTCTGGAAATCTGTGTGATAAGGTAACAGAATTAATGATGCTGGGCTATTTCTTCCCTCTTCTGATTTGATCTGAATTATTTTCAAAACACAAGGGCCCCTGCCTTGAACTTGTATGTCAGCTTACGCAAGCCCGCTGGGTGGGTGGTGTGCAGGAGTAAAGATTATTTTTTCATAATTAACCATTTAGGGCATAAAAAAATCCCAATTCTTCTTTGTATCTAGGGAGGTTGAGTGCATACAATGAAAACATTCATTTTCATTTGCTTCGCTGTAGAAATTAAGCACAGTGTTCTCTTTGTTATAAAGCCTTGGGAAAGCACACATATACTTGGTTTAATTCGGATTAATCTGCTTACAATAACTTGTGCCTTCATTTAAGTGCAGACTTTCCCCCTCTCCCCCCTTCAAATTGCTGGAATAAATCTGTTAGTTTTTAGACCAGAAAAGTTTTGTTTCGGAAACTGTTTGTTTCCTTCCCCGCTACTTTCTAGCCGAATTCTGGACAAAATCAATTAAATGATTCGTGTGAAATCTTGTTTGAATGTGAGGAGAGAGAGAGAAAAAAAATTACAAGATGGGTTTTTACATATTCCAGTCATTTTTCTAAAGAATCAAGCTGTGGATCTGTATGAAGACAAGGTGGAGAAGGTTTGAGTTCTAATCTCTCCGTGGCCTTCGAGGTCCGTGATGGGTTTTGCCTGAAGTCAGCCTTCAGGGAAATCTGAGGACTTGGCCTCACACCGTGGGGTGCACGCGAGCCCCCCACACCTCGCGGGGCGTTGGGGTGTGTGTGGGGATTGTCAGCGGGGCCTTGCGGGTACCTCTCTTCCCCCTCTTCACTAAACTTCCCCCAGCCCAACATTGCCGCCTCCTCCTCCGGATGCCACCAATCCCAGGTCTCAAGGCTTTCTTAAATGGAGGTGGCTTCCGGTGAGGGGGATTCGAAGGGCGTTTTCCTGTGGAGGAAGCAGATGTCTGCGCGTCACCCGGCTGAGCCCGGAGCCTCTTCGCGGCAGACCCCGGCTTCCGACACCTCTACTTTCTTTCTGGCAGAGGGAGTCTCGGGGCTGGAAATGGCCTTGGATTTGAGCCACAAACTCAGGAATTGACCTGATACCAGAAGATGGATGTGATGAGGATGGTACTGAATCAGGGAGGGACACGACCAGTCCAGGCCAAGGTGGCTCTGAGCCAGTTGTTGCCATGTGAGGTTCTGTGTGTGTGTGTGTGCGTGTGTGTGCACATGCGTGTGTGCGTGTGTGCGTGTTACTAGGGCTTGAATTCAAGATCTGGATGCTGTCCTTGAGTTCTTTTGCTCAGGGCTGGTGCTCGACTGTTTGACCCACAGCCCCGCTCTGGCTTTTCGGTGGTTCATTGGAGATAAGAGTCTCCCAGACTCTCCTGGCCAGGCTGGCTTTGATCCTCAGCCCTCAGCCGGGGCAGCAGCTAGGATGACAGGGGTGAGTCGCGAGAGCCCGGCCAGCGCGTCCTCTCTGCAAGAGGAAGCCGGGATTGGGCGCCACCCTCTCTGATCTCTCCTGGGCTGTTTGGGAAGGAGTCTGGCTATGGCTGTCCGCCAGGCCCGAGGCGTAGAGACGCGCAGCAGTAGCGCCGGAAGGCCTGCTCCTGCCCCGGCTCACAGGACAGGGGCTCACGGCGGGCATCTAGAGAGCTCAGGGGGGGTCCCGGGAGGCAGGGCTGCAGCCTCTCCCGGCCCCACCCCGCCCCGTGTCCTGTAGGAAGGGCGTCGGGTCTGTCCCTTCCCGGCTGCCGTAAGAGACAGCACAGGAAAAGCTTCCAGAAGAATGCTTCCACCCCAGGGCCGTGGAACACACGCAGGCTTTTCAGATTTCCTGCTCTCTGACCCAGAAGTGACGCAGAGTTAGCCACCTGCCATCTTGAACGAGTACTGGCGTTTATTTTGGAGGGGGGGATGTAGATTCTATGGATGTTGAAGGTGTTAACCCTCCCCCCCTCCACTCTGTCTCTGGGGTTCGCATTCTAAGACTTACTATTTCACAAGCCTTTGCACCTGTCCTGAGACCCAGCCGTGTGCAAGCCTTTCTGGTTGTTATCCCTGGGGACACAGTAACTAGTCCCGAGCTGGGAAGGTGGCTCAGTGTACAGTGCTCGCCTAGCATGTGCATGAAGCCTTGGGTTCTGATTCCTCAGTACCACACACAGAGAAAAAAGCCAGACGTGGTGCTGCGGTTCAAGTGGTAGAGTGCTAGCTTTGAGCAGAAACAGCTCAGGGACAGCGCCCAGGCCCAGAGTTCAGGCCCCAGGACTGGCAAAACAAACAAGCAAACAAAAACAGCAGTAACGATTCCCATAAATTGGCGTCCTTTTAGGACGACTTTTAGGCGACTTGAGGTAGGGCAGGAGGAGAGGAGCATTCTGCAGATACGTTATAGAGGGGCCAGAGCATTTTTTTTTTTTTTTGTCGGTCGTGGGTCTTGAACTCTGGACCTGGGCGCTGTCCCTCAGCTCTTCAGCTCAAGGTGAGAGCTCTACCACTTGAGCCACAGCGCCACTTCCGGTTTTCTGGTGGTTTATTGGAGATAAGAGTCTCACAGTCTTTCCTGCCCGGGCTGGCTTTGAACCACGATCCTCAGATCTCAGCCTCCCGAGTAGCTAGGATGACAGGCGTGAGCCACCAGCGCCCGGCAAACTTAATTTTTTTTTTTTTTGCTTATGTAGTGCTGAGGAATCGAACCCAGGGCCTCAGGCATGCAAGGCAAGCGCTCTACCACTGAGCCGCCTTCCCAGCCCCCAGAGCATTCTTGACTATTGGTATCTCGTATTGAATCTCTAACACCACGGTCTAATATGGAATATCCACGTCACTGGGAGATAATTGTATTTATGAGAAAGATCAGCACGCGATAACGTTGGACACTGCTTTTGATTTCCCCCCCTTACCTAGTGTTAGCTATTTGCCTATCAAACTAGTGATGATGGTATTTAATATTTTTTTCCCTAACTAGACAATCTAACTCACTTAAAAATAACGCCTGTCATTCAGTAGGGCAGAGGTCACTAAAAGAGAGAAACGTAAAGGCCAGCAGAGACACCGTCTTCAAATCTGGAGCAATTACCCGGTTCGCTGGCTTTTGCTGTGACATGCTTGTCACTGTATATGCTTAGAGAAGAACTTTTAATTCTTTTTTTTGTTTGTTTTTGTTTTTCCCCCTCTCATTTCCCCTCCACTGAGCCTTGTCACGACGGACAAAGTAATACAGAAGTTGCTTTGTACCTGAATTAGTAAACCATAAAAGCATGATGGAATATTGGTCCCCCCAAAAATTGCAATTTGTTTTAGAAGAGCAAATGGAGACCGCCTCTTCTCTAGACACGCCGGCATCGTTGATTTTCAGCGTTCTGAAATGCAGCAATTGTGTGGAAGTGTTTAACACGGTACATTAAAGTTGGGTGCTCTAAATTCTATTAACTCCACATTTTGAGTTTTGAATCCTCTGAGTACCCCACCATGCACGGAAACACTCCAGAGTCGTTTATAAACACGTTTTCGTGGTTTCTTCTGCCAAGGTGGCTTCAATTACTTCTGAAGTTGTCTTCCGCCCTGGGAATTTAGGACACAATCCAGTTCGCACTCAACTTTTCAGTTATAAAAACGGCATTGTTGTTTTTGGGGGGAGGTGAAGGACAATACTGCAGCAGCGACACCATGTTTGCCCTAAGCCCATGTCCCTCTGTTACGAAATGCATCCATCAGCCGGGCCAAGAGCATAGGTATGGCTGAGAAATGAATACCCTTGGTATTGCCTGCACTGGCATTTCAACTTTTTCTTCTCGGCGGAACGTCAACATGGTCAGGTGTATTTTGGTGCCTGTGGATGACTGACTGCTCGTTTTATTCGGCTATTGGCTATCAGGTGTGGAGGAATCCAGCTGTGTTTGAAAGGGACTTACATGTAAGATAACTACTCCTTGCTCATTATTTATCTGTTTATGTTGTATTTCACATTGTTTTGAAGTTTTGTCTGTTCCAGGACAGCCTGGAAAAGAAAGGATTATAAGGAGCTCTAAGTGAGGCCATATTTATTCCACCTACCAGAATAAATGTGTTGTTTATTTGATTGACTTGACATTGCATCCTTGGAACATTATTATTATTGTTGTTGTTGTTGTTGTTGGCTGTGGGGCTTGAACTCTGTCCCTGAGCTCTTTTTGCTCAAGGCGAGCTCTTTACCACTGGGAGCCACAACACCACTTCTGGTTTTTGAGTGACTGATTGGAGATCAGAGTTTCACTGGGAATTTCCTCTCCTGGGCTGGCTTTGAACCATGATCCTCGGATCTCAATCTCCTGAGTAGCGAGGGTGGCAGGCGTGATTCACCGGGTCGCCCAGCTCCTTGGAACATTTCTGTTCCTGTTTTAGATTCCCAGGCCATGCTAGAAAGGAGTGAGCCTGAGTGTGTGACGGAACGCTTTGAGAAATCGGTCTTGGCTGTCCGCTCACCGACCCGGTGCCCTGTGAGATCCAGGGGCGTCCATCCCTCTGGCACACAACTCCCTGGGAGCCGAGGGCCACACTGGCCTCTTTCCTTTGCCTGCCCAGCCCTGAAGGCCTGGCCTGGCCCTCCCTCCCCGGCCTCGGCCTGGGACCGCTCACCGTGAACTGGCGGTCTACCCACCCCGCTGACCACCAGCTCCTAGAATGGACTTTGCCGTGTTCTGTCTGTCCACCACTCAACGGATGACTTAGCCAACTTTCCAGCTGTGACATTCCGACTGGTCCGGGGGATGCACGCGGAGGGAGCGCGTGTACTGGTGCACGTTTGTGTCTAGCCCTTCAGGGCTCATGGAAGGTAGAAGAGTTCTGGGTGCAGGAACAGCTCCAGGCTGGCCACACATCGGTTGAGTAGGTCAGTGGCTTTAAGGGAAATCTTCGAGGTGCCCTGGTGTTCGTGCTTTTCTTTTAAACGTTATGCCGCGAGCATTACCAGCAGCGGAATGAGGAGCAGCCGTGGCTGCCCGGGAAGGAGGCCAGGCCGGCCAGGTTTCCTTCTTTGGCAGCAAGGGTCGTGCGTGGCGCTGTAAACCGGGAAGGGAGGCGGGCGATGCTGCGGGCTGGGCCCTGGGCCCCGCCGCCGGTGTGGTGGGCAGCTCTGGGCCTCCTTCCCGGGTCCCAGGCCATCTTCTGTGAAGCTCAGGATGGGGATTTTTGCTCCTGGCGGTGAGATGCCTCCTAGGAATTCCCTGGGTGGTTCGGACGCTGTGTGGGACTTGCAGAGCCGAGGGTGGGGGAAGCTCTCCTCTGCCCACCTCGGGCCGGCCCGAGAGAGAAGAGCGTTCTCCACCACGCCCGCGTGCGTCCTGGAAGCTTGGAGCTGGGGACACCTCTTGGGCTATGGGTCAGCATTTTCTTCCGGTAGGTTCCAGAACCCGCTAGGATTCGATGTTTTGGACAGCTGAGGAGCGGGTTGTGCGTCTCTGCCGGCCTCTGTCTGTCTCTGTCAACACGCCTGTGCTTGAAGAAACGTTCTTCAGACGTAAAGGGCATCTTCCGATCTTCGAGGGCAGCGCGGGGAGATGGCCACAAGGGGACCTTACCCAGCTGGCTTCGCTGGCGCCGGGTGATGTGTGGATGCGTGTGGATGCGTGTGGACGCGTGTGGACGCGTGTGGATGGTGAACAATGGCGCACTTGGCGCAGGAGACTGGGGGGTGGAACTTGATCCAGGAAGCCAGCAGAGATAGCTAATGAATAACACAGCTCTTCAGACGCGCAGGGAGGTCCAGGTGCTCGCTGTTGCCAGGCGACCCGGCTCCACACACCGAGCACGGAGACTCGGGGCGGGCAAAGGCGGGCCCCGGAGGGCAGGGTTAGCCCTGGGTGCTGGACGCGCGGGCCGGACGGCATCTCTGCGCGGGCCGGCCTCTCCTCGCGTCTGCGTCCTCCGCTGTGGCTCCGTCTTTCTGTCCGGGTCCTTCATCGTTCAGGAAGCGGGGTGTGCTGGGGGGTGGGATCTGCAGGCCCAACTTAGAAACGCATCCTCAGGCTTGAGGGGTGGGGGACCGCCCGCCTCTCTGGCTGTCCCGTGGGAGAGAGGCACGTGGAGAGGTTGTGACCTTCTGAGAGGAGAGGACGATGGCCGGGGACCACCCACCCTGCCGCAGCCCAGCAGCCTGGAAAACCAGGCCCCCCACCCTCCAACTGTCACTTGCCATCTGAGACCCCCAGCCGGACCATACTTCCAAAACCAGACCTCCACCTCGCATGGATGGCGCCCCTGTGGACTCCCTCCTGGCTTTCCAGAGGGTTCCACGGTACCAAATGTGAGGAAAAGCCCCGGCACGGCGGCTCACACACATGGACTCACAGGCCAGCGCTGGGACAGACGGACACCGGGACCCCCACTCACTTCCGGGTCACATGGCATCTTAGGGTGTGTCTCTCCTTCACAACAGCAAGATAAGAAGCGTGATCAAAGACAAGAGCAAAAACAGCGCCGCTGTCCTCAGAGACGCAGAGGTGCCCCACGTGGATTAGAACGTGGCCAAGGGTTTGCTTGAGGCTCTTCCTGTCCTGGCCAACGGTGACAAGCTTCAGCCACACGCCACGAGTCCTTTTTCGTGTCCAGCAATTGTCCAGATTTGGCCTAGTGGTGAATAATGCCAAGCTTTATTGGGGGTCGGGAAGCAGGATGAACATGGGTGAAAAGCAGCTTTTCCTGAAGACGGGGCAGTTCGAATTCACCCGTCACATAAGCATCGCATCGTCCAGACCGGAGAGGACGGAGTGACTCACTTCAGCGAATCCCAGCGGCTCACTCCCCACCTGACTCTCAGCTCAGACGCTGGCCTTTTCTATTCAATGACACTTTCTTATCTATTATTTCTGTCCCGACCTGATATCGAGCTAGGCCGTCATCTCAGAACACAAATCAAAACACATCACCCGCAAATAAAACCACAGTGCTACTCCAACAGCACCAATCTGCCTCTCCTAGGTATGTCCCTCCGCTCGTTTGTAAGACTGCATTTTCAATAGGCAAACACAGGCCAACCGATACAAGGTGTTCAACTTATTTATCAGTGAAGGGATGCCATGTTGGTTGTCCACCTTCACGCCCGGCCTCATCGAACCACAAACACGAACTCACTGTCCACGTTAACAGATCGAACAAATGTAACAAAAAAGAAAAAGAAGAAAAAAAGAATTCTATCGCTCCTATAAACATATGCGGTACCAAAGGAAAACAATCACCTGCCTTCGTTAATGGACAAATACTGTAGAAAGTAACTAGTGTGGGTCCAGGAAAACTATTCAAGAAGATAAATACAACACAAGCGTGGTGACTTACACGGATGCCGGATGGTACTGTTAAAAGTATGTTCTGTTCATGATTTCTTCTCAGGAAGTTTCCCTATACAGTTGCTTTAGCGCTGTACAAATCGCCTTAAATTTTCACTACAAATTTCGCTACAGTCGAAGGAACAATTAATTTTGGTACAGAAACTCATATCAAGTTATAATAATTTCAGCCTCTCTTTTGTAACTGCTGTGTTTTTTTTTCTCCTATGGCTTTAAAGCTAATTCAGGGCGCATTATATACAAAATTAAATCTTACTTTTATAGCTACACCCTTGGGGTTCAATGAAAAGGCTTTATGAGCTAGAAATTAAAAGTACTGGTTGAAAATACTATTACATTACACCAGCTATTATTAAGGCAATTTACAAAGTTGGTTCGAAAACTATGTATGTTTTTTTTTTTTTTTTTTTTCCCTACTGTTACTCCTCATCTATTCAGTAAAGCCCGTGGGACCGTTCGGTCTATAATTTGGCAAATAAAATCAATTGAAAAGTAAACAACAAGTCAATGACATTTATCACAAAAAGAAAATTACACCGTACTAGCAGCAACATTTATTTAACCCCAGTATTGTTATGAATTAACGCAGCTCTGTTTGAGTTGTTCTGAGGGCTCCAGAGAGACCCTCGGTCGGTGCTGAATTGAGTGTTTTCAATCCGACAGTTTCCTCTCTCTGAAAGAGGAGGAAAAAGGGACAGCATTCGAGAGGGCAGTTTCTATTCTTGAAGCCCGCGTGCGCGTTCCCCGAACACGCTGCCTTGTGTAGCTAAAACAGATCCTGAAACCGACGGAGAAGTTGAGGCCAGGCGGGATGTGAATGCCTTTCTCCCTTCCCACATTTTTAACCCCGTAGTGATGTTTAAAATCGCTATAACGTATGCGTGCGTATGCAAAAACACGCCTGTATTACAGGGCTTTCATTTCATACGCTGAGGTGATTGATGGCTTTTGCATACGGCTTCATAAATCTTTACGGAGCGGGCTTTTTGTTTAGTTTTGTTTTTACAGAAGAAGCTGGGGGACGCTCCACGTTTCGGTGGGATGCGGCATTACTGCTGCCTCACGAAAACGCCCCTCAGCAGAGAGACGTCTCTGCCTAGCCCCGGCCCCGAATGGCCTTTATTCAAGATTTCTGTGGAGAGAAAAACGTCACTGTCAGGTTGTTTTAAACTTTAATGTTGGGATTCGGTGGTAGATGACGAAGACCAAGTTCTTACCAGCTAGTGTCTGGCCAGGGTGGAGGGGCCCAAGGTGGTCTCTCTCTGGGTCAGAGCCCGGCCGTAGCCCGGCCTGGCCCTGGAACAGCAAACCCAGAGTCCGGGAGCCCCCGACACAGGTGACCCAGCCACGCTTGAGACCACGGAGCCTGGTGCACTGCTTCTGAGCTCCCCGAGAGAGAATGGGCGGATTCCCAGGCGCGGTGTCCCAGAGCGGCTCCTGAGAGCTGGAGGGTAGCTATTCGTTCACGTTTCTGGTCCCGTGAATGGTTGGAGCAGAAGAACTGTCCAGGGACCAAGGCTGACATCCGCCCGCCCATTCAGCAAGTCCAGATTCCAGAGAGATGGGCGGATTAGACTCAGAGGTGGCTGGTATTAGGCCAGCCCAGGGTGAAGAGGTGCTTGACAAGCTAGACAACATGGATGAGTCAGGCAGGTGCATCCCCAGCCCAGATTTCAGGTGACTTTGCCCAACTTGACCCGTTCCTAATCGGTGTAACTCTCAGCGAGTGTAAGATGAGCATAGAAAAGGATGCAGACGTCTCAGGCTCAATGACCAAGTCTGCATGCCGAGACAACTTCACTTCGTTTAGAATAGAAAGAGGAGAAACATTCGCAGTTCTTCACTCGGAAAAGGCCGAAGTCATTTTCCTGACTGGGTTCCCTATTCATAACTCCAGCAAAGAACTAATGTACCTAATTCGATTTCAGGAGAAGTAATTCAATTTTATGATGTCTCCAAGAATTAAATTTATCAAGGCCCATAAATTATGAGAGTGGAATAAAGCATATTAATATGTAAAATTAATGTTTTTAACTACAATGGTCTGTGGAAGAGGGTGGTTACATTTTTCTTTTTGGAAAAAAATAATTTTGCTCAGAAAATACCATTTTATAATTTTGTAATACAACATTATATTGTCTGTCATTGAAGGATGGAAATTTGGATGCGACCATGGGGCAGTTCAACGTGATGTTAATAATGCATACTATTTATTTCAAATGCTCTGGCTGTCTGAAGTCATAGAGCCATTCATTTGAAGCCATTAACCCGGGAATTTCTTTGCTCTCAAGAAATAGGGCTAAAGATCAAATATCTCTACTTACAATGAAAAAGATAGCCATAGAACAATTATTGTAGCCCTAAACAATTAGTTCAGATGCTTTTCTGGTCTCTAAATGAACGATCTTAAAAAAATAACTAATAAGTACATGGGAGGGGAAGACTATATTACTTAGGAATTTTATTAGGCTGTCAATTTAGATACTCATTCCTCAGGCAAAGTGCAACTTCACATTTAAATAAATGTATATTAAACACTTTAAATTGATAGCATCGGCGCCTCCCTGGGGTCTGAATCATTTAGAGTTTTCTAGTATACTGTCGGAAAGTACATTATATTACATTAATCTAGTGTATTAACATCTTTGATTATGCATTCGCCGTCGAGAGGTAGGAGGGTGTGTGGTGTGTTTAAGAAGTTCAGCGCGCACAGGCAGAATCATAAAATCGGCTAATTATTAAAGCCACAAACCCGTCGAATCTGCGTCCCTAGGTGTTTGTTAACATACAGAGCTCTAGCTCACGACCACGCGACTGCACAGAGGGTCACCGTCAGGATGCGTGCGGTCTCCTTGCGTCTTTCTTCCTGTCAGGATGCAGACTCGCTTATGCTAACCTTGAAAGTTCAAATGAGAGCTTCCGCCTGAAACGCTGCTCCTCAGGGCTGAGATTCTAAAAACCTCACATCACAGCGAGCTGCCTCGTTATGTCAGAGTCTGTCTGACATTATTTTAAATCGATAAGAACAATTCAGCAACAAATTCTTCCTGGGGTGTAGGGATACGCTTAAAAAAAACTTAATAATGGTGAGATCTTTACTGCGAGACAGAACACAGCTCAGTCTTGCTACCTGATTACAAACAAATAAAGGAATAACATTTATTTATTTAGGGTTTTGATTTATTTTCCATTTGTGGGGTACCAAGGAATCGAACCCAGGGCCTCATGCAAGCTAGGCAAGCACTCTACCACGGAGCCACCTTCCCAGCCGACAGTATAACTTTCTAACCAGAAGTGAACTGTTTCATTTTAATTTTTGTGTTTGAAGAACGATGAAAACAACACTGTATGTTTAACATGTAAGTAAATGATTTTCCTGCTTCACCTTTTCAAAATTTGGGAAGAACGAATTTCTAAAAAAAAAAAAAAAAACGTTTTGGCAAGGATTTATTCTAATATACTTGGGCGAAGGAAGGGAAGAGAGAGAAACATTTTCAGATCTTGGTGCAGAGATACGCAGGGTTTTTGAAATGGATTTGAAAGCATTCATTTAGTATGTAGTGAGGGAACTGGCAATCATTTATGTATTCGTTTGGTGCTAGATTCAAGGGCCAGGAGTAAACACAGGTCAGATAACATTTTCATTATTCACTGAGTTAAAGTCCACCTCTTATTTCTTCTAGACCATTTCACCCTTGCAAATATATCAGGACTCCTTCATGACTCAAGTCCTTCGTTAACTGAATAAATGTATCCAAGTGGTTTGTTTGTTTGTTTGTTTTTAATTTAAAACATATCATGAATTCCAATTATTTTATAAAATGTTAGCCATATCAGATTGGAACTTTGAATAACCACTTGTGGAAAATTTTCCCCACCTGCTGTCATGTGCTAATTTTTTTAAACTTTCATCTATTTGCAGAAACGAAAAGAAAATAAAAGAAATCGGTATTGTCTTGTGCTGTTTTATCCTCAAAGCGAAAGCATTTGCAAGAAAATTATAGGTCCCTGGTGCTGAGCTTCTTTGCATATTAATTTTGTTAGCCTTACCTCCTGTGGTCTCAGTTCTAGAAGGCCCGTTAGATAATACAGAAGATAAAATTTTCCCCTTGTATCTTTGAGCTAGTAGAAAATACACCGCCTTCTCTTAAAACTAAAATTTGCAGTAGGAGTCACGCATATTTCCCTTATTGCACAAATAGAGATTGATGTCATTAGACATGTTAAGGACCGTAATAGTCAATATTAGTTATATTCCTGGAACCTAACTTCCTGATAATACACATTAATGCAAAGTAAATAGAAATGTCACACAGCGTTCCTAACTGGTGAATGCAGTCCTAGGAAATGTGAACTTTGAATAAAAGTGTGGAAATCATGAAAATTACTTTTCTTGCCTCCGCTCTCTGTGTTACAGTTCACACAGGTTAGGAAAGCAAATCACTCAGGGGTATCTTGGAGTTAGAATGATATAAAAATAAGTTCTTATTTATTTATTTATTTGTGTGCTAGTCCTGGGGCTTGAACTTGGGGCCTGGGCTCTGTCCCTGAGATTTTGTGCTCAAGGCTGATGCTCTACCATGTGAGCCACAGCTCTACTTCTGGCTTTTTTTTTTTTTCTTTTTCGTAATTTTAGTTAAGTCTCACAGACTTTGCTTCTTGGGCCGGTTTTGAATTGTTATCCTCAGATCAGGCATGTGCCAGCAGTACACTGTAACTGCAAAGACAGAATATATAAAAAGATAGACTATTTATACATTTTGTTCATACATATGAGTATATATCATAAGTATATATATATATAATGCATCTATCTTATGTATATCATATATTTCCTCTATCTTCCATTTCTCTGTATATATTTACTGTACCAGGAATCACTGAGCAGGTATTGTACTCGATCTATGCTCCCAGATCTTTTCTTCTTGCTTTTACTTTGATTTTGAGATGGTATCTCACTAATGTTGCCCAGCTGGCTTTGAACTTGAGATCTTTCTGCTTTGTGGGACCATAAGCAAGTGCAACTACCCTTGGATTAAAGATAACATTACACTGAAATAAATATTAAGGTGGATTTTACAGTATAGGAAATCACATTTCAAAAACCCAGCAAGTATTTTTTTTTTTGATGGAAATCAGGACATTTCTGCTTCCAGCTCTAAAACAAATGCTCTTTTCAGCTACAGAGATAAGCCAAAACAGAACACAGAATTGTTTAAGACCAATTAGTTTGTCGTATCAACTTGTAAGAAAACTTATGGGCCAAATACTGGAAGATTGGGACCTACTATTTATTTTTTTGTCTAAACTTTTAATACATTTTGTTTTCCTGCTATCAAAATGTGCAGTTTTCTATTAAAAAGTGCACCGATATTACAATTATAATAGCAGTTTAATAATACATTCCTCTATGCTCTCTAATTTTATTGCTTTGTTTATATAACTATTGAAGAAAACATTATTGAGAAAAATTATTTTACCCTTTCTATATCTGATCAAAGCATAGAAGTCTGCAAGCAGGGCCAAATTATTGGAAAACTCATAAGAGCATTGTGCAAGTCCACAAACTTTCTGACTGGCATATATATATATATATATATATATATATATATATATATATATATATAATTTATTTATTTATTTATTTTTGTGCAGGTTGTAGGGCTTGAACTCAGGGCCTGGGCACTGTGCCTGGGCTTTTATGCTCAAGGCTAATGTTTTACCTCTTGAGCCACAGCTCCACATCCAGCTTCTTTTCTAGTGTTTTATTGAAGATAAGAGTCTCAGGGACTTTGCTGCCTGGGCTGGCTTTGAGCCGTGATCCTCAGATCTCAGCCTCCTGAGTAACTAGGATGACAGGCGTGAGCCACCGGCGCCCAACTTCTCATCATCTTATTTTACAATAATAATAATATTAATTTTTAAAGTGTTTCTGATGCATAGAAAGATAGACCGGGCACATCTATGTCCTCCACATTTTAAGGACGGGCTGTCTCCACACACACATACACACACACACACACACACACACACACACACACACACACACCCCTCAGATTTAATGAAGTCATTTGCCACAACCAAGCTATGGCCCTGCGGGCTTCGTGTGTGTGTGTGAGTGTGTGTGGTGTGTGTGGTGTGTGTGTGTGTGTGTGTGGTGTGTGTGTGTGAGTGTGATCTGTACAGAAGGACACACTGCCTGACAGAAGGGGAGGAAGTTGCCGGACAAGCCAAGTTCCCCCCCCCAGCCCCCTCCGTGGGCGGCCCGGGGATGGAGTTCTCATCAGCCAGGCGCCGTCCAGATGGGCCTTTGAAGGCTCACGCTGCGTCCGGCCCCGCTGACCCGTCCCGCACCCAGCCCGGGGGAGTGGAAGCTGGGCGGGGGCTCGGGCCGCCCCCTTTGCCCCTCTCCCCACGCCGTGTTTTTCTTAGCCCTTTCCTCGACCTGCTTCTCCAGATGCGAGAACCCTGTGTCCGCACGGGTCTTAAAAAACATCTGCATCTTCTGTCTAGCCGCCACCCGAGGCCTCCCAGGCCCGGGGGTGGGTCGCCGCGGCCTCAGGTGTCACCCACATCTTTGTCAACCTCTGGCGGAAGACACAGCCACATTCCAAGGCCCCAGCCTTCACCAGGCACAAGGCGTGAGTCCCAACGAGACAGAACCTCTGTGTGTTGGTTTGTTTGTTTGGGGGGGAAGGAGTCTCACTCTGTAACCTTGAACTCATGATCTCCCTGCTCCGATCCCTTGAGTGCTTGCATTACAGATGGGTGCCACTATACCCGGCTACACTTTTAAGAAGTGTTTTATTCACCTGGTATTTATTGATCTATTTTATCTCCAGTACAATGATAAGCAGATATATTTCCCAGTAACTAGTCATTGCATGAATGAATGAATGAATGAATGAATGCTGATATGATTCTCACTAGGAGGCAGGGGAATCGATTTAGATCACTGATATAAAGTAATTTGCCCACCCAATAACTGGACACATTAGGATATTATGTCCTTTTCCCTTCTAGTAACTTTTAATATTTATCATTTGAAAGAATTTCCCACCAATTACGAGAAATGATTCCTCCTCCTCCTTCTCCTCTTTCTCCTCCTTCTTCACTGGTTCTGGGGCTGGAACTCAGGGCCTGGGTGCTGTCCCTAGGTGCTAACTCCTTTGATCCACAGCTCCACTTCATTCTTTACGAAGGTTCATTGGAGATAAGAGTCTCCTAGACTTTTCCGTTCAGGGCTGGCTTCAAACCCTGATTCTGAAATCTCAGCTTCCAACGTGGCTAGGATTGTAGGCGTGAGATACTGGCACTCCAGCTAACATCTTCTTCTTATAAAATACGGTGTTCAGAACTAAAGTCAGCTCCACAGCAGTAGAATAACCAGAGGCCATAGTGACTAGGTTGGATTTTTTTTTTTTAATTCTAAATAAACACCGTCGCTTCAATGTTTGATAAGAAGGATCTTCAATGACACCAGTTGTGGCATTGGTATTGAAAGCGCAACTGATTCCTTGCAGAAAACAGCATGGTGTACTGACCGTGCCCGCCGAGTTAGCAGGGTTGTACACCGATTTTTCCTTTCACGCATCCCTGTGTGGTGTGAGACTTAACACACCTGGCAGGCGTGACGGAGAACATTGCTATTTACAAAGAGAAAAGAAGGTAATGCGAGTTCCCGCTGTTGGGTGCATTTGACGGTTCCAAGGTGTGTCAAGGGTCACCTGTGCTGTCCAGCCCTGAGGGCAGGCATGAGCTCCCAGAGACCCGGGGCTCCCCAAGCCCAGCTCGGGTCTGAGTTAGGGAGCTGGTGTGTGTGTGTGTGTGTGTGTGTGTGTGTGTGTGTGTGCGTGCGCAGGTGCACGCGCATTGAATTTGTTAACTTAAGGGTGAGACTCGGAGGCCCGGGATGTCTCTACAGCCTTCGATTCATTCATAGGCACAGTGAGTAGGTATGACCTCATTTATGTACTGATCCCCCTCTCAGCGTCCGAGATTTCGATCTCAGTGCACCGCCCGGCGCCTCTCACGATGTGCCGATCTGCAAAGATGTCACCGGCGGCGTGTGCAGATACTGCCAAGCAGATTAAAAAAGGTCCCAACCACAAAACGCCCCAACCTCAGGAAACCTTCCCGCACAACAGACTTGTTTTCTGACCTTCCCTGCCTGGGACGGGGGTGGGGGGTGGGTGGGGATGGGGGGGTAGAGAACAGGGCCATCCACCCGGCTCTGGTGGACAAGGCCCCAGGACCGGCACCAAAGAGAAAATGAAACTAGCACTGCTCTCCTTTTGTTCTATACTTACATTTTTGACAGTTAAATATGTCTAAAAAAAATCTCGTGATTCCTAAGACTTCCAATGTCTTGAGAATGGAGATCATTTGCACCTGTCATACAGAAACTGAAGTGTACTTAAAGTGACTTAAGGAAAATCACACATAGCCGTTTGACTTAGTGTTCACAAGCACCTATCTGTGCAGTTAAAAAATTCAAATGTAATGATTTAATGCTGTGTTTCCAATTCTCAACATATTTATATTTGGTTATATTCTCTTGGCTTTTTAGTCAAACGTTTGGTGATGTGTTAGATAACATTAACTTTTGGCTATCTTGAATTACATTTCTGTTTTTAAAACAACACCCGAGGGATATTTTGCTACAACATATTACATTTCAATTAAGAGGGTTTTCCCGTAATTGTCTTGTGTATTTTATGTCAACTGTCGAATAAATAAATATCTTAATCTCTTCCCTGAAAGCAATTAAACTAATATTGTGATATTTTTATATGAGAATGTCCTCATTTCAACTAATTATGATTTATTGGATGGATCTTCACATACAATGATTCTGTCTCCTGTTCTTTAACGTGTTAATTCAACATAGCCAAAGCCTGTCATCGTGACACAAGTTAAGTGATAGTGTTTCATTTTATTTTTCATGTCGCAAAATCGCTCCCTCTTGTGAAAGCATAAGTGAATTTTTCATTTGATAAAAAAAATGTCAAGTGCATGTTAGCCGGATCTTTTTAATATTGTCATTTTTTAGGATTAACACAATGTCCACTGCAATCATTTCTCTCAGTATTCTTATTTTAGTTCCACTCCCACCAAAACATAATTTAAACAAATTAGAACCCTGCCTTTTAAGATCAACTACCATCGTATGTGGTTTGCTATTAATTCTGAGAATTGTCCGGAGCCATTAGGAGAGCAAAAGCTTATGCAGCTGAGCAAATAAATATTACATATGGGTGTGGAAAATACTGGTAAAATGACACAAAGCACACAGCACAAGATCGATGGATGAGTGACTGTCTCATCAGATACATATATATATGCATATATATATATATATATATTTAGGCAGCCTTTATGTGAATACAATGGCTTCAATATCCAACATTTTAAATGATGCTTGAAATATCACTCACTTGACTTGGATGTCACACACAATTAAATCCAACCCATCTTCCCCCGGTTAATAACAGCAATCTCACCAAGTCTAGTGCCTAATTAATACCAGCTATTTGTCACAAAGAGGTGACACATGTCTATGAGCGAGCCTGAAATATGGTTTTGTGCTGAAGGGCCTCTCCAGCCAGCCCTGCCACCGAGAATCTGTCTCACGTGACAACGGCTTTCAGGATTTCCAAAGCCCCCGAGTGGATGGCGTTCATGCTGGGGCTTTCACAGCCCAGGCCCGGTCAGGCCACGGAGACGTGAGGTCATCAGAAAGAGTCCCGGCTCCCGTGGCCGGGTTGGGCCTGGTGGACAGCTTCCATCCATCCCTGTGGGAATTTACCTTGCCTGACCGGGTTAAGCCACGTAGCAATCACTCAGTTTCTGATTTTTGTCAGCAAAGCATTTTCGTCACAGAGTTATCCTTTCCCGACAATAACTATCCACAGAAATATAATGGTATCTATGGCTGGGGGCTGGTGGCTACACCTGTCATCCTAGCTACTCAGGAGGCTGAGATCTGAGGATCTCAGTTCAAAGCCAGCCAGGGCAGGAAAGGCTGTGAGACTCCTACCTTTAACTCAGCAGTAAAAAGTTGACAGTGGAGCTGTGGTTTCAAGTGATAGAGCGCTAACCTTGAGCAAAAATAAAATGAAATAAGCTCAGGGACAGCACCCAGACTCTGAGTTCAAGTCCCAGGACTGGTGCAAACGTGGAAGGAAGGAAGGAAAAAAGAAAGGAAGGGAGGGAGGGAAGGAGAAGGGAGGAAAAGAAGGAAGAAAGGAAGGAAGGAAGGAAGGAAGGAAGGGAAGGAGGGAGGGAGAGAGGGAGGGTGGGAAGG
>NW_012267340.1:1631424-1638717 GCF_000151885.1 Dipodomys ordii
GAGGGAGGGAGGGAGGAAGGAAGGAAGGAAGGAAGGAAGGAAGGAAGGAAGGAAGGAAGGAAGGAAGGAAGGAAGGAAGGAAGGAAGGCAGGAAGGCAGGAAGGAAGGCAGGCAGGGAGGGAGGGAGAGATGGAGGGTAGGTGGGAGGGAGGGAAGGAAGGAGGAAGGAAGGAAGGAAGGAAGGAAGGAAGGAAGGAAGGAAGGAAGGAAGGAAGGAAGGAGATGAGCCTGGAGCAGTTCCCCGGTTCACGCTTCCCTGCAGCTTGCCGTGGTGTCTTCACGGCTCTGCGCTCCCAGTTGTACCTCCACGCTCCACAGCTCTTCTTCCTTCCCCGTTTCCTCTCGAGGGGATGAAACCCAAGGCTCACTTTGGATTTTTGTCCATATCATGTTTGCCTCTCATTGCCATCAACGGGGGAAAGAACCAACTGGAGTGGAAGAAGAGAGACGTGTTACAGGGCTGTAAGACAGCGGCCACTGAGAAAATGGAGATGTTTCCAGAGGACCAAGGGACTTGGCTTCCCTCGGTGGTTGGAAGGCCCGGAAAGAGCCACTTAGCAAGAGAGCTCGGTGCAAGTGGACACCAAACAGCCATCTCTGTGGCTTATCGGGGACCAGGCTGAGACTGAAGGAGGCCTCTTCAGAGATAGACCACTAAACACAAAGCTGGGTGGTCTCGATTTTCCTGCTGCCTTCGTAGGGTGGGAGCCAAACGCCTCCCCCAGTGGGAGGCGTGGGTCTGTCGCCGTCTTTCACTGAACTTCCGTGTCTAATATTCTGTTAAATGTTCCCGAGCGCCTAGACAGGTGACAATGTGGAAAAGCGAGGGACATCGGTGCGTGTGGTGGCGAGAAGTCCTCTCCTTTCCCGAGGTCACACGGGACTGCAGAACAAACAGGTGGTAGACTGCAGCCTCCCAGACACACAGCGCACGGCAGAGACAGACGCTCGGCTCACCACAGCCCTGCGCCCGCTCGAGGACGGGGCCGAATTCACACAGAAGGAGACCCTGGGCCCTCAGAATCCCATAGGAACCTGAGGTCAGCCAGGCCTGACCATCTACAGAGGGAGGAAGAAGATCCCCTCCGCTCCCAGATCTCTTCATTTATAAATGTGCATTTGGGGATCAAGCTTTCCTTGAATGTCAAGCTTCCAGTGAGGTTCACCTATGAGTATTCAAAAGTAAATATACTTAGCATTCACCGTGAGTGCCACACACCGGCGACTATCTACCAAGCTGAAGGGATGAAGTCTCGGGCTGAGAGTTTGCAGGTGACTGGTTGTATTTTCTGCAGGTGGCATTCTGGTTGTTGTTGGTCGTGGGGCTTGAACTCAATGCCTCAGCCCCGTCGCTGAGCTCTTTGGCTCAAGGCTAGCGCTCTATCACTTTGAGCTGCAGCTCCACTTCCAGTTTTTGAGTGGATCATTGGAGATGATCCGCTCAAACCACCATCCTCAGACCTCAGCCTCCTGAGTAGCTAGGATGACAGGCGTGAGCCGCTCCCCCCCCCCCCCAGTGCCCAGCATTTTGCCACATGTCCGGCTTGGTTGCTGGCATCCTGGGAATGATTTCCGGCTTTCCCACCAGATGGTGGGTTTTCAGTCACAGCATCCCAAGGAAAAGAAATGGGATGAAAATGGTGGAGACATAACTTGATTTTCCTAGCCCAGAGTGGACTGTCATCAGAGCCAGCCACACCTACTTAAATTTCTCAGGGGGAGCTTCAAAATATGGCCTTTTGGTCAGGACGGGAATGCGTATTAATTTCTCATAGATTTTTTTTTTTTTTTGCCCATGTGGCCAGTCACTGGATTCTTATGCCGCCTTTGGTCTGGACGCTTTCCTAGAGCTTGATGACATATCTGTGGCTTGGCTTTGTGACCTTCAGCTGACATTGTTTGGGAAGCCCTGAATTTTCTGAGCCACGCTTTATCAAATACAATTTATAGGACTTCCTTTCTCCTTCCTGGACTTTTTTATTTTCTATGTTAAAAAAAATTCTTAGACACCTCTCTAAATTGTAGTTATATACGGAAGACTGTTCATAAAGTTCCAGTGTGTGGGAGCCAGATCCTGAGCCTGCCTGTGTTTATCAATCCGCATCATTTCTATGTGGAGTGCTGAGTGTGTAACATTTATCTAGCGCTCCCTGGCTGCTTTCTTATGAGTTTACGTTGATTCCCGAGTTTCACGGGATGACAGAAAACAGTCTGTCCACCACAGCAGGTCCGCTTGCTCTCCATCACTTGTATTAAAAATCCTAAGTGCATTTCGTTTGCAATTATGTCAGGTAACAAACTTTGACTAATAGGCTGAGTCAGGATAGCTATCATTCTTGGCCAAGCCCTGAGCTCTTCTTAATCTATGTTTTAATTAAAATTTCACAGTGTGACAACTTCGCGCCGCGTTGTATTTCCAGAAAGGCTGCTGTTTGATATCCAGTGTTATTATGTCTATTTGTTTACTAGGGAAGAAGTTTGTACTTTGTCTTTTTCACATGCGTTTTACAGTTTACTGTCTCAAGATAAAGAACCCAAATTTCCAAACATATGCTTTGAAACAACACACAGTTGATTCAATCAGGCTTAGTAGATACAAAATTTTCTTAACTTGTTGGTGTCTTGAAGGTACTCAATGAATGTAGAACGCTTGTGGAGAGTTTAAAAATCCCCGGTGCCGGTGGCTCACGCCTGTCATCCCAGCTACTCAGGAGGCTGAGATCTGAGGATCGCGGTTCAAAGCCAGCCTGGCCAGGAAAGTCCCTGAGACTCTTATCTCCCATGAACCACCAGAGAACCAGAAATGGCGCTGTGGCTCAAGTGGTAGAGCGCTAGCTTTGAGCTGAAAAGTTGAGGGACAGCGCCCAGGCCCAGAGTTCAAGACTTACAATGACCGTTCCCCCCCAAATCTCGTTATTCTAAAAGCCGATGAAACCCAAAGTCGGTGAAGAGGGGAGCCGGGGCCTGGTTTGTTGCAGACCATGTGGTTCAAGCAACCTACGCACCACACAGAAGATGGTCCAGCGGGGAAGAGGTGGCTGTAGAAATGGATTAGGACTGGAGACTCAGCCAGCCGGAAGGCGGGCCCGGGGCAGGGCAGAGCACGAGAGTCAGATTGCGTGCTCAAAGTCAGGCTGGTCGAGGGGCCACGGCCAGGTGTGTAAGCTCCTCTCCAGAGCCCGGAGGTCAGCGCCGGGAGGAGTCCAGCCAGGGGAGGCCGACCCCAGCTGGGAGGTGACGCTGGGGTTCCTAACATCTGGTGACCCCTGGCTCACAGGTCAAGCCTGCCCGCCGCCCGAGGGTGCTCGGGACATGGGACATGACTCTGATTTCGTCGTGTGTTTGTACAGTGGAAGGCGTGGAGGATGGCATGCTTGTGCAGTCTGTTCTAGGAATGTCATTTTCCCCAAACTAAAGGGCAGGCTTCCGAGTAACTGAGAGCCGGGCCCAGATTCCCGGAGCCGGAGAAAGAAAGGCATGTGCAGCGCGCATCCCGGGGATGGCCCGGGCCTTTGGAAGGGAGAGGGGCAGGGAGCACTCCTGATTCTTATGCAAGCCACACAGGGCCTCGCTCATGGATCCACGGCTGGTGTCTGCGGTTTGACAAGCTCGAAGCAGTGACCCTGTCTGTGAGGTACCGGATGACCTCTGCACCTGCACCGAGTTTGCCCCACATCCAGTCTCTTTAACCACCGGTGCCCGAGCCTTCTCTTAGGAGGTTGTGTAACCGCATTCCACACCCATGTGCCCATTCTGTTACCGCAGGGTGGTGTTCTGCTCCAAGGCTTCTACGCGATTTCCCCGATTTCCCCGTCACATCCCATTCAGCCTAAGGCCCAGCAGGCAAGGCATGCAGCTACCACAGACCTTCCTTAAGAAACTTCGAATAGAGCTTTCCTCTTCCTTACAGTTAAATGTTCTAGCGCCCCAGAGTCTGTAAGGAATCCAAATTACCTCCTAAACAGCAAAGGGGGGGGGCGGGGGGTGTCCATCTGTGATTGCAGGCCACATCATGTGATCGGCCACAGCAACACAGCCATAAAACCGCTACTACCGCTGGACAAGACAGACCGACAGCCGGCAAAGCATGGGCGTCCTCTGCGCGGCGCCCGCTAAATTTGTCTCAATTTTTCTAATTTTTTTTTTTAAAGGCTTTGGTTTGAAATAAAAGCGAAGGGAGGCTCGGTTAAATATTAAACTCTAGGAGATTAAAAGTATAATCTCCTTTCCTCCTCTCGATTCTTTTTCCATCCCAGCGTCTGGCAGGCCGCAGTCTCAGAGCTCGCCATCCTGTTGTTTATTATTATTATTTTTCCAAATTAAAAACGCTGCGACCACCGCAGCATTTTCGCACGGCATGAATATTTTATCGCACGTTGGGAAAGAATGATGGCCGGGCCCTTCACACGCTCAATTTTTCATTTAAATATTTTACAAGGAGAAGCCTCCCGAGATCTGTCTTCCTCGGGTGGGCGCCCCGGAAGGGAGATGCAGCATGGATCGTTCTTTCCCCGGCAGTGCATTTGAATTTCATAGCACGGAGAGGCAGAGAATGGCTTTCTGGGGTCACCTCTCCAACTCTGGGGTTTTGCTTCCTCCGTGCAGATTTTTTAAAAAAAAGAAAAAAGAAGGCGCCTCGGGGCTCCATGCCCTGCAGACAGAGTGTGAACAAGCCGCAGTGGACCACGCCCCAGGGAGGTGAATCGCGCGTCCTAAGCAGAGGAAGTTTGCACCTCTGGTACCATGAGCCAGTCCACGCCTGCCACTTCCCCAGACTTTCCAACCGCACCAGCCAGCGTCATTAACTTGGCACCATGACATCTGCCTTTACCTTTCTCTTCTTCCAAACTACCAATGTTGGAGGGGTGTTTCCTGGACTTCCAGTGGAATAGCAGCGTGCCCAGCTATTGGAAAGGCGGTAGTACTGGTGACGGATCCAATCAAAAGGGCTTAAAAAAAACACACACATTCTTTTCCAGGGAGGGGAAAGAACTGATTTCAGGTAAACTTGAAGGTTTATGATCGATACTTTGGAATTGTAGATCTGAAATAGCCAGGCTTTGCAGGGTTTAAAAGCAGACAGGAGAGGAAAGAGGTTCAAAAGAACACTGAGTTTAAATTGGACAGAAGAGTAATTTAAAATATTAGCTAGGTGCAGTGGTCCTCCAATCTCAGCTCCGTGGGAGATGGAGATTCGGTGGATTGATGCTAGCCACGGAAAAATTAGTAAACTCCCTCTCAGAAAACAAGTTGGGTGTGGTGCTATATGCCTGTAATCCTATTTAGGAAGCTGTAGGTAAGGGGATCGTGCAGAGAGGCTAGCCCTGGACAAAAAACGAGACCCTTTATTTGTATTACTCTAAAATAAGACAGCCCTGACAATCAAGGAGTAGATTAAAAAAATGTGGCATCTATACACAATGGAATTCTACACAGACGTTAGAACAATATTATGTCATCTACCGGGAAATGGATGGACCTAGAACAAATTGTGTTAAGTGGGGAAAGCCAAGCTCAGAACCACAAAGGGTGCGTGTTTTCTCTCTCATGTAGAAGCTAGATCTGAAATCGGTTGGGACGTGATGAATTTATCAGGACTCCAGGCGTTCACGCGCAGGGAGACGTAAGGAAGAGCTCTTAGGAGAGGAACACAAAAATCATATTTATCAAAACGAAACGATCGTCCCCCCCCCCCGCCGCCGCCGTTGTTGTTTTGGTTTTTTCTCTTTTTGTCTTGCTTGTTCATTTATCTCTTTGGGAGGGTACGGGTGGGGACGGAAACGGAGGGACCAAGGGGGGACAAACGCAGCGGTGGTTCTCACCGGACACCGTGTGGAACATGAACGATCCAAGCTATGGGTGCAGAAGGGAGGGAAAAATGGGAGAGAGTGAGGGAAGGGGACTGTCCCCCAAAGAAATGCCCTTGTCACCTGGCTTGCGTCTCTCTCACCGCTCTGCACACCACCTTTATAACCACAATAGGAGAACATCGGCCAAAAAAAAAGCATTTAATATATTTGAGTTTTAATCTGAATGGCAATTCTGACCCTTCCCAGGACTGATGAGGGCTGGGAAGGCACTGGAAATATGGGGGCTAGGCCGTTCGAAGGGGCAGGCTAGCTGGGCCAGTGCGGACCCCGGCCAGTGACGAAACTCCTAAGAAGCCATTGCATAAGAATCTTTCCGGCATCCCGCTAGGCCCCAGGGTCATCGCTGAGCTCGGCCTGCAATCCGTGGGCCCCTCATGGCTCAGACCTTTCCTTTTCTCTCTTTCTTTTTTTGGTGGTCATGAGGCTTGAACTCTGGGCCTGGGCGTCATCCCTCAGCAATTCAGTTCAAGGCGAGAGCTCTACCATTTGAGCCACAGCACCACTTCTGGTTTTCTGGTGGTTCATTGGAGATCAGAATCTCATGGACCTTCCTGCCCGGGCTGGCTTTGAACTGCCATCCTCAGAGCTCAGCCTCCTGAGTAGCTGGGATGACAGGCGTCATCCCAGCTCCCGGCCCTTTTCTAATGGGGGACTTACTACCCAGGTGGGGTTCACACGGGGAGAGGAGGTAGCATGGTGGGCACAGAATCCAGATGGTGCCAGAGAGACAGACAGACAGACAGACAGACACAGACAGGGGCATGCGTGGTGAAGACTCCCGTGGCAGGTCTGCCACCTCTGTGGAATGTCACCTGCTAATTTCTGTGTCACCTGAGCCTGAGCTGTGAATGGTGGCTGGAGGAAGCGCTCGCTCCATGTGGGTAACACCGGGGCTCAGAGTCCGAGCAGCGTGGGTTGAAATTCTGGGCTTCTCAGCTCTCTTACTGCATGCTGGACCCGGACATCCATTCACTCATTCATTCACTCATTTGTTCCCCGAGTGTGTTTGACCAGGATGAAGCGGTCACGCAGACGCTTCTCTTTTGGACAGTGTCTCCTCTTCCTTTGCTTTGCGTGGAGAGGAGAGCGTGGCTGCTCCCCCCCAGGCCACAGCCTCCTCCCCGTCCATCCACCTTCTCCACCCCTGCTGGGCAGGGCAGCGGCCGGGGACAGGGGTGCGGTGGGAGGAGGAACGGATCCAGGCTCTGGTCTCACCTGCAGCATGCAGGCATGCACGCTGGCTTTCATTTTTTGGTTGTTTCCTGGCAACGTGTCAGTGGGGTAGCAGGATGCCTTGGCAGGTTCCCTGCTTGCAATGCAAATGGGGCTGTGGAGTGTGTGCTGCTTTGAGCCTTGTTTTCCTCCCTCTTCCCCTCCCTCCCTCCCTCCCTCCCTCCCTCCTTCCTTCCTTCCTTCCTTCTCT
>NW_012267340.1:1638832-1666314 GCF_000151885.1 Dipodomys ordii
CTCCTCCTCCAGCAGTAATGGAGTTTGAACTCAGGACCCCTGGGCACTTGTCATGCTCTACCCCTTGAGCCCTGACCCAGCCCCTTTGGTGTCTCCCAGACAGGGTTTTGTTTCTGGGCCTGCTCTGCCCCCGACAGCCAGCTCTCCCTCTACCTCCGTCTACCTCCTGCAGCGCCAGCCACCGGCATAGGCTGCTCATTGAGGTGGGACATCACCGCTCACAGTCATCCAGTCTCTGCCTCCTGAGTAGCTGGAATCACAGGTATGCACCACCCTGTCTGGCTGCAGAGAGAGAGGAGAGCGAGCGAGCCTGGAATGAGCTGGCCCAGGCACCTGTAACAACACCACTCACTGGCCCTCATGAACAGGCCATCCTGAAGCTGCCTATTGGGTGCAGAGTCCACACACGGAGCCGCAGGTCCGGGGAAGGCAGGCAGGGAAAATCCCTGCCTAGAGCTGTCTAAAGCTGGGACCGAAGTCACAGCGGGCGAGGCAGGAGCAAGGAGCCAGAGGGTTTGAAGCCAAGCCCGGTCACACAGTCCACACACAGCTCTCCTTAGCAAACGCGCCAGGACATACCAGGCGGAAAAACCCTGAACACAGACAGGTGTGCCAGCCGGGCCGCCCCACGCCGTGTGTGACACACAGGCCCCGGCCGGGCTGGGGCTGCGGCCTGCAGGTGCGCTCGGTGGGGAAGGGGGCAGTTACGGTGCGGGGGGCAGTCGGCTTACAGACCCACGTTTCCCTGGGCGGCCCACGCAGCGGGCAGAATACTGTCTTCCCGTCAAGCGAGTTTGGAGATCACACTGGTAGCATCGGGAATGACCACAATATGATTGGAGATGGCGAAGGAGTGCTCTGTTCTTATAAACGGACCCCTTTGAGCTACTACCGAAGGACAATGAAAATACGCTAAGGTGACAGACACGGAACGTGGCGCCATCCTAGGAATCATGCTGGCGTAGAGACAGAGAGGAGACACAGGGCGAGAGCTAGGGAAGGGGATGGTACTGTTCAAAAGGAAAGGCACTCATGGCCTGTCTCAGGTAACTGTAACCTCTCTCTACAATGATTTTTTAAACATCCTCTTGATTTGATGGGTACTTGCAAGAGGAGGTAGGGATGGATGGGTGAGAATGTGGAAGGGAAAGACCCTGATCGAGAGGCGCTGTATCCAAAAACCACTCTTGAGCCAGGCGCCGGCGGCTCACGCCTATAATCCTGGCTACTCAGGAGGCTGAGATCTGAGGATCACGGTTCAAAGCCAGTCTGGGCAGGAAAGTCCGTGAGACTCTTATCTCCAATGAACCACCAGGAACTGGAAGTGGCGCTGTGGCTCAAGTGGTAGAGCGCTCGCTTTGAGCTGAAGAGCTGAGGGACAGCGCCCAGGCCCAGAGTTCAGGCCCCACGACTGACCAAAAAAACCTCAACCAACCAAACAAAAAAAAAAACACGTTGATGAAATGGAAGAGTTCAGCCATACCTGCTATTCTTATTCTGGTCTTCAAAAATTGACTTTCAGGTTTACTTTGAGTAGGATAATTATTCAGAAAGTGTTGCCTTTTATTTTTTTTTACTCTTTATTAAGTAAGGCGGCGTGCCAAATTGACACTCACATCATGAGATCTTTTTGTCTTGTGTTGTTTTCTTTTTAAACCTAATATGTCATTTTGCTGGGACTCTTGAGCCTGTATCCATAAAACCTGCGCTGCTAAATAATTCCAAAATAAATATCACTTGGTTTTTATCTGGTTGCAGGCGTGCAAATATCTTTCCTGTTGTTGTATTAAGGGAAGAGAAAACCCACAAGACATAGCTATTTTTTTTTCCTTCTTGACAATCGCTTGAGGAAAAATGGTAATAAACAGCCCAAGTTCTGTGTGCAATGGTTGAAAGCCATTTGCTTTGTAGGAAATAAATTGTAGTTGTAAGTACCCCAAGTCAAAGGCCTTTGCAAGCAAAGACGCCCGTCTCTGAAATGCAACTTTTCCTCCTTTTTTTTCTCTTTTTTCTTTTTGCTGGATGAACAGCCTAATGTTCCATGCACTGTATGAGAAGTAGCATTTTATGCAACATTGAAAGAGTCAATTAATTTGCATAATTTCATGAGTATTACCATGACTGTAAGGTAGGCTAGCTGGTTCAAGAGTCTCATCTGCCCAATATTTTTCTTTTCTTTCTATTCTTTTTGCCATTTTGACAAATTAATCATTAAAAAAACAATTAATTATACTTATGACAAACTGAAGCCTGTACCCAAAGGTCCTACATTTTTATAGCAGAAATCAGATATGAATGTGAGCAAAGCCAGCGATTTCCTGAACACTGTCCACAGTCCACAATACCTCAGGCAATGTTTTGTTTCCCATCGGGAGACTTCAATAAAATTAATGAGGGAGGGGGTTTATGGTGATACGTGGTAAGCGCAGATTCACTAGTCTAGAACGGAGCATTCTGATGACATCAGAACTCTCAGACCTTGGACCCATCACATACAACCGATGGGCAAAGTCTGTTTTCTTCCTGGAGAGAAAGCAAACAACTCTTTCCTTAACATCTTGCTCCTCATGGCCCACGTAAAGAAATTAATATTCATTCAGGTGATGTATCTCACATCTGATATGTGGAATGATCAACAGCACCTTTGGAGAACTAAAGCTTTAAATAAACACAGTCATTCAACAGTGGTAAAAGTTGTAAAATGAAACGCTACACGGTTAAGAATTAATAGCACGAACAACCGAATTCACATCAACTGAAGAACGAGGCTGACATTTGGTTCTTAGTTTCTCTGGGGAATTTTCTACCAAACGTATCATCGGAGAAGGGTATTTTCTGGGGGGAAAATCGGCCTCATTGTTTTAGAAATTTGTGCGTTTGGGAATCGTGCATGGGCAGACTATGGGGAAATATGTAGAATCTCCTGGCAATAACGGAATGAGTCCAGCCAGACATATTTGGTTGACTTAAAAAAATGAATATGGGAATATCTTTTTTTTTTAAACTTAGATTCTAAGTTCCCGCATAGGCACTGGGAAGACACTTGTGAATATTTATGTCTTCAACAATTCCAACGTGTTAAAAATCAAAAACTCAGAGGATCATCTGTCTTAATGTGCTTATGGGAGCTCAGCGGCCTTGGCAAGTTACATTTTCAATTTCTACTCCGCGTCTCACAAAGTACTTTTCATCTTTGAAGAAGATTGTCGTTGAGGATGTAGGCGACAGTGGCTCTGAATATGTATAAACCCTCCATCCAGGAAGCATCGTTGGTAAATGCTCATGTATTTTCTTTATATCAAAATCATAGACAAAAGAAGACCTGCATCATCTCAGGCAATTATCAAATAGAATTAGCCCCGAGCGCAAACAAGGTACACTGTGTCTGGAGTAATAACACACTGAGCTTTAGGAACCCATCCACAATTCAATTCACGGAGCTAATCACTTCGTAAATTTTCTAGAGTGTTCTGAGCACAACACATGTTTCCCCTCATTGCTTCTGCTCAGTTCAAAAGTGAACAGCCTGTGGCTCTTGTATTTTGCACACACCCACAAAAACCGTTCTTCCCAACCTTAAAAAAAAACAACACCAAAACAAACAAACAAAACCCCACAAGAACCACACACAAAGCATCTACATTCTGTGTGAATCTGCATTACTAATTCACTGTAAAATAGATCCAGTTGGAGTACTTGTTTTTGCATTAAATTAAGCCTTTGATGTTCTTTAATGCTTTGATTTAGCCTCTAATTTGCTGGAGCACAAATGCACCAACGGGGGTATTGAAAATATCATGTTTGCAGCGCTAGCCCCGGCCAGTCACCCCTCCCCCCACCAACAAGTCATCTTCCTATCCGGCTGCACAAAATGGCACTAAAAAAGTAGCCATTGCTTTGAAGTGTCGCTCCAATGATAGGTTTTAACCCCACGCTTCACCCTGAGATTATTTATACAACGCCGGTGTAATTCGGACTCAATTCCAGACGTCCCGTGCATCGGGAGCATCACGGGCTTCACCGGAGGGAATTTCAGATCATTGCCGAGGGTAGCACTGACCTGTGTTTGATAGGGTTAGGTAGCATCGGGCCGGTTTCCTATACACTCTGTGTGCATTATTTAACTTTCCGGAATATCCTGGATGGTGGCTACGGGGGTGACTTTTTGTGTCTTTGAGCAGCCCGGGTCTCGGGTGGTCTTTCCTGGTCCAGCCACATGGGCTCCATTAGCTCAATGAAGCACACGTACGTGTGTGGGGCTGCCTGTTCAGACTGTGAGCCCGAACCACTTCACGCGTGACAAGCACTAATGGTTTTTTTGGGGGGGAGGGCGTCTTTCATTGTACGTTTAGTCATGTGTCTCTTTCTACTCAGGGTAAGTGACATTGCCGGGGCTTGACAGCAAAAATGGACACATCCACCATGCTGGTTAAATTGTCTAAATTTATTACATTAGACATTTCCTGCCAAACACCTCTGCCAGCGGGAAACAGAAACGCTCCCTTTGTACCCAGGCAATGGACCGCTGTCATTTTTCTCCCCTTTTCTGGCTTTGTGATCATTTTCCAGGCTGCATTTGCATCCGAAGGGCTGGATGCCACCTTCCTCTTCATTCCTCGCCGGTGCCGGTGACAAATGATTTAAAAGGAAATTTATGTAAAGCGAAAGAACGAAACAGAAGCTGTCACGTGACCCCGGACATGTGTTTGCAGGCACACACACACACACACACACACACACACACACACACACACACACACAAATAACTGGTTCTGGATTTCATTAGGCCATAAACGATCACATAGGTTAAGAATCTGCTCGACAGTAATGATCTTTTGACTTTAGTGATAAACAGGAGAATATATATTGCCTCCTTTTTTTTTTAAACTGTCTTTCTCTTCTTTCCTCCTTTTGAATCAATGCCTATATCAAAGTGAACATACATTTATGTGTTTGGTTAGTTTGGGATATTACCCAATATAGCATTAGGAGTTGGGCTTTGACTTAGTTGTATGTGAACTTCTTTAAATCCAGATTTTGGAGACATTGTGAAGATAAGCAACTCGATGGTCACTCAACGTATTTACCATTGCACGCAGAATACCAGAGATGGCGTGATGTTTAAGACTCCTGAATGTTCGTAAAAGAATCAGAAACAGAAATAAGTCACCAGGCGCTGGTGGCTCACACCTGTCATCTTAGCTGAGATCTGAGGATCGTGGTTCATAGCCAGCTTTGGCAAGAAAGTCCGTGAGACTCTTATCTCCAATGAACCACCAGAAAACTAGAAGTGGCGCTGTGGCTCAAAGTGGTAGAGCATTAGCTTTGAGGAAAAGAGCTCAGGGACAGCACCCAGACCCTGAGTTCAAGCCCCACGACCAACAAAAAAAAAAAAAAAAGTTAACTGTTTGAACTTTTTCCCTCTCTTATTTTACTTAGAAATAACACATCATATTCACATTACTTTAAAACCGATGTAGTCACATGGACTTGAATAATACATTTTCAGTCCCGTCCGGAAGATGTTTGCTTACCCACATAAAGTAATTTGCTTCTTTAGCACAGCTGGGTTTCCTTTTGCGCGTGTTTTATTTTTTATGAAGTAAAGAGAAAACATTATATATATATATATATGTTTATATATATATATATATATATATATATTTGTAAACCAATGTTTTAATCTAATTGATGACAACTGAATGGCCCCGGATAGCAATGCACCGGGTGAAGCACCTTTCAATTTGCACATTTTAGGGCCTACTACGCTGAAGAAGTGGAGCGTGAGACAAATGAAAAAATATGAAGTTCATAATCGAGGGAGACCTGCATGTGAACAGCCATAAAAAGCCATGACTGCCAGCTCAGGTGGAAAAATGTTGAAGTGAGAAATGTATTCAATAAATAGCAAACCCAGCGTGGGGCTGCGGCGGCTGTGTGGACGGCGCTCCGGAAGCCCAGGTAATGGGAACGGCGGTAGATGGAGCGTGGGCAGCCCCGCTCTGCGGCGTGGGGTACCCCCGACCCACGGCATCCGCCGGGAGTCTAACCCTTAACTAGCTTCACCTCCACTCAATTTAAAATGCCACGCTCTTCTTATCATCTAATTTTCCAGAAATTTTTTTTTTTATTGAAAATATTCCGGTGATGGAGTGTGTGGCAGAAACACCCTGGAAAGGCTCACCGGCGGGAGAGGCCCGGTCCTCAGCAAAGCTGGTAACCTGTTGTGGCTGAAACTTTCCCCGCCCGGTCCTGGGACTCAAGTGTCCCCCATCTGGTCCCCACTGGTCACGAGCGATCTTCCTTGGCCTGGCCTGTGTAATACTCGTCCCAGCACACAGATCCCACCCTTCCAGGCAGCTTTTTCTTCTCTCCCTGAAGCAAGAAAAACAAAACAAGACAACCCCCCTCCGTCCCTCCCCCCCAAACCCCACAGTTTCTCTGCTAAGTTTCTTCCAAGGATATGAGCCGGGCCACAGCATTTCGGGTCCAGATTTGTCTTCTACAACTTGCTGCGCAATGTCACCACAACATTATTCATTTCCTTAAAAAACAAACAAAAAATGGGGTTGGGAAGGTGGCTCTGTGGTAGAGGACTTGCCTTGCTTGCATGTAGGCCCTGGGTTCGATTCCTCAGCACCACATAAGCAGAAAAAGCCGGAAGTGGCGCTGTGGCTCAAGTGGTAGAGCGCTAGCCTAGAGCTGAAGAGCTGAGGGACAGCACCCAGGCCCAGAGTTCAGGCCCCAGGATGGCCAGGACAGCTGGGGATATCACCTATGAAAAGGAAAAATCAGTTTTTAAATGTGTAAGTGCTATTATTGACTGCCCATTGAGCTGAAGCCAAGGGTAAGGATTTTGACAAAATGTTTAACAGGTTTCAGTGGGGACAGCAGTATTTCCAGTGCCTTTATATATCCAGAGGATCTATTAATTGCTATCCAGTTATGATGATCCAGGACATCCAATTATTAATGAGCCATTCGTAGATGAAGTGCTTACTTTCCCTTCTCTTGTTCCGTGAGACCTTCCTGAGGTTATATGTCTAAAAACTGTCTTGAAGTCGCTGTACGGAGCGGCTGTACCGTTCCACACGGCAGTTTGTGGGTGCGATGTGTCTCTGTTTTCTTCACCCCCTCCATCCTCCTCCCCGTCCTTCCCAGCCCCCTACCTCCAGGCTTCCTCGGCGGCTTTTCTGACTGCTTCTCCCCCCTCTCCCCACTTCTCTCCTCCTTTCTCTGCCGACCTCCCCCCAACCCTGTGCGCTTCATTCAATGTCGGGCATTACACGATCTCTTTTGAAAGTCGTTCTTCGTTGCTTCTGGTCAGAGCTGGCTGAGCGTCTTCCCCCAAGGCCCAGGAGGGGTTCTGTGGAAATGAGCAATCGAGGAGGCCACCCACAGGAAAAACCGCTCTTTCCGAATCCTCTCCCTGCCCCCTCGCGTGTGCAAGCGTGAGGATGGCGGCACGGTCCCTCGGTCATTTTGGGGGACTTGGGGGGCCGTGCCTTCTGCCACGCCCTGCGGCTGGGCATTGAGTGTCCCGCCCAACGCCCTGTCCCTGCTAACCTGCTGCTGCTGTGAGGCCGGCGTGTTTTGAAACCCATTTCCCCGTAGTCCCACAGACACCCAGCACGAACGAATCCTTGGAGAGCGTCTCCCTGAGCCTCTCCCTTCTTGGGACCCCTGGGGGAGGAGGAGCGGACCCAGAACACGACCAGAGGAGCCACCCACAGAAGGACCTCTGTGGACAGCCCTGGGGCGGAACCCGTTCCCATTCTGTTTTAGTAGCTAGGGGTTTGTTTGTTTGTTTTAATGTTAAACAAAGGCCATCTCTGCAGCCCTTCTTGCTTACTCAGACAGTGAGTTAGTTGGCAACCCAGGAGCTCTGAAACAAAGGGCTAAATGTTTCCAAAATGGCTCCACAGTTTGCCCAGCCAGCGAGAACACACTTTACCCTTTGGACACCGTGGGATTAAAACAAAACGAGGAGCTACTTCTTTGAACCGGAGCCAAGAAGAGGGGCGTGGGGGTCTTTTTTTGAGTGGAAACAGTTTTCCTCCCAGAAGATCGGCCTCTGCCTCTGTCTCCCTGACTCCATCTGTCTCTCTCTTCTTGATAGAAAATGGACGCACACACATGATTCCGTGAAACACATTTCTGGTCGCATTTACACCATCACGGAGGTTAGGTTCTTTAGCGATGCGGTTTTTAGATGCTCAAGACGGAAACGAATGTTTTTGTCCACTGGTGATAGGGAATAATTAATCAGCCGCTCGCTGGCGGGGGGACGTGGGGCGTTCAGCGCCGCTTGTAAACCAGGCCGGATAAGAGGCCTCTCAGCAGGCCCTGTCACGTTACCTGTAATTTTTCACATGCCTGTAGTTCATCACGGCCCTCGGATCCGTCATCTCCGAGGACTTAAAAATTGATATATCAGTCTCCGCATAAAATGCACTCACTCCCGTGGCCCCACTGTTTACCGGCCTGCCGCCCCTCCTGCGCCGCATCTCCACACACAGCCATGTTTCAATGTGAAATGAAGTTTCTTCACGCTGTGCTTCTGAGTGGAACACAGAAGGAGCCCTGTGCATGATAAATGGGGCCCGTTCCACCGGCACCCTTGCAAAACAACGCGACGTGGGGCCCGGCTGGCTTCCTCTCGCGGCCCACATTCGAGGCCTTGCGTGCGGCCTGCGGCCTCCGTGGTGCTGGCATGGCGGCCTGAGCGTCAGCTCATCCCTCAACTTACTTAGAAAGGAGCAAGAGGCCACCACGACTGTGGAGTGGTCACGGGTTAGAGAGAGGCTGGAGTCAGAGAGAGAGAGAGAGAGAAAGGGGCAAAGCAAGCGATGGACCCTGCGTCTCCACTCCACGCATGCTTATTTACCGTGCGGGAAGAGAGGAAATGATCTCAGACATCAGTGGATCCGATTCTCTTCCTCGAAAGTGGAGCCAGCGCCCAAGTCTGACTTTCAACCAGTGATAACTGAACGCAGGGAATTCAAACAAAACCCAACCCCACAAACCTCCCACATCTTGCTCAGCTTCCTTATTTAATTTCCTTATTCCGGTCGAAAGACCCACGGTTAGTGTTTCTCCTTCTTTCTTTGAAGGAGACACGCGTGTGCTTGGTGGCTGGGTCTCTTCGGACCCACTGGTAAACCATGGCTGGTTCGCTAGGCCTGCGTCTGTCTGGGGCCTTAGAAACGTGGCATTGGTATCAAAATGGAAGTGATAAAACTTTTTTTCCTTTCAGGGTGTCTTTTTTTAAAAAAATAAACATCACCTTTCAATAGTTGGGCAAAGGAGGGTTCAATCCAGCCTTTCTAAACGGTATGTCTGTGCACAGCACATCTCGATCAGTATCTTGGGCTGCCCGCCCTGCGAGTGGCTACCGGGCTGATGGATTGCTTTGCCGTGGAAGGTAAAATCGGTTAACCACAAGTGGATTCTAATAATATTTTACATGTGTGGCAGCGTTGCAAATACTCAGGGATTTGTCTTTGAGGAAACACGTTAGTTGGCACTTTTATGTCTTTTTTTTTTAATTTAAAAATATTTTCAAGTGCGTGGTTTTCCCAAGAAAGCCACGGGGAAAAATACCTTCCGGGGAGATTTATTTTTATGTGAAGGGTTTAACCGGCAGATAGATGGTCGTGTCTATTCTTGGGAAGAATTGTGAGAATTAGCACTGTTTACATCGGTTGGGGCTCTACGGTGTGTGCTGTGAACACACACTCATGGGAGAATAAATAATTCTGACTGTGTAACGGCACCTTATCTTTAGGGGAGAAAATCATGTCGAATGAGGTTGTTCAGCTACTGTGAATGAATGTCATTATGATGCACAGAAATGGCGCTACCCACATTAACTAGAGGTAAGTGTTTTGTATTACTTGTATGTTTTATGTTCAACTGTGGAGACAAAACTATGCAAATCCACGTGTGTGTGTGTGTGTGTGTGTGTGTGTGCGCACGCATGCTGGTCTTGGGGTTTGAACTCAGGGCCTGTTTTATGCTCAAGGATGGTGATCTACTACTTGTACCAAAGCTCCACTTTGAGCTTTGTGTGTGTGTGTGTGTGTGTGTGTGTGTGTGTGTGTGTGTGTGTGGTTAATTGGAGTTAAAAGTTTCATGGACTTTCCTGCCCAGGCTGGCTTCAAACTGTGAACCTCAGATCTCAACCTCCTGCGTGGCTAGGATTACAGGTGTGAGCCGCCAGGACCTGGCTTTATTTTCTTTTTGATGATCTGATTGATCTACACTTTTTTTCCCACTATTGGATTTGAACTCAGGACTCAGGTGCTTGCTAGGCAGTTGCTCTACCACTCGAGACCTTTTTACTTTCTATTCTTACTGACGTGGATTTTTTTCACTTCCCACAAAGTGAGGATGAGTAGACAGGTGTTTGCTTCCATGAACAGACAGATGTGTGCCCAGCTCGGTTGTCTGACATCAGACTGTGATTATTTGAACCAGGATCAAGGCTAGCCGTATTTGCACAATCTGGATTTCCTCCCTTTTCATTCTTTGGCTGAAATATTTAAACGCAAACCATGTGATTGGCACTACCTTCAAAAAAAAATCAGATAATTGGAAATTCCGCAGCAAATGGACAGGGGGTTAGGAATGGAACTGCCAGATGTCAGTGGCAACTTGGATTTTATTTGCAGTGTCCTTAAAGTTACATTTCAGTTTTCATTGTTTCATGCGCTTAAACTATGAAGTTTGGGTGCTGTAGACTCCTGTTTCATCCTCTCCCTCCCCTCCTTCCTCCCTCCCTCCCTCCCTCCCTCCCTCCTTCCTTCCTTCCTTCCCTCCCTCCTTCCTTCCTTCCTTCCTTCTTCCCTTCCCTCCCTCCTTCCTTCCTTCCTTCCCTCCCTCCTTCCTTCCTTCCTTCCTTCTTTCCTTCCTCCCTTCCCTCTTTCTTTCCTTCCTTCCTTTTTTATGTTGGTCCTGGGCACTGTCCCTGAGGTTTTTTTTGTTTTGTTTTGTTTTGGTTCAAGGCCAGCTCTTGAGCCACAGCTCTCCACATTTGGATTTTTGGTGAAAATAAGAGTCTCACAGACTTTCCTGCCAGGGCTGGCTTCAAACCATGATCCTCAGATCTCAGCCTCCTGGATGACAGGCGTGAGCCACTGGTGTGGGGTCATTTGTTTTCTGAGTGTTCTGCCACTCTGTATTTGGGAACATGAAGGAGATATCTAGAGTGAACAAGAGGAAAAGTAAAAAAGATACAAACACCAAATTGGTGCATTCAGTGCCATGTAGTGAGTATTAGCTATCTGCCAAGAATGGCGATCAGCATTATACATATATTATTTCTTTGAAATCCTATGAGAACCTTGCAATTAGATATTTTCCCCCATTCTAAGTATATGTGAAGGGAGTTAGATTGCACGGTTTTAGAAGCAAGCCACAGCTGGTGTGTAGAAAAACCCCATCTATCCTCAATTTTTTTCCTCTTGATTTTTTTTAAAAAAAAGCTTATATGCTTAATCACTGCGAAATTATCTCAAATTTTCTTTCTGTGGGATCTCAGCAGCATGAGATCTATAGTAGGTTATGAATATTACATCCTCTTCTCCAAGCTTTCTCCTTTATATGCAATGAAAGAATCCAATGTCACATGGTGGAAAATATATTATTGTCCTATCGATTTTAGAACATTCATTCTCTTTGATCTGGCGTGAATCACGTTTAATTACATCAACTAAGGGCTGCGTGCTCCAGGTAATGACACAACCTTTGCCCGCCCCCTCGGTCCACCTCTCTCTCCGACCCCCGTATTTTTATTCGTGTGAAGAGCAAATAGCAAATCGAAGACGGAACTCCAGGGTGCACCCAAACTTAAGGCAGCTGGAGAAGGAGCCCGGAAGATCAGGAGCCCGGAATGGGGTACTGCCCAATGGTCACCCTGGGGGTGGCCAAAGATGGGCGGGCACACGGGGTACAAGGTGGAGAAGTAAAGTCAAAGTTGAACAGCATCACCGGACAGGACGGGGTTTGAATCTCACAGAGCCGGCCACCGGGGTGGAACTGCAGTTGCAAGGTAACACACCGGCGGCTGGTGCAAAGAATAAAACTCCATTCTGATGGGCGGGAGTGTTTCCTGGGAGAACCGGGTAGAAAGGAACGTTGCATGCGGCGATCCTTGATGTGCTAACGCGTGATTGTCGAGCGTCGGTGACTGAGCGCTGGCGGTGTTTGGAACAGCTTCTGACTTTTAGATAAACCTGGCCGTGAAGACCATTTCTGTCCCTGCGAGTTGCTGGGGTGTGGATGGACAGCCCCAAGGCCCCACCGTCAGGCAGAGAAGCCGATTCCGTGGGTGACTATTGAGTCTTGTGTGGATTAAGCCGGAAAATCGTGCGCGGTCTTTTCCTAGCGGACAAATAACTTCCTCAGTCTTGAGAGAAACGTTGGCGTGTCTTCGCTACTTTTGGGCAAATTAGTATTTAGGCACAAAAGTCTTTGCAAACCAGGATATTAGGAATGTAAAGGCTACAAGATTTCTCCAAGACCCTTTTTCTAAATACCAGGATGTCTAAAGCTCCCTTGTAGTAAAGTGAAAAAGCCATGTTAACATCATTCACCAATCTCTTGAGCTAGAACTAGAAAAACAAATACACACACACACACACACACACACACATTTTTCTGTACATGAATGCTCTGTGTAGCTTGCCAGTAGTAAAAATAGTGCTATGTAATTCAGAGTTAATTATTTTTTTTTTAAAAACCCATGGAGCCCTCTTCTTAAGAGAAATGAATTAGTGACCATTTGAAGATGTATTTAAAGATGGGACCGAGGAGAAAAAGATAGATTAGGGCTCCAGAGGTCTTATCTTGTGCCAGCAGGAAGTTGATTGAGAAAAATGGTGTCCAAGAAAGCGTTCATCACCATGGAGGACTTGGAAGAAAGGACAAATCAGTGCCTTAATGATGCCAAATTAAGTCCATCCTGTTGTTTCCTGAGATAGACAGACAATTAGGACAGCTTCCTTCCCCCCTGAAAAGTTACGCTATTAATAAGATACTATAGAGTTATACTCCAGGAAATTCAGAATTATAAAAGAAAAGGTACAACCCGACGTTCGGTGAATGGCGAAAAGAAGACACACCTCACAGAGAAAATAATCGACCCTGTTTTTAAATTAAGAGAGTAAAAGAAAAGAAAAGTAAAGAATGTAATGTAATCCGAAACTGAATTGGAACTGCCACTGTGGGCTTACCAACTTTGTGCCCAAAGCGATTGTCTGAATCACGTTCAAAAATGTGTTTTTAAAGCATATGAGTTTCACCAAGAGCCTAGACTTTAGGCCCTAATGTTACCCATCCGTTATCAGTAGAATCTTCTTTTTCTTTCTTTTCTTTTCTTTCTTTTTTTTGTCAGTCCTGGGGTTTGAACTCTGGGCCTAGATCCCTGAGCTCCTTTTGCTCAAGGTTATTACTCTCCCCCTTGAGCCACGGCTCTACTTCTGGATTTTTCTGTAATTAATTGGCAATAAGTGTCTCACAGAACTTTCCTGCCTGGGCTGGCCTCGAACCACGAGCCTCAGCTCTCAGCCTCTTGAGTAGCTAGGATGACAGGCGTGAGCCACCAGCAACCCAGCTTTAGTTGAGTCTTTTGAGGAAGGTTTTCAAATGAACTCTTGGGAATAGCAGAGCTTATATAAAATAAATTTGCCATGGTACCACAGGACTTGCCATTTCAGGAATTTGGCCTCCAGTAATTAAAATCCTGAGAATTCTGTAGAAAGGCGGGCTGGATGCACTTGGGCTTAAAAGAAGTCTGTCTGGGAGAGTCGGGGTGTGTGTCCTGCTGCATCTTCTTGGATGGCTGTCTCACGCTGGATCTCTGTCTTTGCTTAAGTTAGCCCCCAAACCAAACTCTGAAACTCAGGCTGTAATGACATCTTCTTCCTTTCGGTTGTTGTGATGTCTGAAAATAAGTATCAGTGCCTTGTGTTGGTATGATAGGCCAAAGGAGAGTTTAACAGATTTGGGATTATTAGTCTGCCTTTTTTTCCCCCCCTGTTCCAAAGTCTTTAAAAGAAATTGATTTGTTGATGGGATGGGCACCTTTTAGGGGCTGGTCTCTTTATTTTTATTTTCTCTGTGTATGGGTGCTGGTCTTGGGCCTGGAACTCAAGGCCTGGGCCTTTCTCCCTTAGCGTTTTCTCTCAAAGGTGGTGCTCTACCACTTGAGGCACAGCTCCATTTCTGGCTTTTTAGTGGTTATTTGGAGATAAGAGTCTCACAGAGTTTTCCAGCCCAGGCTGGCTTTGAACTGAGATCCTCAGCTCTCAGCCTCGCTCAAAGCTGGGATGACAGGCGTGAGCCACCAGTAAAGAGTGGTTTTATTCTGGCTATTGTACTGAACGGTATGTGGAAACGCCAACGGGAAGATTTTGAGTTGCAAAACATTTAAACGTCGTGCAAGGGTCCTGGAGCATTCCATGGCTTTCCTGTTGCCCTCAGAACGGGGTAGGGAGCCCAGAGATGGTTGATCAGGGTGATGAATGGTATTTTTGTCAATTTCCTGCTGATTTTCCCATCGCTCTTTGAGTGGTCTCCCCCTCAACACCCTCATTTACCTATTACTCTATTCACAGTCTGGCAAAAATTTGAGAACATCCATCCACGGGATGGGGTCTCTGTAGGTGCTAGATCAAACGGCCCTTGTTCTTTGTCTCTTGGAAGTGTGCATGGATCAGAGGAGTCCGGGGGCTGCCCTTCAGATAACCTGTAGTAAAACTGCAGAGGACACGCTCCGGTTCCTTCTGAGGATAAACAAAGCACCGGTGCGGTGTTTTCCTTAGTGCGAATAGAGGGATGTATTTTACACGCACACTGCCAGCCTGTACAGTTGATTGAGAATGGCCTGGAGTAAATCTCGTCTACTAAATACATACTGAGGAATCGTATTTAAGCATTGGCGGCATGAAGCGCAGTATTTTAACTTTCTGATCTCAACGAGGAGTTTAAGAAGATTCCAGAAACAATTTTTTTTTTAAAAAGGAAATTCCCAATAACACACAGGGTGAACAACAATTCCATATGATTATTAAAAAAAATAACAACAACTCCTGGCGGAGACGCCATGTTCTTTTGTGTGTTTGTCCTTAGTTCGTGTTATTTATTGTTTACTTTTCTCTGAGGTCAGCTTGAAAGTGGGGCGCTTCCTTCCGGGACAGTACGCCAAAGTGAACTTCTCCAAGGACGCCAGGCCGGGGTGTTTGGCTGGCTTTGTGCTGATGAGGATCATGATCCGTAAGTCGACCCTCCTGTACGGCTTTCACAGGTTCAGACCCCGATTGGGGAGGCTGCTGGTGCCTGGATCTGCAGATTTTCCTGGTCATGTGTTCCCATTTCTCGGGGTAAATGCCCACCCCAAGGAAGCCTGTACCCCTTGTATTTCATTCCCTGTGACTTCGGCCCTCAAGTCTCTGCAGCTGCCCATCGGCGACCCCATATCGGAACCCATTAAGAGACACGAATTCTTTGGGTCAGAAGCTCCACCCTGCAGCCACGGCGCATGACCCGGTGCGGGTAAGAACAGAGAACCACCTGGAACATTCTTGCCAACGCTGGGCCTGGCCAGGCCTGTGTGGCTAGCAGACTGCCAGGAGCGTTCAGTTTGGGCAAAACAGTCCTCATTAGCAGCTTTCCTGTAAGTTCTAGGAAAAAAAAAAAACAAAAAAACCCCAAACCTCATCCATTTCCAGTTGATTTCTAGGCAGCAATTACCGTGTGAGATTTACACCGAGATTTCTGCGCTAAGAATCACAGGGAGATCTACAGTTGCGATGAAAGCGGGCATTCTGAGGTCCACCGGGAAACCGGGACTTCAAAAGAAAGTTCCCACCAGGCAGCTTTTGACCCATGTGCTGTCTTCCAGATGTGTGCTGCCTTGGGGACGTAACTCATTTCCAGGCCCATAGAGCGCCGGGGGGATTCTGTACACTGTTCACAGAGCCAGGGATGGACCCAACTCCCTGCACAACACAGCCAGGCTTCTGTGCTGGAGCAGGTGCCCCATCCAGCCGCGGTGGCAACGATTTGCATCCTTGGGAGGCCTGGAAAGTCTCATGGGCCATCCGGCCGGGGAACTGGCCACGGAGATCATGCCGCAGCTGGCCTTTTCCCCGTCCACATGATGGGCACCTCGTTCAAGCAAGAACCACAGCAGGCCAGAGGCCGTGTGGTCCCAGGGTTTTGCTGCTCAGAGCGGAGTTGGTGCCAACCAACCCGATTTACAAGCAGGAAGCGAAGCCCAGTCACAGCCCACAGCCGATGAACGTCTTCTTCACCTCTAGGGAAATCTGACTTGGAGCCTCCTCTTAGGAGCTTTCCCTGTTGGCTGTGGAACCACCACGGACGCAGTGTTTGCTGTAGTACTTGTGATTTTGTGTTTGAGAGCAGGGAGCTGGAAGGGAAGAGGAAAGGAGAGAGGCCAGGGGGTTGATCTGGGCCAGAGAGATAAAACATGGCCTCACGGCGTCCTTGGTTTGGTCAGCTGGAGGCTTGTTCTGCACGGTGTTCATGACAGAGAGGGTGAATCCGTCTTGGCCAGTGAGAATCTATCAGTTCATTCTGTAGGCAGCCAACCCGTGGCTGGTCAGTTAGTTGGGAATCAAACGGAATTTTAGTTTAGCTGGTTTGTTTGTTTTTAAACACTAAATCCCATCTGGTCATTAGAATTCTTTCATGGCGATCCCGTTGCTTATACGGGGAACACGAATCCGTAACTTTGAAAAGGCCATAGCCAGCAAGGAAAGCCACTGAGTTAGTGCAGTGAGAAAGGAAAAATCGAATTCTTCTTTCATAATAGCTATTTGTTTTTGTCCCTGCTTCTCTAGCTGGGAAGAGCCTGCGGTCCCTTGTGAGAAGATATTATACCCTCTCCCCACCCAAGCGTCGTTAGATTCGGCAGGGCTGACACCACACAGGGCCGGAGAGTGGGCGTTTTTGGACAGTTATTAACAGCTGGTCTCAGTTTTCTTAGGAGCTGAGGTTTCACGGGAGACTGGGAACTGGGACCAGAGACAGACAGATTTCCTCAGCCACGATCCAGGGAAAATGCTAGAAACAAACAAACAAAATACCCGCATCCGTGCTTTACACATACAGGCTTCTGAGAATTATTTCCTCCACCACTCAACGTGAGAAAACGATTTCCATAGCATTTGCATTGTATGGCATATGATAAATAAGCCACCGGTGATTTAAAGTATATCGAGGGGAGTGTGTGTGTGTATTCTATGCAAATATTGTGCCATTTTATATAATGAACTGGAGCATCTGTAGATAATCTATGGGGTTCCGGGGTGTGTGGGTCTGGAACCATTCTATCATGGATATTGAAGGGATAGATTTTATATAGAAAGGGGGGGGGAGAGAGAGAGAGAGAGAGAGAGCAAGTGAGCACATGAACGTGCACCAGAGAGATAGTAACAGAGATAGAGACAGTCAGGTTTTATTTTACATTTTTAAGATAGGGTCCCTCTATACTCCAGACGGGCCCAGAACTTGCTATGTAGCTAAGGCTATCCCTGAGTTCATGGTTCTTCAGCCTTCGGCTCTGTCTTCAGAGTACCGAGCTGACAGGTGCATGCTACTTGTCAGTTTCTGACCGTAACCGATAAGGAAGCAATTGCTTTATTTTTTTAAAAAATGATTTTCTACTCTGTTATAGAACCTCTTTAACGCTCCTCTTCATTAAAAAGGAATTTACATCGTGTGACTTGTCAGCAATCAATGTTAAAATGAAAAAACAACCACCAAACTTGGGGTAAAGATTTAATGTCAGTGAAGCAGCAATTTGATAAAGCAGTTATTATCAAATGTCAAAACCCGTGGAAATGAGGCCCATCTGTTATAAAAAGTATCAGATTAGTATCAATTAATGTTTAAGTTACAGCTCTTGAAATTCCAAGGAGCTATAGAATAATATTTTGAATTTTTAATGCACAGCCCGTTTGAAGTCACTTCAGAGCACAAATGGCAATCGGGAAGAGCAGCCTTCTCTCCCTCACCTGTAATTCCCTCTTGGGGAACTTCTTGCCTAATGGGTGCGTTTCTTCTTGGTCCATTGGTGATTCCTGATGAATCCAATCACATCTCCTTCTCAGGTTGCTTAAAATGCTTCACAGCAAATAATCACCCACAGTCCCAGTGTTCAGGTCAGACACACATGTGTCCTTTGTGCAGCTACACCCAGACCTAACGGCTGTCTTCAGTGTCAGTAGCTGCGGTTCAGAAATGTATGGAGTCTCCAAGCTTTCCCAAGTATTTCAAAGAACTTCATTATGGAATTTCCAGCCCACACAGACACAGACACAGACACAGACACACACACACACACACACACACCACATATCTATCTATCTATCTATCTATCTATCTATTGTGTGTGTGTGAGTGTGTGTATGTGTGTGTGCTCCAGTCTTGGTGGTAGAACTCAGAGTCTGGTGTTATCCGTGTGTGTGTGTGTGTGTGCATGTGTGTTTTCTTTCTCAAGGCTAGTGGCTAGCACTCTACCACCTGAGCCAAGCTCCACTTCTGGCTTTTTGGAGGTTCATTGGAGATAAGAGTCTCATGGGTATTCTTGCCTCTAAGCTGGCTTTGAATGGCGATCCTCAGATCTCAACCTCCTGAGTAGCTAAGAGATCAGGCGTGAGCCACCGGTGCTCAGCCTGTGTGCACTTTTATGTTAATGTTTAAGTATGATGAATTATTTCAGAGGGACGTAAGTGCCTCTTTAAATGCCAGTTTGGGTAGCTAGACAGTCCTGAATCTCTGCATGCAATTTTATTTTTTAAAACTAAGGTATAGAACTCACACGTCCTCAATTTCAGAGAAAGCCAATATCCAATCTTTCTCTTGCTCCCCAAACCCCATCTACTTGTGTTTGCAGAAATACTGCAGAGAAACACATACATACGTACAGATTTTTTACTCAACAAATGTGTGGCCCACCCAAAGAAAGAATATTCTACTATATATATATATATATATTTTAATCTGTGTTACTCATCTAATTCCATGCTTTCTTATAAATGAAGTTGTAGGAATGTGGAGTTTATATATTACACTAAAATAGTACTCAATTTGTCTCATTGTTAAATGGCTATGCGGTTCTTCTTGATCATGTATTCTCTTCCTCCATGAGAGACAGTTGGAACCAAGCTGTTGCAGAATGAAGCTGGCTGAAATACAAGATGAACACATTGGGTTCTTCAATGCTTGGATATGTTCAGAGTCGGTAATCATCTTGATTTTCTCTTAGCACTAGTCATGCTAATTTCTGCCATCAACCAATTTGATTAAACCGTAAGAGGGTAAACACTTTTTTTTTCTAACTTGCAGCATTCTAAATGTTTAGAAACAGAAAATTTGCCAAGCCAAAATTGATTTTCCTAACACAAAGTTGAGACTTCCCAAGGATGCCAGGTGCCAGTGGCTCACGCCTGTCATCTTAGCTCCTCGGGAAGCTGAGGTCTGAGGATCACGGTTCAAACCCAGCCTAGGCAGGGAAAAGCGAGGAGTGGTGCTGTGGCTCACGTGGTAGAGCACTAGCCTTGAGCACCAAAGCTCAGGGATAAGGCTCAGGCTCTGAGTTCAAAACCTAGGACACACACACACACACACACACACACACACATAGAACTTACAATAGAAGCAATGCTTTCCCTCACATTTTCTGTTATTTCTAGGGAAAGAAAAACGTGATACTAAGCCACATGACCTGTGTTTTCCTTCCTTTTGCCTCCTGGCTCTGAGTGCTCCTTGCTCCTGGGATTGATTCCAGTCTTCCACCTAAATCATCTTACACTCGAAGATCGCTGCCAGAGCATCTGGGCTGGGAAGTGGACCCTCCCCCCCACCCCAGCAGTGACAGAGCTTGTTAAATCTGAAATCAATGGGCCAAATAGTTCCTCAGATGAAATCCAGCAAGCGCTTTTGCACCATTTCAATCTGGCGTTCAGTCCCCCAAACTGGGCATTATCCAACTACCGCTCACCCCACAAACTTCCTGCTGGCGTTGGCCGCCTAGAATATTCCTGCTTCCATCCAGGGAGAGGCCCGAGGATCACGGAACTCATCGGAGCCTATGATCGCTCCAGGAAGAATTCCACCCGTGAAGCTGTTCTCCAGGGGACGCCAGAACAGGAGCGAATTTAGCTTTTTCCCGTCCACCGGTCACATGGAACTGAAGGAGGTGATCGGTCACTTCTTCCTGGCTGACATTCATCACGGTGCAAAAAGGCCAGAATGGAGAGTTGTAACTTGGGGGGGGGAGAGAGAAGAGAGAGAGAGAGAGAGAGAGAGAGAGAGAGAGGAAAAAGATACAATTAGAATCATTATTACTTTTTTCTTGAGTTCTGGGGCTTGGATGCTGTCCCTGAGCTCAGGGTTAATTCCCAGGATCTGCGTTCAAGCTCCAGGACTGGCCCATTCACACACACACACACACACACACACCACTGAGGAGTAAAGCTAATGCAGCTATTGCCCATGGACTGGCAGAGTTATAGTGATTTTCTCCACTCTTGGTCTGTGTACCTATCCTGGGGCTTGAACTCAAGTCCTGGGGCTTGAACTCAAGTCCTGAGTGCTGTCCCTGAGCTTTGGTACTCAAGACTGTCACTCTACCACTCAAGCCACAGCTCCACTTCTGGCTTTATTATTATTATTATTATTGGTGGTTAATTTGGATATAAGAGTCTCACAGATTTTCTAGCCTAGGCTGGCTTTGAACCATGCTGCTCAATCCTCAGCTCTCAGCCTCCTGAGTAGCTGGGATGACAGGTGGGAGTCACCGCCGTTGTTATTGAAGACCGCCGTAGCATTCTTATATTTCCAATATAGCTGCTTTCTTGGAGAACGGCTTTTATGAGTCTTTGTGTTGTTGTTGTTATGATTATTTTTATTTTTTTAAATTTTATTTTATTTGTGAACATACTGTACAGAGGGGTTACAATTACACGGGCAGGATAATGCGTACATTTCTTACCAAGCATTGCAGCCTCCTCCTTTTTGCCGTGGCCGTTCAGTTAAACAATCCCCTCCATGAATCACCACGGTGTGCTCCACCGACCTAAGGTCAACCAAGGTCATCTCCTGTGGATGCCTTTGTCCTCGGGGTCTGAGTGAGGCCAGCAGGGCAGGGTGGCTGGCTCCCAGCGGACAGTGGGTCCCCGGAGCTGGGAGTTGTCTCTTGTTTGCTAACAACAAGCACCTGTGGATGTCATAGCTCCTTCCAGAAGCCGCGGCTCGGTGGCAAGGCCGGATTTGAAACAGCTAGGTTGGGGTAGGGCCTGGGGCTCAGCGGGGCCCCGGCCTCACCGGGGAGCCCCGATCTTCGGTGTGACAAACCGCCAAACATCGTCATCCACACACGACCGACGGGCATCCGCGTCCGGGAGAGAAATAAGCAAGCATCTAATTGAGCAAAGACAGCCAAGTGACGCTCGCACCTCCTGGGCCCAGCCGTGTCACGGTGAGCTTTTCCTCCTCCCCCAGGGAACAGCGTGATTTTCAGCGATGAGATGAGCCCTGCTCCCCGGGCTCACCCACCTCAGAAACGGTTATTCCATTTCACCGGGCGGACCTTGCCGGCCCGAGACCACTTTCATTTCTCCGCTGGCATTTGTAGTGCAAATGAGGAATAACCTACAGTAAAAGTACACGGTGCAGATCAAAGCGAGCAATCCCAACTCGCCCAGCTAAAAATCTCTCTGGGAGAAAAGATGTTTTTCTTTTTTGATTATGGTTAATAAGGTAATCAAGCGAGAAACCTGCCTACAAGTTACACTCCTCGCAGAATTATGGCTAATATGACACTGAGCCTAATTGATGGACGTCTGTCAAGAAAGTTATGGACACACAGACAAGAGGCTAATAAAATATTTACCGAGAGAGGGAGAGAGGGAGCCAGAGAGTTCTGAGTTGAGGAGTCTATATTTTCTCAGGGAAAAAAGAAAACCAAACCAAACAAAAAGCAGTCCGCAGCTCGAGATTGAGCACGAAGGCAGGGAGAGAAGGGAGGCACAAAGGAAAGAAATGGATCCTTGGAACACATCTCTGATTCCCATTCTTTAAAGACCAATTACTTTCTGTCCTCCATAAGAGGAAGAGGGGGGGGGGAGGAAAACCATTCTTAATAGCAAAATCATTCCGAGACTTTTTCTGCTTCATTTTATATTTAGCAGATTCAGCCATCAGGAAGAAGAAAATAAAAGAGCTCCGTCAATTGACAGACCTGAAATCACATCCGCTGATTATAATTGACCGAAGAAGCATTTAAGGTAAAGGGAAAAAAATATTTTATTCATCTTTGATTACACGGCGATGTGATTCTGGTGACATAATTCAAGGAAGGCAGCGGTTCCGACTTGAGGGTCTGCTATGATACAGAGTTCCCCTTCTAATTCCAGTGTCCCCAGCCACAATAGTCTCTCGGGTGAGAAGACACAAATAGACAGAACGCTCGAGTTTAAAACGCAGACTGCCCTCAAACAACCTTTCCCGACGCAGTGTATTTTTTTGGCACTAAATGCTCGACAATGCTTACATTGGTCTGGACCTAAAATTAAACCTCTTCCATTGAAACAAAAATACCCCCCCCCCCACGACCACCACCCACAATGGAAGCTTAAAATAACGGACAAATAACTGATTCTTGAAAGAGACATGGGCCCTGGGAAGGAGAATCCATGGGTCACCTCAAGTTTGTGTCTCAGGCCATCGAGACCAGTGAGGGTTTTATTTTTAGACCCAGTGGGATCAGTCTCTTCATTTCCCACCCCGCCTTACCTGTCAGGGAGAGAGACTGCATCTGTGTGGTCCGTGAGCTCTTACTATGAGAGGGTGCAGGCAGGGGTCAGAGGGGATATCGTACAGCTGGCTACAGCACAGGTCCAGAATCACGGCCGACTCTTCATGACATTGAAGACGTTGACGTTCGTGGATTCAAACCATCACCTTGAAATCATACTGAAAATCATTTCGCTGCTTGCATCGACGGCCCCACATCCACATTCCTGAAGCACAACCGGCATGCGTGTTGGGTGGGAAAAAGAGGAGAGCTCAGGGATGTGTCCCAGGAAACTTCCTGACCAAATGCGTTCTGCAGGCTGGGGTGCGAAGGGTTTATGCGTGGATGTGTAATGTCTGTGACTACGAGGCCAGAAAAATCTATCACTTTACAAGATGGTTGTTTTATTTTTTTTCAGTGATTGAAAGATCTCCTGGTGTCACATGCACGTTTGTGCATATGTGTATGTGTGCATGTGTGTGTGTATGTGTGTGTCACAAGTGCATTGGGTGTGTTTGCAGCCATAAAGAGAGTTAAATATCCACCCTGAGATGACTAATGCTGCACTTAGGTTTTCTAAAGGAAGAGGGTGAATTGTCAGTACGGGATGGTATTTATGTATGTAAATCAACTATTTGAAGCTGCAAGTTAATTGTGTCTAGAAATGTCAGACTAATTATAAAACTCGCATGCCGTATTTATCCAAATGCCCCTAAAGCTGTTTAAAACCCAAAGATTTCAATTTACGGAAGGTTGCTTGCAGTTATTCAATTAATCACGCCTCGGAGAGTTGGACGGTTAGCATTTCCACAGACGCAGGTACGCGTGAGCCAGGGAGCTGTTCTGCCCTGAGAAGAGTCCAGGGTTGTCTCTGTTCACTTCAAAGAACTCCGGGTTGCCTGGTTACCCCCCCAGAAGCATGATTTCGATCATTACGTGGAGGGATCGAACACAGAAGACTTCTAAACCCAGGGAAAATGACAGACCTTTCTCCATACAGTTTTCCCTCGTGCAGATCAAAGCACAAGGTCTTCTGTGTGGATGCGTGGTCTCTGTGTCCCTTAAGCACCTTTCCCTTCCTCCTCCCCCCTTTTCCCTTCCCTCCCTCCTCCTTTCTTTTTCTCCTCCTCCTGCTTCTCTTCCTCTTCTTCCTCTTCCTTCTCATTCTTTCTGTCTCCTTCTTCCCCCTCCCCCTTTCTAATTCTCTTCTAATTGTTCTTCCTTCTCTCTTTTTCTCTGATATATATATATATATAAATAAAACCTACATGCACGTATATATATGTATATATATATGGTACTTCTGAGACCATATAGGCCTCCAGACATCATTGACATAAATGTAACGCTGGTTCATTCTCCGTTCTTTTCCACGAAGGGCGGTTGGCCAGTCCTTTCTGAATGCTCACTGCGCTCTGCGCGCGCAGACTGCGAGAATGGATGCTTCCAGACGTCCTCAACGCCAGGACACTGGACAGTTGTTCACTTCTGAACATGAACTCGGTCCGTGAATGCCGTTCCAGGCTAGCCCCAGATGAGCTCTGTTTTGCGTGATGAGTGGTGCGTGAGGCTGAACGGTTGGAGTCTGATTCATTCACCCAGTTCAGGTTTTCGCGCCTCGTGGTCAACGCCGCTGGTCATTTGAGCATCAAAACTCTACGGAGATGCTCGCAGGGAATCCAGGGCCTCAGTACCTGTGAGGCACGTACCTCAAGTGTATGCTTCAGCGCTTCCACAGAGTCATTGTCTATCAACAGACAAATAATCTGGGGGGAAGACAAGGAGGTATGGAATGCCAGACTGTTTTCTTTACTTAAGGTTGTCTTTCAAAAGCAGTCAGGTAAAAACTGTTGTTGTTTTTACGTTTTTATTTGATCAGAATGCTTTATTCTGGGTTGCCATTCTTGGATAGTCAAAACAGCACAGGTCCATTGTAGAAAGTGGTTAAAAACGACACCTCGTTATTTGCAGACTTTTCCTTATCTCTCCTTGATATTCTTTAACCATTCTGGGTAAAACAACGTGGAAACGGAGAAGAAACTCACAAGCCGCAACGTCTGTAATAACCAGACAGCAGGTCTGCGTTTAGTATTAGAACGGGAAGAACATTGTCCGGCTGTGATTTGTTTGTTTGTTTTTGTTTTCCTGTGCTGGTCTTGGGGCTTGAGCCTGGGCGCTGTCCCTGAGCTTTTCCTGCTCAAGGCGAGCACTCTACCACCTGGGCCACAGCTCCACGTCTGGTTTTTTGGTGGTTAAGGAGATAAGAGTCTCACAGCCTTTTCCTGGCCAGGCTGGCTTTGAACCGTGATCCTCAGACCTCAGCCTCCTGAGTAGCTTGGCATGAGCCATATTGTCTTTTTGACCATCTGTCAGGAACAGGTGGAGTGAGGAATATAATGATATTGTGCAAATCATGATCGGAAATAGGCGTGCATTTGTGTGTGGCATCCAGTATACTTCGATGTTTCAAAAATAGGAAGAGGGATGTACAGAAATAACTTTATAAAATAATTTTGGACCTGTTCATCTAATGATCCGTTGCGATCCGTTGAAGAATCGTACTTCATGATGCTAATTGTCTAACCTTAATACCATATTCATCATTAATCATTGAACTATATCAATCATGTTTTTCTCAAATACTTTCCATTTCATGGTGTTATTTTCTTTCTAGAAACATGTGGTCTCAGCCTACGCCATCAATAAACCCAGAGTTTAGTGACAGTTTGATAGGAAGTTGCCAAATAGATTAAGGAACCCTATTACAGTAACCTTATAAGTAATCTTTGAACCTTAAAAACAACAGGCTTATGCATGTTTGCATTTTTAAAAGACCAAGCTTACCACTCCAGTACTATATGAAAATAATTTCTTGAAAATGCAAAAGCAAAGAGGGGGAGAGTTAAGGCTATGAGATTTACATCCTTAAAATTAACATTTGAATGATAAGCAATTCTGGGAATAATTACAGTGTTACCCTCCACGTTCAATGCGTTTTGATATCTGGATAATTGCTCCCATTAATATCCTTTAGCTGAGTTTTTTTTCTAGCAACAGTCACAATGTATTGCTAAAAAACTAATTCCTTGGCACAATCTGGCATTTAGCGAGGCGAACTCAGAGTGAACCGATTTTTGGCGAGAGACTACTTGTCTCTGTTTTCCTGTGTTCAAGTCCTGATTGGTTATTATAGGTCACGTTAGGGCTTAGTTTAAAATAAAAAGAAAAAAAGAAACAATAAATTAAATCAGTCCCAAGGTGCATTTGGTAGAAATAGCTCCATCTTTTTTCAGCCCGTGGGGTTTTATTTAAAGAGAAAGAAAAGGTAAAGTCATGAAATGGTCGTTGGTTATAAAAGCGACGGATGAATGGCAGACATTTCAGTCGGGTCAATGGCACGGATGATTAGAACATTGTTAATCAGGTCCCTCAAATGGTTATCAGTGGCACTCTGGCTCTTTTGCCGGGGCCGGCGTCATGAATATGGAATGGATTCAAATGGATGTGTTCTCATGTAATATGAAAGGGCCGGATGAAGGCAGGATCCGCGGACCGACCGTCTCTTAGGGAAAAGGGGAATGCCGTCTCTGCGGCTTTGCTCCTCGGAGACAGCCAAGGAGACGCTCTGCTGCTTCTGCTGGGCTTTCTGAGGTCACCCATGACTGTCTTCCTTACCTGGATTCCGCGATGTCCTCTTTAAAGAAGAGGTTGGCATAGCAGTTCCTAGGCGTGGGCTGCGATGCGGTAGGTAGAATTTAGAAAGGGATGGCATGAAAGCACACTTCCCTGACGCGGCGTCAATGATGCTGGGTTTTAGAGGCAGACAAGCCTGCGCGGAGGAATTTCTCCTCCAGAGAAAGAGACGCTGTTACAATAGTTTATGACTGAACTTAGCAACCCTCGCCTTGAACGTATTCCATTAGAAACACGGTGCTATGCATCAGAAAGGTGAGCAATTGTACTCATTGCTAAGGTGTGTGTGTGTGTGTGTGTGTGTGTGTGTGTGTGTGTGTGCACGTGCATGCCAGGATTGGAGCTTGAATTCATTCTTCCTTAGCTTTTTTTTGGTTCAAGGCTGGAGCTCTACCTCTTGAGCCACAGCTCCACTTCTGGCTTTTTGCTGGTCCATTCGTGATGCGAGCACACGGATTTTCCGGCCAGCCTCAGCCTTGAAGTACCAGCCTGGGGTCCCAGGATCCTGACAGGTGCCACGGGCACCCAGCTGGAGTTTTGCTTTCTCAAACACAAATGAAAGAAGACAAAGTTATCCAGAGTTATACTGAAATATTTGAGTCAGGGTTTGTATTTGTATTCGTAAGGGGTAAGAATTCTTCTCAATGCAGATAGCCAAGTTCATAAGAAATGAGAAAATATTTATGTTGAACACATCGTATACTTATTTATAAAACAGGGGCAAAACAATCTATTTGCAAATGACTAAATTAACATCCTCATTATTTAAGTTAACAGACTTTATTACTGAAATTGAATACAGACAAATAATCATGGATGAACATCTTGTTAAGCAATGTATTAGCTAATATGTATTATTTTTTTTTGGGGTCCGGTCGTGGGGCCTGAACTCTGGGCCTGGGCGCTGTCCCTCAGCTCTTCAGCTCAAGGCTAGCGCTCTACCACTTGAGCCACAGCGCCACTT